>NC_081412.1:444429542-444774542 GCF_030272615.1 Cryptomeria japonica | reverse complement strand
ATTAACGAAGTATCTATCTCAACATAAATATAAACACATAAATATAGGTGTGTACATATACTGCTATGCAGAGATATATACACATCTGCATTTATGTGGTTATATTTATGAAGTAATATATACTTTTAGGTTAATATTACCACCTTCACATCTCTGAAATCTCTTTAATGGGGACCCACTTCTATTCATTGGGTCCCCTTCCTTTGGTGTTTGCTTTGAGAATCTCCCTGAATCATCTCTCAGATGCTGGCCTTCCCCAAGTGACTCACCTTTTCCTCCTTCGGTTGCATCGGCCATGATTGTAATGGCCCTTGTCTGTTTCATACTTACATTTTTTGTGTTTCAATATCCCTTGTTAAGTGGTAATGTAGGCTTTAGCTCCAGAATTGCTTCCAAGGCAGCCTAAGTTTGGGTACCTTCAGGACACTTAGCTTTGGGCCCTAGATTGAATCAGTGAAGCTGTTTTATTTTCTTCCCTTGCTTATCATATTTTTAGTTAAAATTCTACAGTTTAACCTGACCTTCCAGTTTGCAGGAGAACCATGTCTCAATATTTTTGCAGGCTCCAAAATAAACACGGAGATCCCTTTCCATGATCAGCGTTAACAAGACTGAAAGCATCTTATGGACACTATCGACTGGCTCTTGCCACGTGAATGACCCAACCTATACTATGGTACCTCACCGCAGAGGTCATGTTTAAACATCGATGATCAAGAGAAATTTAATCGAAGCTATGATACTGTAATCCCTTGAGTAGCTACGCATTGGATAATTGGCTATCAGGGATATGTAATTTATTCCAGGATTTATCCTTGGGCAAGACCGAAGGTTTTCTTTGTTCGGTTCTTTCCTTCCGATGCCCACACCGAACCGAACTTGTATAAATTTATAATTATTTATCCTAATTAATAAAATTTACGGCCTCGGCCCATTATCAAGCTATATATATATATATATATATATTCTAAATAATTTGTTTATTGGATGTGTAAAATAAATTTGAAAATAAAATTCAAACGTACTAAAGATTATGTTAATGTACCTAAAACTTTGCCTAAAAAAATTCATTTAGATAGTGGATCTGTGAAATCCACTAATAAGATGTAAATTTTTCAGCCAATTAGATTGGAGAAAAATAATTTATGTAAATTAGAATCTTAAAAATCATGCATCTTAACTTTTTTTACATTGAAAAAAAATATCAAAAGAATTTATAGTTATGATTGGTGGAAATGCAATTGAATAATAACGAGTTAACGATTTTTTATTTTTTTTAAAGGTAAAAGGTTGAAGCCTGAAATATTATATATTATATATTATATAAAAAGATTATAAGTACATGTAAACATCAAAAAAGAGGGGAGACCATCAACCCTCAACTAGAATTGAGTGTACAACGAATAAACTCTGAGAGTTGACCATGAGAAAAATTGAGGGGAAAACAACAACCCTCAAACATTAACAAGAATAGACCCAACAAAAGGTGACCCCTAGTCTATAATAAACTACAAACAAAGGACCCAAAACATGAGATATAGCAAAATGTAGACATAAGAAACCTTGCTTACAGACCATTAGAAGACTCAAGATCAGAAGGAAGAGGAAATGAACGTTAGATACCCATGAGGATCCACCACAACATTTCCCATATAGCATCAAACTTGGACATAGATAGTGTGAAGAGAGGTTCCCCAATAATGTCTATGTTGGTGAAAATCCAATCATGAAAAGGAGCAGCTGAAGTTGTCATCATACCATTTATGAAAGAAATGAGAATTGCTTTGGGAGTTGACTCCTCCAAAATGTCGCTTTTGTTAAGAAAGCCACCAACCAACATAGATCCAACAAAGATGTTGAAAGAGGCAATAACAACCAAGACTTCATCTCATGAGTAGAGTGAGGGGTGAACAAAAGCATTTATGAGAAGTTTGGTGATGCTCTCAGACCAAGTGAGGTCCATAATGACTGTAGAAAACTTGGAAACCGCCTCAAAAGGGAGAAGAAATTTGTTTCCCAACAACCAACTTTCATCCAAGACTTGCCACAGTGCCAATTCCACCCAGTTGCACAAGACTGCAAAGGCTGAATGTAGAGAAAATAGAGGAATAATTCCATTAACTAGTGCTTTGAAATACTTTCCCTAGAGAACAATTATGAAAGCAATTGTTTAGAACAACACATAAGTAGAGATAAAATAGCCACCACATAAGAAAGATAAAAGGCCATCGACACATGTGTAATTAATGCGATGGCAAGAGAATCTGCACACCAGGATTAAAAACTGAGATGGCACGAACCAAGCAAGAACATAGAGAGCCATCTGGCAAATAATCGAGAAGCATTAGGTGAATTGGCACATTTGTTGGAAAGAAAGACAAATAGATCAAGTGAGAGAAGAGGAGACATGAGCCAAGGTTGAATGGAAAAAGAACACACCAAAAAAAGCTCCTTGAACAAGGTAAAGGCAATGGGCAGAGGTAATTAGTAGAGAAACACACGAGATGAGTACCACCCAAATCAGACATCAGAAGATATGACATCCTCACCTAGCATGCAAACGTAAATGATGACATCATGAAGACACAACCTAAAGGAGAGCAATATGAGAAAAGACAAAGTGCGAACAAAAATGAAGACAATAATTGAAGAAACAATGAAGACTCAAGTAGTCCTGAGATCCTCCATGATTTCCATCTTGAGGGCATAATTGGAAGAAAGGTCTTTCTCTGTGATAATTTTCTCCCCATATGACAAAACACAACCTTGATTAGCCAAAAAATCTGCTATCTTATTTGCCTCCTTGTAACAATGATCAATGGAATAATTTTCAAAGTGCGACATTAACAATTTGGCTTGTTGGATAAAATAGTTAATTCTCCAGTTTGGGGTCTCAAAACCTTTGAAGGTTGTGATAATGTTCATTGAATCTCCTTCTATCATGAGATTTGTTGATTTTACCTAAATTGCCAAGTTAATACCAAATGCAAGAGCCAATGCTTCTGCTACATTGTTTGTGTCATTTGGGATTCTTGCCATGCATGCAATAATAAGAGAACTCGTATTATCTCTAACAACACACCCAATGCCAAAGAAACCTGGGATCCCCTTTGACACCACATCAAAGTTAAGCTTGTAGAAGAATTCTTGAGGTGCCTTCCATCTGATTTCCTTTATACCAACCTTGCTCCCTGAGTTATTCAAAAGACTACCTTTAAAAGGAAGTTCCAAATGTGACCACTCATTTAGGATGTCATTATCCCAAGATGTGAATTGTGAGTCCGATTTCTTATGCTTGGTTGTGTAAGCCCTAAGAGTTTCAAAAATTGAAGCTTCAATTTTGTGAAGGATTCCTCAACTTTTCTAAATACTTTCCTGAAGATCCTTTTATTCCTCTCCCACCATATGTTCCAAATAAGGATTGTCGGAGCCACCTCCTAAAGTTTAGCAAAGAAGGAGTCAATGAAAAATCTTGGCCATGAATAAAAAACTAATTTAATCTCATATTGGAGTGGACAAAACCAATGGAGCTTGTTAAGAAACCATTGCCAACATTTTTGTGCAAAGAAACAATTCAAAATCAAATGATCCTTAGTCTCGAAAGATTCGTTACATATTATACATGTAAATGGTTGGGCTAATCCCAAATCCACCAATTTGTCACTAGTTAGAATGAGGCCTCTTATGACAAGCAAAGCGAAAGCCCCATCTTTTTGGAGACCAACATCCAACCAAAAAAGATAATATCCTCTAGACTGCTGATGATCTTCTTTCTCATAAATAACCTTATGGCCCTGTTTCACCGAGTAAGAACTTGAATTAGATGGCAACCAAATTAACTTATCTTTGGCATGTTTAAAAAAGATGATCCTATTTTTTAGTTCATGAGCAATAATTTGTTGTTGTTGAGGAGGAGCGAGTACAGTGAAAATGTCTTTCCATTTGACATTCCCCAATCCATTTGAAAGGGAGACTTGAAAATAATAAATTTTTTTGGGAGAAACCATTCCATAAATCCTCCCAAAATAAAGTAGTAGTACCATCATTAATCAGCTAGGATAAATTGTGAAGAAGCAACTCCCTGCACTTGACCAGAAAATTCCACATTTGTGATCCACAAGGAAGGTCTAAGTAAGTAAAAATCCACTCTAGGTCATTTGAACCTAGATATTTAGCTTCGATAATGGAGGCCCACAAAGATTTATTATCTAAATAGAGTTTCCAAATAAGCTTAGCTCCTAGAGCTAAATTTTTGTGCTCAAACATATGAATATTGGCTCCCCAACAAGATTTGGGATATAAAAATTTATCCCAAGCCAGTAAATGTACCTTATTCTTTGGATCTTTGTTACCTTTCCAAAGATTTTTTTATGATAGATTCTATGTCATTTATAACATGTCTGGGCATTGGATGAACATACATAATGTAGTTTGGTATAGAGGCTAAGACAAATCTGATAATTTTTTTTAATTCTTGACAGCAAGAGCCAAGTATTCTTCCAAGAGGCGGTTCTATTTCTGATTGAGGATGAAATGGAAGACCAAAAATAAGCTTTATTATACCCTGAGAAAAAAGGAACACCAAGGTATTTACATGACAAAGAGGCCAGTTTGAAACCAAGGACAACTGCTAGCTAGCTATAAATCTGAGCTAAGCAATTAAGGAAAAAAAATTAGACTTGGAGGCATTAATACTTTGAATAGAAACTTGACAATAAGTGTCAAGAGTTAGTTTGACAATGTTAGCTTCTCTAATAGATACTTCCAAAACAACATTGTATCATCTACAAAGAGGATATGGGTTGTTGCAATCTAAGATTCTGGGATAGAAATCCATTTCCAAACCCCCTCATGATGAAGTGCTTTAATCATCCTACTAATAGCCTTAACCATGATGATAAAGAGGGAAGGGGACAAGGGGTCAAGGGGTCACCTTGGTGAACACCCTGAGAAGCTAAAAAGAAACCCGAGGGAGTACCATTGACTATAATTGAGAATTTTGACTCCAAAATGAAAGAATGAATCCACTTACTCAACTTTGCTAAGAACCCAAAACTGAGAAGAACTTGGTGCAAAAAATGCCAACTCGCTCTATCATAAGCCTTCAACATATCTAATTTGATAATCATAGCTTCCATCTTTGAAGAAGCTACTGAATGAATGATTTCATGAGCCACCAAAGCCCCCTCCAAAGTCTCCCTACTAGGAACAAACCCCCCAGCTCTTGGGAAATGATGATGGGACCAATGTTGGCCAATATTATAGCAATAACTTTTGTGATGATTTTATAAATCATGTTACAAAGAGAAATGGGTCTGAAATCAACAAACAAAATGTGATTTGGAACCTTAGGAACAAGAGCAATGAGTGTTGTGTTAAATTGTGTCAAAATGTTACCATTTCTTCTAGATTCCTCCACCACTCTCCAAACATCATAACCCAGAAAATCCCAACATTTCTGGAAGAACAATGCCATAAACCCATTCGGGCATAGGGCCTTATCAGGATGCATAGAGAATACCACTTCCTTGATCTCATATTGTGTAAAGGGATTCAAAAGGTCAAAGATTACTTTGTTCAGAAACCAAAGCAAGGATATGCTACAATACTCAAGAAGAGCTTTTGAATTTGTTTCATTATCCAAGATAACTGAAGATGAAACCAAAGAAGAGAAAAATCTAATAGCCTCATTTTGCATATCTTCTTCATCAGTGAGAACTCCCAAGCCATTCTTGATTTGATGGAACATATTCGTTGTCCTCCTCATTTTTGTTGAAGCATGAAAAAACTTTGTGTTTCTATCTCCTTCTTGTAGCCACAACTCCCTGGATTTCTACCTCCAATAAACTTCTTCCCTTTTTAACACCTCCTCCGGTTTTCCATTCAGGTCATTTAATTGATTATAGGATTGATCATCAATCCCAAATTGAATAGTGTGTTCATTAAGAACTTCAATTTCCCTTTCAAGACCCCCCTTAGAAGCGAAAATGTTTTTAAATTTTGAGATATTCCACCTTTTGATTTGGCTTTTAATCCATTGCATTTTTTTAGAGAACTGGAACATTCCAGACCCTTGGAAGAAGGGAAATGTTATCCACCACTCTCAAAATAAAGAGAGGAAGTTTACATCCCTGAACCACGTATACTCAAACTTAAAAGATCTCCTAGCTCGCAGACCCAGTGGAACCAATGAAATTTCCAATTGAAGAGAAAAGTAATCAGAACCAGACAAGGGTAAGATTTGGGAAGATGGAACACCAAATGAGGAGCACCAAGTAGGGCTCACAAAATATGTCTAACCTCTCAGATATATGAAGGAAACTCTTTCTTTTGTTAGACCAAGTGAAATTACCATTTGAAGGACAACAATCTTTGAGACCATTATTACTAACAAAGTCATTGAAACCCAACATTTTTTTTAGAGGAGTTTGCCACTAGACTTGTCTGAAATAGACAAAATGTCATTGAAATCACCCCCCAATGATACATAACATCTTTGGAAAATTAGCTAGGATTGTTGACAATGAGTCCCAAAGGTATTTCTTGTCCATTGTTGAATTCAGACCATATACCGCAAACAATTGGAAAATTAGATTGGAACATGTAACTTGGACCTGAATAAAATTCACCTTCACAGATAAAGTAACCACTTGAACACTATTATCCTTCCAAAGAATTGCCAATCCTCTCAAATCTCCCAAAGAGGCAAAAGAAATATACTTCCATTATTTCTAGTTCTTAAATGGTTGAAGTTTAGAAACCTCAGAGAATTTCATTTCTTGAATCATGACAATATTATCCCCAGAACTCCCAATCCGAGGTTTAACGAGGCATCCTTTGTTAGGGGCATTAAGGCCCCTAACATTTCACGAGACAATTTCATTGCTTGGCTAGAGAGCGTGTCACTCTCATGGGGCTTAATTTGTCATCTAAGGTGGTTTGAATGCCAACTTGCATCTCCTCTATATTTATTTTTGTTTATCATTTCTTTTTTGGTGGCCTCCCCACTTTACCTTTGGGTTTAATTATTGATGATGATTTATTGAGTATTGTTTGATGAATAGATGATAATTTAGAGGATCCTCCTCCCAAGTTGTCCTGACTATCATCCTGTGACACATTTTGAACTCGTGGGTTGAGGATTTTCCCAGTGTTAACACAAGCCAAAGATAGAGAATCACAATCAACATGAGTACATTGTGAGGACAAAGATTCCAACTTTAAAGATTGAGAAGAAACATGGTCGTGGGAACTTGAATAAGATTGATCTTGTCTAACACAATCCAACACCAAAGGGGCTACATTGGTATTAATGGAAAAAGTTAAAGCCTAGGGGATTTGACTTCTGCATTGAGGCAAAGAGAAAAATAGACTCTGCAAAGTTTTGACTCCATACCCTCGAACATCCCTCAGATTGAGAGAAGGAAAACCATCCATGTGACTCGAGATAAGCTAATGACTGCAAAGAGAAATATTAGAACAAACACATGACATGTTTTTTGGCTAGTAGAAAGCCTCTTCAACAATTTTTGCAATATTTTGGTGGCATGCTCTAAGCAATTGATCTTCAATAAGGTGATCTAACTTCCCAACAAGAAGAGGAGATTTAAAATCATTCATGGAAGATTTATCAACACCGTGTGGCCTTCTAGAGCTAGATTGTGATTGTGCCTCAATTTTAGGAATGGAATTATGTCTATAAATAATGTCCATGTACACCAAAGTATCCAAACCCATGACCAAATGGACTTGACAAATGATGAAAATCACATCTAAATATGAAAGGGACAAGAGACCTAAGAAAGATATTTTCCAACATCTGAGAAGGCAACTTTGTAGCATCATTCTAACCCAGAGAAACCATATAAGTGGAGGACTGCTAGAATGAAGCACGAGAACACAACAATGGATCTAAAGCATGATCTTCACACACCCTGATGTCTCCAAACTTTGCAGACTTACAATCAGATGTAAAATGGCCCAAAACATTACCCCTTTTAGCAACAAAAATAGAGTCCTCAACAAAGATAACCCGTGCCCAAGAGCCATGTATAGAATTGAAGGTTATTTGCGAAGGAAGAACCTTAGTCACATCCAACAGAACACAAACTCTAATGGGAAGATCTATATGCTCAAATGACACAAGGTCACGCCTTAAAAAATGTCCACTTGGTTAGCAAAAAGTTGTATAATCTCTAAATCTCTGTATTCTAGGGGTAACACAGGGAATGAGATTCAAAATGGGGCAAAATTTATAGCACAAAAGTTTCGATTAAAATTTGGAGACCAAGGTTTTATAAAAAGACCAAAACTCTCACAAAACCAACTCTTATGCTTATGAACGTGATCTCTAAAGCTCATTTTTGAAAAGATAATCATGAAGAATTCATTACCATTATCAATATAAAAAACATCATTCATCCCCACCCATTTTCTTTCACCCAACAATGGATAACAAAGATATCAAAGGAATGGTTCTAGAACTTACCTATGAGAGTCCAATCACATATATATGGGATTTGATCTTGTAATGAAGTCAGTGGGAATGAAATAATCACATATATATGGGATTGATCTTGTAATGAAGTCAGTGGGAATGAAATAGTGTAGCGGCCCGCGACATTCCCTCTGCCAACATTTGATAATAATTTACGCGACTCTGAAACACCATAGATAAAGGTTGTTTCCTTTTCCACACTTTTAGGGTTTCAACCTTACTATTGCTATGGTCCATATGAGGACGAAATCTTTTCTACGAATGAGTAGATATATTCCTTTGATAATAAGCACGAGGACCATTATGAACCTTTAATTTGAAGGACCTTCCATTCAAGACATTGGAAGGCCAAGTGCTTAATATTGAGTGGAAGACAATTAGATTCTGAAACAAACCTAGGAGCTTTTAGAGTAATGTTATTTGAAAAAGAGATCTCCCTAGACGAGCATTCTCCTCTTGAAAAACTTGAAGATTCCAACTGTGAACCTCTCATAGGCCATCGGTTATGAGGGGCTGAATGGAACGATATATTATTAGGAAACGATATCCTCCGAGTGCCTAAGAAACTTCCCCAATTTGATAACTTATTGTTGAAAGTTTGACATCTATTAAACCTTGAACGATCAAAACCATACTGGTCAAAAGTACCATTACTCTGCCGTGGCTTGGACCAAACTCTGCCAATACTCCTTTGTGAATATTATTTTTTTGCCCACCTAAGACCATCCACCATACGTAGACATCCTCTATTTTTATCGAGTTAACAAAAATTGAGTGCAACTGATTGCAATAGTACTAGCCTAACGACAAGTACTAATAAATTATATAGTATTTTGTAGGAATTTATATTCACACTATTAAAATAATAAAATAAAAATTAAATTAAAATACATCTCTATTTTATAAAGATTTGATTTTACACAACTAAAATAAAAATTTAAATTAAATCTTAAACTATTTCATTACAAGTATTATTATTATTATTTTGTTTTTTTTAATGGAACTATTAACAATTATTTTAGTCCCTATCTCTTTATTCTATAATGTTTTCTCCATCCTAATGTTTTATCTTAGATGATGCCATTATTCCCTTGCACCCAACAATAATTAACAAAAGGAAAAATAAATAATAATATTGTACATATTAAAAGAAACCATATTATTTTTAATATTAATAAATTTTATTTAAGATTTAATCATCCTTATAAAATTTATGTCCAATTTAATGCTAGTCACAAGCGCTTTCCCATTTGAATCTCACTTTTATTACTTCTGCACTTTGTTTTTCGAATCAACACAAATTGCTGCCCGCTGCAGAAAAAGCAGAAAACAGAAGCCATGGTGGAGGAGAATGAGGAATGGATAGAGCTGCAATCACATCCTATATTTAACAGCAGTCTCCACTCCAATGCCATTTCCAACGTGAACGGTTCGTTTAAACTGGGGACCCCCAGACTGCCATTAAATCTCATGGCATGGGATGCTTCAACTCGTCTTCTGCTCTGGAACTGTACCCAACAATCATTACACTCTCTGTCCATACGCTGCTCACATGGCACCATACAGGCTGCCTCACAAGTAAAGGTATGCACAACATTTTGAGTTTTTTTCATATACATACTTAATCTGCCCCTTAACTTCTTCTGGTGAAACTGGAAAGATCCATTGTATTTTTTAATTCGGTAAAAACTGTCTGTGCTTTGAGGAGGAACAGTGAACAATGCTTAAGCTGTAAAACTTTCTGCGAAATTAGGTCGATGCCCTGCACATTTTCATTACACTTGGTTCTCTCGGGTGCAATTTCACCTGTGTTTTCCCTATGCATTTTGGTGTAATGGTGTCGGGAGGTGCTTTTACTGGTACAATCCAAGCACAAATTCCTTTTCGTGCAGTAAGCTTTGTTTGATAATTAATCTTTTTGGTGGAATTTATAATTTGTTCTGTTTATTTTAGTCTCTGCATCTACAGTCATGGAGTAAACCTCTGTATTTTCTGTGCTGTATCCATAGAGCACAGCTAGTAGGGTAATCCTTTATCATTTCTGTACCATTATGATAGTTTGATAATAGTGAGCATATTCTTATTTTTGCCAATAAAAATATATTGGAGAATAGGGAATGTTCTTAAGCAAGGATACTTTCCACTAACTAGTAAAATCTTGTATCGGTCACTCTACACATTTTGATTTTGAGCTGGTAAGGTTAAGGGTTCAAACACTCTGCAAACTTATTAGGACTTCTGAATTCAAAATTGGTTCCAGAGAAATTCTTCAGAAAAGGATAAGCACTGGTTTCTGGAGCACAGACAATTCTATTTATGCGGGGATGCCTTGGAACAGTTGTTACAATGGTGGCCCTAAGCTGTTCTCATATTCAAATTAATAATTAGTAATTACGGTGTGGCCTTAAGTTGACCTCACAATATATACCTTTGAAGAATCGCTGCAATGATGGCCCTAAGCTGGTCCCATATTCATACTAATAATTAGTAATTACAGTGTGGCTTCATGTTAACCTCACAATATATACCTTTGAAGAATTGTTACAACGGTGGCCCTAAGCTGGTCCCATATTCATACTGATAATTAGTAATTACAATGTGGCCTCAATTTAACCTTAAAATATGCAAAAATGAGTTCATCTTAATCAACTTATCAATAACTAACTAACTTTGTAGAATACTTGTCAATATGATAAAATTCCATTAAAAAGTAGACTCGGTACAAAGGATCTACAAACTGGTCCTTTGTGGACTGAGGCTTGAAAAATTTATCCGAGCTTAGAATACTTATTTAAAGTTGCCTTCCTAAAGAGCAAAAGAAAGAAACACCAACATTAGTCAAGCTTAGTTAGAGTTGGACTTGAAAAATCATCTAACAAAACCTGTAAAAGATAGAAAACTGATTTAACTCATTGAGCAATTATAGGTGGCAACGAGGTAATGAACTGGGAAACCATTTTCCTTTTTGAAGTATCTCATGGAGTTCTCTAAAAAATGATCAGAACTAATCAAATGTACCAAAATTTCTTTTTGATCTTACTAGAATTGGTTAACCCAGTAAATTGCAGAGTTTCAAATATGTGAATGAAATATCAATACAACTTACCTTTAGTTACCTGTTGTGGAAATTTTATCATAAGAACTATTATTGATTGCTTAATATTTTTGGTTCATGTATCTTCTGCAGCTTTGTTTCTTAAATGTTGCCACTTTGATGATTTCAAAGTTCAATCATATTGAAATATAACAACCAGGAAAATGAAGCTTTATGAGTTCCATGATCCATATATTCTTGTTGCCAGTAAAAGCATCAGTAAATTTCTGGCATGCCTAGGTTGTTAATGTAATTGCAGATGGTTTTTGAATTTTTCTGAAATATGAAATCTATTGAATTATTGTTTTTGTTCAAGCCACTTCCTGTAAAAAACATATATATTTAGTGGCATGCTTTTCTTATTTATATTAGTTTATATGGTTGGGGAACTGCTGAAAATGGTTGGCTATGCAGACGTTGCAACCCAACATGAAGGTGAATTTTCAAGTCCGATATATGGCTATTAACAGAACTGGCCAAGCAGTTGTCCTTGCTGGTGATGGAAGCTTAATGGTTTTATTCATGAATGACCGAATTCCATCTTCTGCTGGTGATGGTCTGTACAGGTATATGACCTTCATTCTTTTCATTTCAGTGTGTTGTGTTATTTTTCTGATGTTTTTTCTGTTTATCTTCTGTCTATTATTCTTACAATTCTTCGGAGGAGAAAGAATGTGTTGAATTTCAACAAAACACTTATTAACATTTTAAAAAATGGCTGGTTTATGTTTTCTCCTAATTAGAATGAATAACTATTTGTACACTTACAGTTTTGTCTTTAGCCAAAAGTAAAATAAAAATATAATCCATAGCACATGCGACAAACATAAAAGTGAATGTCTGTATAAGGATATAAGGTAGTTCATGTGGTATTGGTGGATCTAAGGTAGTTCATAGGTAGTTCATATTGAATTTGCAAGACCCTTTTCTATTATGAGTATAGCCTTACGTTTATCCTTATTTTTTGTTCTTTTTTTGATGTTATCTATCATAGATAGATCCTAGTCAATATGTAGTTTTTCTGAGTCTATATAATACCTTTTAAATCTTGAACCAAAGACGAAGAAGGTTGCATTAATTGAGTCATTGATACAGCCATAAAGCTTATGAGAGGGCAAGGACTATGTGAATCCAAATTTGCTTTATTACTAATATAATAGAATTCACCAAAATTCCCATGACCTCTTCTCTGACTTTTTCCCCTGTTGTTTAAATTGGAGAGAATAGTAACCAATTCCTTCCTTAACTTTTTGGTCTCCACCATCACGATCCTTGCACTCCATGACCTTTGAGTTTCCAGGGGCTCTCTACATCTTGTCATTCTTAAGAAAATTTTATTTTGCCTTTCCTCTTTGAGTGACACTTATTGGCTTTAAGAAGTGTTTGATTCTTATCATGTTCTGAGCTTTCAGTCGATGCCATGCAATAGATGCACATGCATATGCTGACTCGGCTATTATAAACAAAGATGTGTGATACTGAATATTTTTAGCATATGAAGCATAATCTGTGGGATTAAATATAAAAACTACTTTATGTTAACGAAATAAAGAGTACACATCAGAGTTTGACACTTACAAAATCTACAGTTGACCACTTATATTCTTGTCCATGGCCATTTCTGTAAAGGACTCTTGACTAAGATGATTTCTTTGAAGACAGGAGTCAATATAGCCACTCTTAGCCTATTCTGGATGTGTGCTTGTAGACTTAGGTTAGCACCTAGAAGACCAAACATACATTGGCATGTCAACCTTGTAGTTGTACAGAGGATTTTTAGAACCTCAATTTTTGCGTATGATTTTAGACTGTGGAGAAATGTACCATTATTCATGTGCAACCATAATACAACCACTCGCATGTATCAATGATAATAACACAAATACCATCACAATGTATAGAAATCAAGAGACAAACACAGAGATACTATAAACATTCGGACTACCATTAACACATCGACATACGTACATGAAGGCCATCCTTGCCACAAGAGATAAACATAGAGAACATAGAGATGCTGTTGATGTGTTTTTTAGACACCTCTAACAGAATAAAATACCAAAGCATTTTACCCTCTCTTGATAAAAATCACCTCAAATGCTAAATATATCTTCAACTAAGACGACTCCAAGGTTCCCAATGTCGATTCTTGATGTGTGGGTAACTCAATGGTCGATGTAACTTGCTGTTTACACAAAGGGACTTACACAATTGTTCCAAAGACTTAAACTTATCATGAAATGAAGTAGGTTTTGCGATGGTTTTCAAATGACTTATGATTTTGCAAGATGATCTGTTTCTAACAAATATTTTAAAATAAAATGCAAAAGGAAAGGGTTTAGAGAGTTCTATTCTAATCCTATCTTAAACCTAGAATGCAAGAGATAGTGAATGACTCAATGAAATCCAACTAGGCTCAGTTTTGTCATACCATGAACAACTCAACTCAAGCTTAGTGCAATCTTCTAAGGTAATTAATTGATATTCAAAATCAAATTCACAACACTAACACCATCCATTCGATCAATACCAATGTGCAAATAGGAATCGAAGTTAAGCTTAGATCAAATTCCAGTTGACCACACAAGGCAAATTCACAATCAGAAAATAGCTAGTGGTATGGATAAATGAATTACATAAAGATTCACTCAACAATTTCTTTCATTCAACTAAAAAAAAACACTTAAAGAAAACTATAAACTAAATTTGGAGGTAAGAGAATCACACAATGCTTCAAGATTTCATAAAATCATCAAGTTCAATGATTAGATTCAATTTGGCAGCATATATGCGACAAATTTCAAAAATCTCTCTCTTACAAATGAGAGGAGAAGGGTTTTATATAGAGTCTCCAAATGAAATGAAAGGCCAAGATTCATTTAGAATCAAGGGCCAAGATCATGCCAACATTGCCCTAATTAGGGTTTACATAAAAAAAGTGGAATCACAAAACTTGAGAAAGGAGGTCCAATGAAATGTCACCTAGTCATCAAGTAGGCAGCCTTCTAGAAGATTTCTTCCTCCATTCCTCTCTCTAGCTGCATATTCAATGAATCTGGACATAACTGAATTGTGCTCCTCCATCGTGACACTTGGGCAATCCATCAAGTTGCAATTCGATCACATCCAAGGCATCTAAGCAAGCATTGAAAATGTTTTCCCAATCCGGTATAAGCTTTTGCAAGTTGTTGATGTGGATCAAAACGGAAACCAAATCGTTTGGCTGATTCTTCCTAATGGACTCCAACTCTTTGAAGTAAACAAACTTCATCTTTTCCTTCAATCCTTCCACATTCAAACTGTTGGAAGTGTGGACATCTTGTCCCAATAATTCTTCAATTGATGCTAGGATCTTCGATTGTATCTCTTGAATCGATCCTTCCATCTCCATGCGTTCATCTTTTGCATGATCAAACACTGACTTCCTCATAGCCCAAGAACAATACCATCCATGGAAATCATATACATTTCCCTCTTGGATAGCTCCCTCTCGGATCAATGTAGATGTAGGAATTTGTTTCAACACTTTGAGGTGAGGAATAGCCTTGTCTTGCACTGGTTGGAACTCTTCCCATACTCCTTCCAAGTATTGTATCCTGCTAATGACCAGTATTGTCTTATCATAGCTTGGACGAATTGGACTAGGAAGTCATCTGCTTGCTTTGAAATATCTTCTATCCAACTTCCAACCTCTTGGTATGTATTCCTCATCGCCTCATGATCATTAGGTGATCCATGAGCAATAGCAATAGGCGGAACAAATGTAGGATCCTCATGCCTTAGGGGATTCAACCTTTCAATATACTCCCTAAGTCTCCTGTTTTCCATCTCTAGCAATTCTTTCTTCTCTTCAACTCTATTCAATTGTGCCTCAATTGCCTTGGCGGAATCATTCAGCTCTTGAAACTCTTGTTGCTTTGTAGTAGGTCCCGTTGTGACCATTTCACACATCGCCCCATCTAAATGGGGACCCCCGTTTTTTTTTGAGTCCTAGCCTCTCTCTCCTTTTCGCAGGTGAAATGAGTAAGTTTATAGGATTGTCATGTCAGTTAATCAGGAGTCTAGTTAAAGAGTTTAATGAAGTTGCTAGTGGCGACAATCCAAGAGCTCAAGGTTGTAGGTAAGCTCCTTTTGTCTTAGTTTTCTTTGGTCGAGGTTGTTTCCAAGAGTTTTCATCTCACAAGATTGAAGGGAAATGCATAAGAGCAATTTTAAGATGACAAATCATCTTAGTCTCCAGGCCTCAAAACCACACTTCACGTTGAGTGATAGATGAGCAAATTTTCCCTTGAGTCTTTTGCTCGAGAATTGGTGTAAGTATGAGTTTGAGCATTTGAATGAATTATTCCAAGGATTGAAATCTTGATAAGCTCATTTGTAATCCGCCTCATCTCTAAGTCTTCTCTAGGTTTTAACTTCATGACTTTCACTTTTGAAGCTAACTTCATGTTTGAAGGATATGGAGCGAACTTCATGAATGAGGAGATTGGAGCGAATTTCACTTTCAACCTTTCATAAACGAGGTTGGCAATAAAGGAATGAAGTGAAGGATTTGAGAACACAAACTTCATGAGTTCACCTTTTGGAGCGAAATTCCAACTTCATGAGTTCACCTTTTGGAGCGAATTTTTAACTTCATGAGTTTACCTTTTGGAGCGAAATTCCAACTTCATGAGTTGCACTTTTGGAGTGAACTTCATGAGCTGAGGTATTGGAGCGGATTTCACCTTCAAGGCTTCATGAGCGAAATGGAAAGATAAAGAGATGAAGGAACCACTTACTTCATGTTTAAGCATTCATAAGCGAACTTCATGAGTTAGACTTTTGGAGTGAATTTCTTCATGTTGAAAGTGGAAGAATGAGGGAAAGTCAAAAGACGCCTACTCCATGATCAAACTCCCAAGCGAGCTTCATGACTTCATGTCTTGGAGCGAACTTGAACTTCATGAGTTGCCTTCTTGGAGCGAACTTGAACTTCATGAATTGCCTTCTTAGAGTGAACTTGAACTTCATGACTTGCCTTCTTGGAGCAAACTTCATGACTTGCCTCCTTGGAGCGAATTTCATCAATGAGCTTACACAAGCAAGCCTACATGAGCGAAGTCGAATGAGAAATGAAGGATGACTGCCTTGAATGGATTCAATGCCAAGCAAACTTCATGATTTCATGTTTTGGAGCGAATTTTACAACTTCATGAGTTGCCATCTTGGAGCGAAATTCCTACTTCATGAGTTGAGCAAATGGAACGAAATTCATACTTCATGAGTTGAGCAATAAAGGCGAAATTCATACTTCATGACTTCATGTTTTGAAGCGAACTTCATGAGTTGGACTTTTGGAGTGAAATTCCTACTTCATGAGTTGGACTTTTGGAGCGAAATTCATGAATAAGGAGGTTGGAACGAATTACATCTTCAAGCCTTCATGAGTGAAGTTGGGAATAAAGGAATGAAGCAAATTTGAGAACATAAACTTCATGAGTTGCAAGTTGCAAGCGAACTTCATGACTTTGCATATTGGAGCGAATAACATACTTCATGAGTTGGGTTCTTCAAGCGAACTTCATGATCTCACAATTTGGAGCAAATTTCACACTTGGAGCAACTTCATGAGTTGGAGTATTGGAGCGAACTTCACATTTGTAACAACTTCATGAGTTAAGGAATTGGAGCAAACTTCAGGTTTGAGAGATTTGGAGCGGATTTCAAGTTTGGGAAAGACCAGCAAGCCTAGCAAGCGAAGCGATTGAAATAAGACTTCAAGTGCACACCACCTAGAGTGAATTTCTAACACACTTCGTGAATTGAGCAATTGGAGCGAAATTCCTACTTCAGGAGTTGAGGAGTTGGAGCGAATTCCACATAAAACGAACTTCATGAATTAACAATTTGGAGCGAAGTTCATATGAGATATTAAAATTAACCAATGCATGATTTATGCCCCAAAACAAATTCGAAATTTTTCAAGAGGTAAGTCGGCCAAGGTAATTTGTTGTTTAATTTAATTTAAGACAAAGTCGGCTTTATAGGAAAAGACATAACTTTCCATCTTGATCGCCTATAATAGGGAGTTTGAATCATTCATTTTACCATCAATTCAAACAAATCATTCTCTCGCTTGAGCGAATTTCACCAACAGGCAGTGATCTATCCTAAGGAATAGCGAATTTCACCATCAGCAATCAGCGAAGTTCATTAGGAAAGGTGAACACAGTCATTGTCAACAGTGAATCTACTCCAAAGGAGCAGCATTATCATCCTTACAAGGGCGAGTTTTAGCAGATTGAAAGGCGAATTTCGTTTTCCAACAGCAGAAGATCAAGATGACAGCGAACCCTTGAACATTATTAGTCGCTTTATTAATTAGTTTTAAAGATTAAAGTTCAGAAATCAGAAATAAGTACTTTATTTAGACCGATGTAAGGACTGGAGCAGGTTTGATTTAGGATTAATAGTCATTTTGTTGAAGTAAATCAAACCTTCCTAATGCATATAATGAATAGATCAGTCTTATTTAGCAAGCTCATTTTATAGTTAGGTAAATAAGCTTCATTGTGCTACAACTTGTTCTAACTTGCACATCTCTCATAGGTGAAAGATGGTGGCTCCTAAACCAAACAAGACTCTCTCCTGCCAAGCGCTCATCAAGGAAGACATGAAGGGGAGTGCATTCGAAAGCAGAATCATGTCGAATTGGAGCAAAGTAGGAGACACTAATCTTGGGAAGTTCGACACCAAGAAGTTCCACCACCCATCATACATCAACAAACCTACAGCCACAATCGAGAAGATGATTGAAACTGGAATCGTAAATGCAGCCGGCTTTTCTCTCGCAGTGCAATGCTACGAGCTCATTGTAGAGTGTGCTCAATACTACGATTCTGACTCAAGGAGAATTGTGGCGAAGGATGGGACAGTGCTCGCATACCTCTCAGAGACATCAATCAGCAAGACATTCCATCTACCTGAGCCCAAAGATATGATCTACATAAGCTTGGAAGGAGCTAAATCAGCTTATGATGATGATCCAGATGCTTGTGCGAAGATCATTGACAAGTTTTGGTTGAAGAAGAGTAGAGGAGGAAGAAGCAGATGGCCCGATAGACTGCACAGGATAGACTTCAATGATGAATACAAAGACTTCATCACCTTACTCCATCGACTGGTTGGCGCACCTGAGGCTTCATACTTTGAGGAGTGGATGTTCTGCTTCATTGAGACTACTACCCATGACAAGTAGGCGATCAATTGGGCAAGACTCGTTAGCAACAACATTGATAAACAGTTAAGGAGGCTAATGCGCACCAAAACGTTCTATATGAGCTCCTACGTCATATACTCCATTGCGAGAAATTTTGAGTATCCGGAACTCATGTACACAGGCGTAGTCAGAAGGAGACCTGGAGAGATCAAAGTGTATGATTGTTATCCACAACTTAGGCATCCACCAAAACAACACTTCGGGAGGGTGAATGATGCATTCACTATGCATATCACGAGGCAATTTCGAGGTGGATCACAACAAAGAATCTCTCCAGAAGCGCATGCATTGGTAGAACATGGTGCGTGGTTCGTTCAGTTCCCGAAGTTCACCTACATCAGAGTTCAAGGATCTCTTGTTCCTCCCTACATGTTGCCGTGCTACCCAACGAATAGAGTGGTGCTACTCGAGGTGGTGAGATAGTTATTGGCATACATCAAGGCATATAGACAGAAGCATGGAGCCGGTGTTTCTTTTCCTATCACACTTGGAGATTCCATTGAATCATGCCCATCCATTCATGCAGCAGAAGATGCTGAGCAAGAATTAGCACTACATTCACTCAAGCTATTCACAACCAGAGATTGCTTTGATCCATATGGCAATGTGAAGGAAGTTTTGGGAAGAAGGAATAGCCATCAATGGCATCTTGAGGACTGTTGGATGAATGTTCAAAATGATATAGAGGTGAAAAAGAAGATGTATTCCAGGCTATCCCTTGATTTTATTAGGGAAGGCAAGTTGTTTCATGTAGCCGATCATGTTCAAGATAGTGGCAAATACCTTCAAGCAGCATACGCCAAGGAAGACAAAGAGATCAAATTCAAATGGGCGGATATGGAGATTGATGATTTGAAGGAGTTAATGAAGCCAGTCTTGGAGTACACTCGCATATGGATAGATGTACAACCTGGAAGTTGAAAGAACAAAATATAGCACTGGCATTCCACTTAGAAGAAGAAAGAGAAGATGAGGAAGTTGAAGATAGTGCAAGTGGGAGCGCATCTCGTCCATCTCATTCAAGAGGATCAAAGAGAAAGGAAGATCATGGTGAAAAGGAACCCGCAAGGAAGAAGCATAAATCAAGTGCGAGTCATCCTTCCTCCAGACAAGAAGAACTAAGGATGGAAAAGGAGTTGAGTCAAGCAACCAATGAATTAGCAGAGTCTATAGTTCACAATGATAAAGGCTAAGAAAAGGCATCTCAAGAACAAGAAGATCTCACTCATCTCATTTAAGAGGATAGAAGAAGGCGGAGAAGATAACGATGAAACTACTTCACCACCTAGAGATGAGCAAATGCACGAAGGAGCACAAATTCAAGAAGGAAGGTCTTCCATTCCGGAGTGGTTAAAAGAAAGACTAGCTCAAGAGGTGATAGTGGTTGAAGAAGAACAAACATATGATATAGGGAGTCTTCTAAGCCAAACTCGAGAAGTCATTGAGAAGAGGAAAGCTACGAAGATGTCAAAGGTGATTAGAGATGACTCAGGATCAAGAAAGTTGCAAATAGCCACTCCAAGAGTTGAGAAATATGAAGGAGAGATTACAACGGATGAGTATGATATGGAGACCACTGATTTGGGACCACTCACATCCGAGCAAGCTATAGGGGATGCAACTGATTCATTGAAGGCAATCAATGACATGTTGAGAGCTGAAACAAAGAAGAATAGAAGATTGGAAAAGGAGATAAGTGCGTGGAGGAACTATGTCCAGCAATTTCAACAACCATTGACACACCAAAGTCCGGCAGCCACACCACCTCCCTTGCTTCCCGTAGAGTCAGTTGATCATATGGAGAAAATGAGGAATTCAACACAGTTGATAGATACATGGATAGAGGATTCATATGCTAGAGTAAGCAAGTTCATGAAGGGCATCACGCAAACACTCGATACAGTCATAAAGGTCCTTGGGAGAACTCATGTCCTCATAGAAGCCTTCGAAGCATTTACTCATGCTAGAGATGTTATCATTCCGGTGCTTCAAGTAATAAGGAAAACACCAAGGGAGGTCCTGAAAGTAAGAAGAGAAGGAACTACACCTAGCCTTCTACGATGGAGTAGCTTACTTCGCATGAAGAAGATCATCTTTGAGGAAATTGGAAATGGGTGCAGTCAAGTTCAAGATGATATGCACCGAATCCATGATAAGATAGTAGAAGTAGCACAGATTGTTTTGGAAAGAGAGATTGATCCCAGAACAATTATAGAAGCTAAGGAGTTGGAGGAAAGACTAAGAGCTATCTTCCATGGGATTGATGGAATGATTACTAAGGAACAATTGAATAATATGCTCGAGTTTGTAGTATTAGCAAGCAAAACTCAAGAATTCGAACTTGAATGGGAGGATGCCATCATCAAAGCTTTCGATGAGGTCATGCATGTGGAGGAACAACTGAAATCTCTACCTGAGATCCCGATGATTGAGATAGAGGACATGGTGACTAGATTCATCGAATATGCTAGAAAGGAACGTGAGAAAGGGAACCAGATTCTAGAAGATAGTTTGTTATGATCCCACTTGGTGTTCCATTTTCCTATTGGAGGATGCTTCCTCAATTTCCGTACTGACACATGCTATTTTCTCATTGGTTTTTTCATGATGATGATTATCTAGATAGGGTTTTCATTTTTATCAAACCCTAATTAGGGTTTAGGTGGCAAGAAATTTTTGCCCTTGATCTTCATTCGATCTCGGCCCTTCATTGTATTTGGGAGTCTTATATAAACTCCACTCATTTCATTTGTAATGGTTAATGATAGCAATAGAATAGTAAGAGAATAGAAGAGAGTAGAATAATAGAGCTAGAATAGTGGCAAGAGGAAGACTTGAAGAATTGTTGTTGTTTGGCTATTGGATCAATAAAACATTGAAATCTTCGTGTTTTTGCTCAATCCTTGAAGCCTATTGCATGGTTCTTTTATCTTCTCAAGTCAATCTTTGATGTTAGTTTAAGCATTAGATTAAATGATGGAGTGTTGTACTTGATATATTGTGAAGCTCGTTATCCATACTACTAGCTTTCTTGCTGATTGTAAGTTAGCCTTGTGTGGTCAACTGGAACCCTTGAAATTGCTTAAGTTCGATTATTGCTCAATCATTGATATGCATTCAACTAATGGTATCTATGCTTGGCGATGATTTGAAAACCTCTAAACATCCTTAGAAGATTGCACTAGTTCTAGTAGAGTTGTTTGTGTATGGCGATGCTATAACTTGTGTATGGGGATGCTATAACTAGTTGAGTTTCACTTGTGTCATTCTCCATCCATTCATTTTTAGGGTAGCTTAGAACTTCTCTAAACCCTCATCTTTTCCCATTTTTTGATAATCATTCAATAATGTTAGGAGGAAACTTCATTGCATATCATCTGCAAATCACTTCATGAAATCTTTCGAACCATAAATGTCCCCTGATGAAACAGCAATTACAATGACCAACTGAACTTATCCGAATGTAGTGACCCTACATTCATGAACCTTGGAGTCTCCTCAAGTGATCCTTAAGCTAATCTTCAGCATTTGAGAGATTTTGTTCGAGAGGATAAGATACTCTAGGGTATTTTATTCTGTGTTCGCATGTGCATAAAAAACACATCAACAGGTACAAGGCCAATTGTAGTAACTTGATAATCCATAGGAGTGATTACATCTCTAGGCTTATCAACAGTTGGGACAGCCACTTGCACAATGTGTGCTATTGAATCATCTCTAGTGATCTTGGAGAACTTATTCTCCTCCTTCTTTTCTTTAGCCTTACCAATCCAAGCTAAGAAGTCATCAATATCTTCAATGGGCTGCGCCTCTATAACTTTCTTTTCCTCCATACTGTTCATCAACCAATCAGGAATTGTAGAGAATTCCATCCCATCTTCGAGTTGTTGATTATCATCAAGTCCTCTCAAGGCTGAAATTACCTCATCCTCTGCTCTCTTCTTACTCAATTCCACCACATCATCCCCCAAATGTACCTCAAGCTGAATGGTAGGAGATCCTGATTGCTGTATTTCATCTTTATGTGGTGCTTATTGTGCTAATGCATGTTCATCTTGATCATTCTCTGGTAGTATCTTCGTGTCGAAACCTTGCTCGGATTTGTTATCTTCTCCTGGCACATCATTCTCCTTAACGGATGAGGAGCTCATGTTAGATTGAGGAGTTATGCTTATTGTGTCTGGACTCTTGACTAATCATCTCCTTACCTTTCGCTTGCGTTCCTGCAGGCATAACTTTTTTTCTTTTAGGAGCCTGGCTCTCCTCATCATTATTTGTCCTTAGATTGCTTATAGTTCTTTCATCATCTTTGATGGAAGACTCCTCACTCTTCATTTTCTCATATGTCAAGATATTTTTTGTCTTCTTAGCTTGTTTATTTGCTTGTCCACCCATTCCCTAGAGTAATCATTTACTTCTCTCATTAAAATGCTCAAATCTACCAACTTAGGCCGTGACCAATTAGGTGATGGAACGGGCTTGTCCTCCTTCACATATTGAGGATGAACATGATTCCCATCATCCTTCACTTGATCGGGAATCGAGAAGAAGTTACACTTCCTCATGAAGTCCACTGACATTTGAGACCACATCTTTCTCCTAACTCTGAGCTCATCTATCAGATTAGCCCAATAGTCCTCGATGTCAATCTTGTGTATAAACTTTTCTCCTTTGGCCATTGAAATTCTCTGAAATGGATCAAAGCGATTCCTTGCTTTGTATAGCCCAAGATGGAAAAACTCCAACTCTTCATTAACTGGCTCTGCTGCTTGCCTATGTTTCCCTTTCTAGATGCAATCAAACTCCGAGAGTTGCCTCACTACCTCAAGTAACACCATCTTGTCGGTCGGATACCTAGGAAGCTTGTATGGTTTGGCAGTGAATCCTTGAATCCTTAGGTATGTGAAGGTAGGAAATTGAATATATTGTGATCCATACTTCTCAAGTAATGACATTGCCTCCTTGGACAATCGCCTATGTAATCCACCTTGTAGCAATTGTGTGATGTACATGGTGAATGCATCATTCACCCTTCTATATTGTTCTTTCTCATGTAGGTGGAGTTGTGGATAGCATTCATACACCTTGTATTGTCCAAGCCGGTTTCCAACTTCGCCTCTGCATATCAATCCTTTGTATACAATCTGTCTCGCCAGGATGTAGACTAGGTTAGAAGTCATGTAGAAAGACTTCGTTAACTCCAAACTCTTCAAATAGATGTCTAGGTTGTTGCTTATAATCATTGCCCAATTGATCATCACTGCTCCATCCGATATCTCCTCAATGAAGTAGAACATCCACATTTCGAATAAAGCTCCTTGTGGTGCTCCCATAATCCTATTGAGTAGAAATATCATGTCACTGTACTCCTCTTTGTAGTCTGAGCATAGGAGTCGCTTAGGTAACTTGGAGTGGTGATACCTTGCCTCAAGGACCCAATCATTATTGGTGAGCGTCATACAAGCCTCATATCGTTTCTTGAACATAGCCCGAGCATCTTCCTTAGTTCTTACTTGCATGTCTTGGTATCTAGGAATTCCAAATGCCTCTCTTATTGACTCCTCAGCTAGGTATGCAAGCACCAATCCCTTAGGTGTTTTTGATTGTTTTGGTTTGTGGATCATAGTGCCCTGCACAGTCAACCATAAGCTCATTGCATTATATCGATGGTGGGAAACCAGCAGTGTGGTAGATTCCATTCTTCATGATGTTGACCGTCAAGGGAGAGGGTAGCTGGTTCTTCATTCCATACATCCTCCATTTCATCCTCTTCTTGTCTAGGTACTCCATGTTAGTATCTCCAACTTTGTTCCACTTGGAAGATATCTGCTATTGGTTGAAAATTTTGTACACCTGGGAAGATGTGCAAAATTGTGGTTTCAGCCACAGTGTGTGAGTGTAATGTCCCCTAATCGGATTTGATCTAATTTAACCATAATCAATCTATTTTCAAAATACTAATGACTTAAACTATCTTGATTAAGAATCAAGTCTATCTTAAACGAGTCAAATCTGTGATATTCGATCTTTCTTTAGTCTATCAAGTACTTGCTAACTTACCATATTAAATAATCAATCTTATTCTGATTCATATAAATCCTTTACGCATTTATTAATTATTATTTGTATGAATTATTACGTGATATTACAAAGTAATTTCTAAAAGTATTATGTAACCATAACTATTATATTAATATCTATTATTATCAATATCTATATTTACAAATCATTATATTACTCTTATTCTGATTTGAGTGTATATATATATATATGAATTAAATAGTATTACCAATTATTTATGGGTTTACTAGTATCCTTTTATATTATTACTATACAATTAGCACGCAAAACAATCCTAATTAGTCATGTGTTTACGGGCTGATATTGGTAGACAGATCTGACGCATGTCAGATCTGGTCTGCCACTGTCTTGATATCCTTATTAAATATATTGCACTCTGTTAATATTTTCATTAATATTAACCTCTGCATGGAAACATTATTTCATACAGTAAAAGTATATCCCCACGCATACCATCAAGGTCAAGGATGCTACCACTGTAGCTTGATACTATTCTGATGTGTTCTGATCGGCGGTTCCCCATCATATGTATCCCCTTTGTAAATCTGTCTTTGAATGATTTATTCTCTTTATAATTTATATGCACATTGGCTGGTGTATGTACGTTAGATCTTCCTCTTCCATACCATACTTGTTATATCACTCCTTAACTGATCTAACGCATTCTATATCTGTTCCAATATATATATATATATATATACATAATTCTCTTCCCTCTGGAATAGAAAACCATATATAAACCAATTCAATGACTTTTGGCAATGGAATGATTAATAATATATATTTACAGATTACAATCACACCGCTTCATTCACAAGTTATAATCTCACCACTTCATTATACTAACCGATGTTCATAACCTTATGTTGATTTCCTCTTCCAATATGTAATTGGTTAGCTGTCTATATGGTTTACGATTAGCCTTCTTTCTAATCACAATCGTATAATTGTTGATCATAATGTTATTATTTATGCACCCCTTTACTTAATATAACTCACTCTTTGTCAGTGATTAGACATAATCAATATCGTGCCATTTCGTAAGATACCAAGCGGTGGATGCTTAAAAGGTATTGGATTCATTTTGGCACTAAACGTGAATCGTCTTAACACAGCGGTATTCTAAATATGATTAGTCAATAATTATTCTTTCTTATATATATTTTTTGAATTAATTTATAATCTCATTTAATCATTTATATACATAAATATGTAATCTATGTTTACAATTTATAATATATTAATTATGTTTATAATATAATATTTATATATTTCTTTTATTTGAATATTTCAAAGATATTATTAGTAATGAATATTAATATATATTAATTAAATAATAATTTTAATAAATAAACTAATTTCAAATAATCATTCGTTGTTAATTATTATATTAACTAATAATGATAGCTGATTCATTTAGGATATAACGATCAAGGAGGGGATATGACTGTGAGTATAAAACTCTCCTAATTTAGGGAAGGCTCCCCCTTTACTACTACTAGCACTAATCTAATTTGGGTGGAATGACATCTTATTCTCTTTCTTTAGAATAGATGATATTCTTTCTCTTATTTCAGAAAAGAAGTTACAACAACGGTAAATACAAAAATGAAACTTTTTGTAGGATTTTTAGAACATAAAGGGAAGCAAAGTTTCCATGAAAGCACAAAGACTTCCGTCACTTCCCCGGGACGGGAAAATAGAAATGAAAGCACAAAGTCTTTAGCACTTCTACTGTCCTATCAACACACAATAGCTCAAAGTTTGTCTATATGATGCACTTCACCTTACATGCACAGGTCTTAAAAATAAAAGCAACGCAAAGTCTACAAGTTATCTCCTTACTTGAGCTTTCTACACTATCTTCAAACGTGATAAGCAACTCAAAGTCTACAAGACCAAGTCTGAAAACCAAACCTACAAGTCTAAATACAATTAGCAGCTCAAAGTCTGCAGGATTGAATTTAAATCCCTCTTGAACAATAGAACAAAAATCACAATCAATTCTAGAAAATGTCGTCACATAACAACTTGAATTGGCACAAAGTCTCAACACAACTTGCCTCTTTTATTGAAAGCAATTTGATTTACATCTAAGCTCAAAGTCTTAGAGTGCACATACAAACTGGTAGAATTTTGTGTTAAATTTGGTACTTTCAGATTGAATAAAACTCAGAAAATTAGAATAAGGTTAATTAGCTTATTGTTTTCCAGACTTAAGCATAATAAAGGAAATGAAATGCAAAAGACAAAACACAGTTACCCTGGGAAAACCTCCTAGGAGGAAAAACCCAGCCAAAGGATCCTCAGATCTGATTATGATTTTAATTCAACTGGACATTACATATGATCTGCAGCCTCTTATGAAGTTCGCTGCCTTTAATTATGGATCTGCAGATGTCTTGATGAAGTTCACTGGCTGCTGTTGAGGAGCTGAAGTTCGCTGCCTTTAATTATGGATCTGCAGATGTCTGATGAAGTTCGCAGGCTGCTATTGAGGATCTGAAGTTGCCTAATGGAGTTCGCTGTCTACTGCTGCTATCTAGAGTAGTTCGCTGGTTGCCAGATCCCTGAATATGGAATTCGCTTTTCACCGAAAAAAAATACTTTTCATCTGCTTGAAATTGTGATATGATAATGAGAAGCAAATGCCACATTTATAGGAGACTTATTCCTTTTAACATGTCGGCCTTCTTTTAAACTTAATTAATTATATTAATTCCTTATTAGATAGGGTCGGCCCTATCAAGGAGGCATGAAGGGTTTAAGTGAAGCGTGGAACCTTTTTGGGTGCACCGAAAGGTATTGGGCCAGGCCCTATATTAAGGAGGCGGATTCCAATGTTGCCCAAGGCAATTGGAATCCGCCAGCCCTAATTACAACCAACATTTTGTTGCATTGCCAAAAGATGATCATTACAAAGGGCACCCTCGTCTATATATAGGAGAGGGGTTGAGAGAAAAATGTGGGAGAAGTTTAACGAACTGAGACTTTTTCCACAACTAACTAACTACGACTTATTCAAATTACAGTCCTATTGACTTTTGACTTGTAATTTGTTTACATGCAATTACAATTTACAAGAACGAAAGAAATGTGATTACTTGCAATTACAATTTTTGACATTACATATAATCTGTCAAAACTAAACTACAAATGCATCTAAGTGTCCGAGACATGACTCTATTTACATCATCCTCTATCTAGGAGGTGTTGATGTGTTTTTTACGCACATGCAAACCAAAATAAAATACCCCAACACATCTTATCCTCTCTTGAACAAGCTTCTCAAATGCTGAAGTTTGGCTTAAGGATCACTTGAGACAACTCCAAGGTTCTTGTATGTCAGGTCTTGACTTATGGATAAGCACAGTTGGTTGATGTGATTGCTGGTATCACAAAGGGACTTACGTTGAATTGTCGAGTGCTTGAATCGTTGGAACTTGATCATCTGATGTTACAATCTTGTGATGCTCTTTTGATCCTAAACTAACTTGAGTTGAAATAAGGACGAAAGATGAAGGGTTGAGAGAGTCTATTCTAAGACCTAGAATGCAAGAAGATAGGCGAATGATCGGATGGAATCCTACTGGGTGAGGTCTCACCATCAACTCAAACAATTTGACAGAAGCTCAGTGAAATCTTCTAAGGACATTTCAAAGATGTTCAAATCATTACCATCAAACATTGCTCACCATTCAAGTTAATGTATAAACAATGGACACATAACAATTTGAAGTTAAACTCATATCATTCCAGTTGACCACACAAGGCACACTTACAATCAGCAAGAGGCTAGTGGTATGGACTAAACGGATTCCATGCAAACACATTCAACGATTTCTTCCACTCAATCTAATCAACATTAAAAATAAATTGAGAAGTAAAGACCATGCAAGTTGTTGAAGTAACGAATCAAATTCACCATAACTTCAATGAAATCAATTGCTCTTTACAACAAGGTTTGGCACAATCTTTGCCTTCTCCTAATCTAACTTCTATTCTTATTGCTATTTTATTCTTCTCTATTTTTTTTGTTACTAACTATTAACTATTCACTATTAACCTTTACAAATGAAGAGCTTGGGCCTTTTATAATGCTCTCAATACAATTCAATGGCTCAGATTAACTCGAAATCAATGGCCAAGATTTTACAATAAAAAACCCTAATTAGGGTTTGTTACAACAAACTCAATTTGGCCAATGAAATAATTACAACACTTTGGCACATGTCATCTCAGGAATATTTGACCAATGAATAACTGGGGTAGGTGCCTCGAAGTTTGTGCCATCATGGGTGAATCAATTACATTGCGTTTGGACATGCTGATATGGAACTTCTTTGATTGGCGAGTGGTGACTAGGATGATGACTAGGATTCCACCTTTAACTTGCACTTGTAGACTTGATAGATCATCATGAAGGAATATTTCTTGATACTCAATATTATCTAGCTTCAGCGATGATGATGATGATCTATTAACTTTGATTAACTCTTCTGGAACTATTCTCTTGAGGGCTTCAATCATGAAGGTGCAAGGTATAGATCTTGGTTTTGAAGTATTGATGTGCCTTCGAACGAACTCTTAATGTCATCACTGCTTCTCTTCTTTGGAATTCCTTCTCTGTGACTCCCTGGTGCTGTGAGAGTTGAGATTCCTCTTAGGCATTCTATGCTTGTAGATGAAGTTTTCTTCCTTGCATGGTGATGTAGATCTTACAATCTTTCTCCTTTCGCTTTGTAATCACCATCCTCTCTCATCTGCAAAACAAAACAAACATGATATCAAATACATAATATCTTCTAACTTGATATATCTCTTGATTTTATGTGTTTTGCAGGTTTGATAAGAGGATTTAGAGAGAATTCGCCTTCATGAAGGAGCACTTGAAGTTGAGGCCGCTCTGAGGAAGGGGCACTTGAAGTTCGCTCTCACCTTGATGCACATGAATTTTCGCCATCACCTTAATGTATATGAAGTTCACTCCCTTCTCTCAGTTCATGAAGTAGCCTTTTAACTTACCTTTTATCATCTTAAATTCAAAATTGTTCTCTCCTAAGCATGTTAAGGCATCAATTCAGCTTAAGGAAATGATCTATTGGCTGCTTTGTATCTTGTTTTGGGCAAATGAAACAAATTTGCTCCCCTAGGCCCAAATGTGAAGTTCAATCATCTCCCTCCAAACATGAAGTTTGCTCATCTCCTTCCAAACATGAAGTTCGCTCTTAGGTGCTAAAACATGAAGGTCGCTTTTAGGTGCTAAAACATGAAGTTCGCTCATCTCCTTTGATTCCCGAAGTTCGCTCATGTACCTTGATTTGTGAAGTTTGCTCATGTACCTTGATTCTTAAAGTTCGCTCATGTACCTTGATTTGTGAAGTTCGCTCATGTACCTTGATCTTTGAAGTTCGCTCATGTGCTTGAGTTCATGAAGTTCGCTCATATGCTTAGTTCATGAAGTAAAAATTTAGCTCCACTACCTTTATATATGAATTTCGCTCTCCTACTCCAAGACATGAAGTTCGCTCATCTCCTTCACAACCTGAAGTTCGCTCATCTCCTTCAAAACCTGAAGTTCGCTCACCTATGCTAAAACTTGAAGTTTGCTCATGTATCTCAGTTCATGAAGGTGAAGTTTGCTCCTACTGCCTTGAAGGTGAAGTTCGCTCTCCCTGCCTTGAAGGTGAAGTGAAAACCCTTCCTTCATTACTTCATCATTTCATCAATTCAATCCTTAGGTTTCTCAAGCTTTCATTCACAATACCATGTCAAACTTTCCCTATGAAGGCCTAAAATGCAAAATTCGCTCCTATCAAGGAGCACATGAAGTAAACTTTGCTTCAAAGAAGAGGTGATCTCAAATCAAAACCATGCTTACTTTCTTCATTCAAATGCTCTAATTTACATTCAAACAAGGCTCTTAGGGAAATTCGCTCCAAGGGTGATGGTAAATGAAGTACGCTCTTGAGGGTAGTGAATGCTCTAACTCACCTTTTCTCTCTTTCGCTCTCTCTCTCTCAACTTTGATGCATCATGCAATATTCATCATGTAGTCTTAGGATGAGTTTTCGCTCTGTGGGAGAAGTGCAAGAAGTTCGTTACATAAGGGGTGCACATGAAGTGAAGTTCGCTCCTCAAGAGGAGCACTTGACGTGACCTTCTAATTAGCAATCCTTCTTCACTCATGATTGACTCTCATGATATCTAAACTTTACAAACTCACTCACTTCACACTTCACATAAGGCTATTCATCTGACTCCTGGCTTCTTGACCACCTATACCCCTCCAATGCAAAGGCTAATAGTTAAGGACTCTAACACTATCCTAGAAAGCAGGAAAAAAGTGGGGGTCCCCATTTGCAATGGGGCGATGTGTGAATATCTCACAACATGAGGTCTTCATGCTGCTACAAGACACTCTGTGATTGAAGTACTCGGGTTTGGGAATGGCATCTTGAAACGGAACAAGAACTTGCACCCTTGATAGTCTTTGTGTCCTTGGCCAGCGAACTTCAACCTTATCACATGCTTGGGGTAGTACCATTCCTTCAGGAGGGAAATTCTTCTCTTCTTTGTGTTCTTTCTCCATGCTTGATTCATTTTATCACTAGATAACTTCTATTTACAGATGACTTCATGAGGATTATTGACCCTTGGGCTGCCCCATGAATTCCGGTTGTATCTCTTCTTCTTTTGTTCACTGATGTAGAACCCATAACACCTTATTCAAGATGAAATTGTTATAAAACAATGTCCATGCCTTGATTTGTTGGTTTGATAGATCGTGTGCAAACAAGACTGACAAGGGAAGGGATAAATTGATGCGAAAATGGGCTCACAAGTGAATTTCGGGTTTTGAGGACTGCATTACATGTGTGGAAAAACAAGAGCATTGGCTTGCAATTGTGGAGAACGAACATGCAACTTCATGTGTAATGGGAAAATGCAAGTTCGCACTTGTAATTGGATCCTAGAGACTCATTTTCAAGTGTTTTTGAGTGCATTTTGGACCAATTTCGGGTTTTGGGAGGTGGAATGCAAGTGAAGACCAGCAAGCTTAAAAAGGTGAAATGACCAACGCAAATGTAATACGGATGCAAAAGCATATGGATTTCAAAGAATCGATGTTGTTTAATTAATCAAGGAGACAAAGCTCCTTTAAATAGAGTTACAAAGACAATGTTTCTAAAAGAAACAATCGTTAACTAGAGGCGAAATTAGAAACAACTTAAATGACCATTAATAACACAAAGAGAAAGATATTATTCTAATACCCTCCCTTAATGGTCATTGTTCTAACTACCAAGAGAGATAACAGAGAAGGTTGCCCCCTTCTTTTCAGAACACGCTGCAACAGAAGACAAGAGCCTGACACTAACTCTGTCTCTTGAGATGAGTCTGCCATCGACCCTCCCAGAAACTACAGAACTTCCGGAGATACCCAAATCAACACCAACCGTCCAACCTAATGTTGGAGAACTGTTCCTCCTTGTAACTAGAGACACACCAAGAACAACTGTCACGATTTTGAGGAAAAAATCGGCAAACCCTCCAAACTATTGCAGATGAGCAAGATGCCCGAAAATAGACTGCAAACAAGAGACTAGTGTAGATGTTCGCACAACAACTCCAGGTGCGACTAAAAATAGACTGCAGCAAAGTACAATTTTTGAGGAAAAAATCATAAACCCTCCCATGATTTTTTTTTTCAGGGACAAAAAATATTTAAAAACCCACATAATTTTTGAGGACAAAAATTATTAAAACTCACAGGTTTTTTAAAGGGAAAAAAAAATATTAAAACCCATCAGAATTTTTTTTTAAGTAAAAAATATTAAAAAACCAAAACAAACATCGATGCCCAGAAGCCATCTTCACGCTTTTTCGAGGCACAAAAAACGAGGTATTGAGAAGATGTTGAATGCACGAAACCCGAGGTACGAAGTTCAATGCATTGAGACAAGTACATGCACAAATTCCAAGACAAATTTGTTGGAACAGAATTCAAGGCATGAAAAATGAGGCACCCAAAAAAATCTGAGACCAACTCAAACAAGCTCTTGAAAAACCCACCAAGAATCTGAAATCAAAATGCTGATCCGAGGGCTCAAAAATCGAGGCACGTAAAACGATGCAGCCACAAAATTCTGAAAGCAACCCAGTTGAGCTCTCAAAAAACACACCAAGGATCTGCAATTAGAAAAAAAAGTCAACTTGATCTGAAGGGTAAAAACCTTAGTCGAAAATGCAGATTTCCGTCCAAAACTGGCAAAAAAAATTGCAGGCAGGAAAAAATCGCGTCGCATGGAGCAAAGAAGTCGTGTAGAAAAAAATGAGGGCAGAAAAAGACGTGATTTAATGAAAAAATCGCAGAAAAACTGCCCAGAAATCCTACGCGAGTTGTAAAAGAGCTCAAAAAATCGCGAAATATGCAGAGAAGAGTCGCATCGGATAGAAAAATACTGCCGGAAGGACACGATCTTGCACAAAATCGGCTCACAAAAAAACGCGATTCCCAAAAAAAAATTATTCTCGAAAATCTGTGATTAAAAACATTTTTCAAAACTTTGAAAAATTTCTCGAAATAAATCTTTAGAAAAACGATTTTTTACCAATGTGCTCTGATACCATAATACATATGTAAAAGCATATGGATTTCAAAGAATTGATGTTCAATTAATCAAGGAGACAAAGCTCCTTTAAATAGAGTTACAAAGACTATGTTTCTAAAAGAAACAATTGTTAACTAGAGGTGAAATTAGAAACAACTTAAATGACCATTAATAACACAAAGAGAAAGATATTATTCTAATAAAATGTAGGGAAAAACCTTGACACTTCCACTTGTAATCGGGTCTTGAAAAGCCGATTGCAAGTGTACAAGCTTGCATATTTGGGATGTGCAAAATGGAAGAATGCAAGTTGGGAAATAATGCTGAAACTTTCACTTGCAATCGGGCCTTGAAACCCCATTGCAAGTAAGCATGCTTGTATGATAGTCATTAGCTTGCAATCAGATCTTGGAGAGCCGATTGCAAGTGTACACACTTGCAATTTGAAGATAAAGGTTTACAAGCTTGCAAAGACAATAAAAAGACTTGCAATAGAAAATTAAGCACCTTCATACTTGCAATCGGGTCTTGGAACCCCCATTGCAAGTTGCAAGAAACTTACTTGCAATTCGGGTCTTGGAATCCCCATTGCAAGTTACAAAAGACTTACTTGCAATTCGGGTCTTGAAACCCCCATTGCAAGTTAGAAAAAACTTACTTGCAATTCGGGTCTTGAAACCCCCATTGCAAGTTGCAAAAAACTTACTTGCAATTCGGGTCTTGAAACCCCCATTGCAAGTTACAAGAAATTTACTTGTAATGACAGCAAAAAGTTTCTACTTGTAGTGATTGATCCGAAACCCGAAATTGCACAGAAAGCTAGGAAAATGAAGGCCAAAACTAACCAAAACTTGGACAACAATGGCAAACACACCCCCTGACGATTTGATATTAACAAATACAAGTTTCGTACCTCGTAAAATGTGCCTTGGAGACAAAAATAACACATTTAAACAAAGATTTGGTAAGGGTTGTCAAATTTTTGAAAATTCAAAAAATTAGGACAACATTCGCGACTCTGGATAGTATCCTTAAAGCACATTCTTCAATTGAGTCTTCCTTGCAGCTATCCCCGCCTTTGACATGGTACTTGTATGAAGCTGGAAGTCAATAACCTTCAAAATAACTTCAATAATTAAATTTCCAGAATTGTTCTAAGTTCTGATTTAAAATATTTTTCAGACTTGGAAGCTCATTAAAATCAGAAATTCAATATTATGTAACACAATTTCTGAAAAATGTGATGATCTTAATTGAAATTTGGAAAATTCCTCCTCAATAAACCTGATTTTCAGACTTAGGTTAAGTCTGATTTTGTTGTCTAAGTCTGAATACACCCTTCAAAGGCTCAGAAAGTGATTGATTTTCAGTCCGATGTGCCGTTTCAGGTCTGATTTCTGAACATAAATGTCTAAGAACACCTCTGCAAATTGTGTTTTAGTGGCTGGAAATGATCACATTAATGGCACAACCCTTATGGTTGAAGTGATCTGCCCTCAATTAGCTAGAAATCATCATGTTTTTGCTTGAATCAATGGCCGGAAGCAACATTTTGCTTGGGAAAGGTGGCTGGTAAAAATGTCTCAGGTCTGATAATGGTGTCTTCAACCAGCGATGACACCCTCTATGCTGTAACTAACACTTCCAATGGTGGCGTACTCAATGCCTTGGGCACAAAATCGCACCGTCCCAACAATGGTGAACTTCATTCTTCTTTCTTTCAGCTCTCCAGGCACTAAATCAGTCACTTAATGATATTATAATAGTTGCTGGCCTGGGGTTCTTATTCATCTTTTCACCTTTAACTTTCACCACACAATGCATGTGGGACAAAAAAAACATTGTCAGCCAGGTGGAAAATTCACATTTCATAGGGACATTTAAATTTACTTTGATTTTCATCTTTGTTTATCAACCAAATGCAATGGTGGAGAATCGATCCCTATTGGGACTGATTTGTCCTCAAATTCCTTAAGTAATGTTTATTTCCAGCCCTTGGTGGAAAATCGATCTTCACCTGGACATCAAAATTCATCATTAATTCGCTTTCCTTTACACATTTCCTCCAAGTGGAAATTTACTTTTCATCAGGACTGATTATCCTTTGAAAAATCCTCACAATGTTGATGTTTGTATCTAGGTTGGATCCCTTCTAGGGCCGATCTAGTACTCTTGGCAATTAAGTGGCCTGTCGGCCTTAGGCTTATTATTGATTCAATTTGACTTTGTGTAAGTCTGGCCCTAATTGGGCGTCATATGCAACTTGTCATTAAGCAAGACCTATATGTAACTCGTAATTAAGAAAGACCTATATGTAACTTGTAATTAAGCAAGATCTATATGTAACTTGTAATTGTATTGGACAAGACCTATATGAATGTAACTTGTAATCTATAAGTCTGATCCTATTCTTGGCGCCAAAACAATAAAGCCGACCTAGGTAAATTGGGAGGCTATGTCACATATATATACAAAACATCATTCATGCTTATGACACATTCATTCCACACAGCGATCTCCTTCAGCAACAATTAGAGAATACATTCTTTCAGCAGTGATCAGCGAATAGCATCTACAGTTAGCAAATATCTTCTTAGGACAGCGAACTATCTCTTAGGGACAGCGAACTTCTTCCAAGACAGCAAGTCCATTCAAAGGCTGCGAATCTTCTTCATTATCAGCGAATGGTGTTTGTCTTCCTTGATCAGCATTCAAGTGTTTTGCAAATAAGTCCATAATACTGCTGTGCCCTAGTTTTGAATCTATCACTCTACTGTGCATATTCTGTTGGTCAAGTGCTTCAAGTGTTGAAGCAGACTTGTAAAGATTTATACTGATTTTGCCTAATAAGATCTGAGATTATTGCTGGGTTTTTCACCTCCAAGAGGGAGGTTTTCCTAGGGTATTGTGGTGTTCTTTATGTGCATTGATTTTTGGTTTTCTGATTTTGCTATCTATATATTACAGTCTGACCCTAAAACTAACACACAAAGCTTAGTCAAATACCTCATGGTGGAAAATCAATGCCCATCAGGACACATAAACTTCATCATATCTTAGCATTTTGACCCCACGTGGAGAATCGACCTCCATCAGGACACATAGCTCATGTTGTTTTGGATCACTTAATCACTTGCCCCTCAAGTGGAAAATCGAACCTCATCAGGACACACAAAGTTTACCTTCAAGTGGAAAAACGTAGGTCATTAGGACTCACTTTTCCTTATGCATTTTCATTCTTGTGGACCTGGTGGAAAAACGACCTCCATTGGGACTCATCTTTTTCCTGAGTGGAAATTCCGGAGTCATCAGGACTTTCCACAAAATCACTTGCAAAATTAGTCCTGGAGTGGAAAAATGACCTCCATCAAGACTTTCATAATCCTTAACATTAAATTGACATTTTCATGCTCAAAATGGAGTGGAAAATCATGTTCCATCAGGACTTTGTTGATTTCATCTTTATTGCTTAGTGGAAAAACGCCTCCCATCGGGACTTTTGGTTGATTTTCACACTTTAAAAGTCCAAACCTACCCAATTTCATTAATTTATGCAGTGGAAATTCTATTTCCAATCGGGACTTTTAACATTTCCTCAAGATTCGAGGGGTGGAAAATAGAAGTCCATCTGGACTTTGTGCATTTTTGACTTATTTCACCTCTTAGGAGTGGAAAAATGTCTCCTATAGGGACGTTTAACACCTTAGCACAAAATTCACACCAATTTGCAACAGTTTTAACATTTTCGCTCACATTTTGAAGGCAAATAGCAACTTCAACACTTGAAAAATAAACAACATTTATGATTGTTTTAACATTTTAACATTTTTTCAACGCTTTGATCCTAATGACATCAAAACTCAAAATATTTGACATTATTTGCATTGTGAACCTGGAAACATGGCCATATCCAAGGACGAGATTTGGACATTAAAGCTCAAAATTGTCACCTAACTGCCAAAACCCTAAACTAACAAAATCCGGAAAGCAGGAAAGAGGGTGTCCCCATTTGCAATGGGGCGATGTGCGAAAAGGTCACAATAGATACCATAACCATGTGGACTTCCATTAATACATCGATGTATATACATGAAGGGCATCCTTGCTCATGATAGGCAAGATGGCAGCTAATATTGATGCTTCCACCTCGTGCTACAATGGAAGGAAATTGTAACATGCACCCAATTGTCTAACACTTGTAAGGGACATGCTTATATAGGCACATGACCCATCATCTTACAATGATTACCCTACTAACTTATCCAACTAGCAAGCCACGTTAAATGCATCCTTATCTGAGGTACAATTTGTATATGTACATCTTATGTTTTTGCTTAGAATGTACCTACCCACATCTGCACATAATATCCCACAAATATAATAGTAAGCCCATGGTATAATTTACCCTATAACTAATTCATAACAAAGCTATGCAATTAAATTATTACATCACATATGGCTATTTTATCATTCCAACAGCCACATATATCCTTACAGCTGTATGTGTTTGTCATATGTTTTTGTATAGAACCACCTACCCACATGTGCACATAATATCCCACAAATATAATAGTTAGTCCATGATATAATTTACCATATAACTAATGGATAACTAAAATTTACAATTAAATTATTGCATCACATATGGCTATGTCATCGTTCCAACAGCCACATGTATCCTTAATTCTGTACCTCCACCAAATCTTGAATCAATTTGAAGATGCCATGTTGTTGATCATTAGCAATGTTACCATGCAATGGTGTAGGTTTAGTCTTTCATTGATAGCACCAAATTGCTTACATTTATGAAAACATGTATCTAATAATGTTATTACAAATTGGGGAAACTCGTTATGGCTATTTAACTTTTTCCTCTTATTTCTTGTGATTCATCCTTGGAGGTAGCTCTTTACGTATGTTTGTGGATGATTCTGTAGTCATTGTATACTTGTTAATGGAATAATCTTTGCTGCAATGTATCTATATCGATTTTTTTATCATTTTTAATCTGGATCTACAAACAAGATCAGTCTTTAGGCAGAGTTAATCTACATATTTGGTTATTAAATATTTTTAGTTCACTCTGTCTTAATGTTGGTCTGATAAACACAAGCCATATTTACTATTATTTGCAGAGCATCTGTTATTGGGTCAAAAGGAGTATTCTCCTCCAAAGAAAGTAAAACATTGCGGATTTTGCAAGTAACATGGCATCCTCACAGTGATACACATTTGGGGATTCTTTCTTCAGATGGTGTTTTTAGGTATTGTAATGCATTTAGCATTGGATACTTTGAATAGATTAATATTTAGATGTAGCCCCAGAAGTTTGAGGATTGAGAATAGGCACAATTGGAATTAACTTTTCTGAAGGTGGTGCTATTATTATAGGGATGGTTACAGGATGTGCATATGTATTTTCGAGTGTCTCTATGGCAGGAGTTGTCAAGGAACACGTCTGTTGCTTCCTAATCTATCTCATGAAGTTTTTGCTTATGTTTTGCAGAATTTTTGACTTATCTTCAGATTTGGAGATTCCAGAGCAGGAGTACCACCTACAGCCAGCAGCTTATCCCAAACTCACAAGCACAGTCACAATACGTCCTGTAGCATTTGCTTTTGGTGGTGAACATTTATGGGACAGATTTACTGTGAGTGATTCATAAGGATATTTTCTTTTCAATTTGGCATATTTTGTACATTTTGGAGGCTATTTATCACTCCCTATCACTCCCAAATTTCTTTTATGTAGTTTTTTTTTTTCGTTCTTTTTGCTTGGTAATGTGCCGAAGTCGAATTGCTTTTGATTGGAGCTATGAACCAGTGAGACCACATTTTTGAGGGGCCTCATCCTCATATTTGCTCGGCAAAAACACCCTTACATCTCCTTGTGCCGTCCTATCTTCCACGCTCAGGCATCACCTTATCTCTCCATTGCTTGTGTGTGGGACACACGTGCCTCGAGTGGACTTGAACCCAAGACCTCCCATGTAGGAGGCTCGCAGCGGGGCCATCCCCTAATTTTTTTTAGCTAGTTTTACTCGAATAAATAATCTCTATATTTGAGCTTGGTTACGACTTGTAATTACTCTGCCGACTGCTCCTTGAATGTGTATAAACCATCTAATCAGATTTGCATTGTCTACTTCAGTTGTATTTTATTGTCCTTATTTTCATTTCTCATGAATTTGTTCCCTAGTTCAATTTTTTTTATGTATTTGATATATAAAACCTAAACTAGGTCAATTTCTGCCTTCTCTTGCTTTTGTGACCTTCATTTTGTAGTTTGTATTGAGTTACTTCTCATTATCTGTTGTCTTTTTAATTCGGTACTTTTGTTTTTTCATTGTGCTTTCTAAGTCTGACTGACCTATTATGTTTATTTGTGGACATTATAAATGATTTTCTTAATTATCTTTGTTCAATAGCAAAGGTGCACCAAAGTTTCTATGCTTTGTACATGAAAATGCTACTCTTTTGTTTATTTTTTTGTAGTTCTTATTAGCTATACAAATTATATAAGAAATATGTTTAAAAAAAATCCTATCCTTAGGGAAAATGTGTTGTAGAATTTACAAAAATCTTGTATGTTAGTAGTTAAATTTACTTTGACGAATCTAATGAGAGTTCAATTTTCATTCTAGGTAAGTTTATTATTTTTTGGCAAAATTTTAATGGTATTTGTGGGGGAGTGGGAGCAAAGGACTTTTTTTTTCATTTGTTATCACAATTTAAATTAGATAACGATTCAATGAGATGTTATTGAAATGATAATTCATTGAATAATTACAAAGGAGACAAAGGCTCCTTAAATAAGCAATTACATAGGATCTTTCCATAACATAAACGATCAAGAACTAAAGACATAAATAGAAGTTACTGAAATTGACTAATTGACATACGAAATAGAAAGTTACTAAGTAAACTACTTAAATGACTTAAGTGACCATTATAAGCTTTACAATATTAATTTAATACCCTCCCTTAATGGTCATTCTACTAACTACCCTACAAAAGACTTCACATAATTTGTAGGTCATTTGGCCACGAATGCATAGAAGGCTGACTCCTCTTTAGAACGCTTTGCGACATGATCCTGTTGTTTAGACCCTCTTTGGTTGGACTTCTGATTAGCCAACCGTTTTTTGCAAAACTTTTGGACATGATCAAGTTTACCACAATAATGACATGTGATAGATTTTAGATTCTTTGAAGAATCTTTAGGTGCACTTTGTCCTTTTTGCTAAGAGGACTTGCCTTTGCCTTTGTCCTTATTATGGGAACATAATTGGTGAAAAATTATTGTTGTATTTACGAATGATCATGAAGATCATTATAAAGAATTACAAAGAAATACAAAATAGAAAGTTTCTAATAAGAAACTAAAATTACAATATATTACATTATTGAGCATTAATAACTTAGGAAAATATAATATTAATACCCTCCCTTAATGCTCAATCTATCAACTACACCAATAGACCCCCTGAATTTTACAAACTTATCTGGACTGAGGGGCTTGGTGAGAATATCGGCTTGCTGCTTCGCCGTAGGAACATACAACAACTGAATGGATCCGTCTTCAACCAACTGTCGAATGTAATGACAATGAAGCTATACATGTTTGGTTCTTTCATGGAAGACTGGATTCTTGGCAAGTTTGAGAACTCCCTGATTGTTAGAGAACAACGGAAACGGACCTACTTGAGATATTTGCATATCCGCAAGCATCCGACGAAGCCAAACTGCCTCACAAGCTGCCTTAACTGCTGTTGATGTGTCTTTTGTACACGACCAAACACAAAATAAAGTACCTAGAGGTATCTTATCCTCTCTTGAACAAAGTTTCCCGACTGCTGAAGATCTCGCTGAAGGATCAGTCGGAGTAACTCCAAGGTTCTGATATGTAGGTTCTCTACGTGTGGATAAGCTCTTTGCGGTACGATGTGATTTTGCTGGAATCACAAGGGGACTTACTTTCGACGACCTGAATGTCTGATTTACTGGAACTCAAGTCCTATCTACTAGTTGGAAGATAAAGAAATGGCAAAAGGTACAGGGTTTAGAGAGTCTACTCTAAGACCTAGAATGCAAGAAGATGGATGGACGACTAGGTGGAGTCCTATTGGGCTGGGTCTCACCATCAGGCTTGAACAATCCGACACCAACTCAGTGCGATCTTTTGAGGGATGCTTCAAATATATTCAAATCAGATACCATCAGATACTGATCATCATTCAAATTAATGTATGAACAATAGACATGTAACGACTTGAGATTAAGCTCATTCTGTGCCAGTTGACCACGCAAGGGGCACTTACAATCAGCAAGAGGCTAGTGGTTTGGACTAGGGGGATTCCATGCGAGTGCATTCAATAACTTCTTTCATTCGATCTAATCATTTATCATCTACAATGAAGATTCAACAAGAGACCATGCATATTACAAAGAAACGACACATTTCACCATATCTTCAATGAAAAGGGGGTTCATTTACAATCAAGGCAACAATTTCTTGCCTTCTCTTCCTAATCTACTCTAATCACTATTCTATTTGCTATTCTCTATTAATCAATCTCTGACTATTATCTATTAACCAACTATTAACTATTCTCTCTTAACCCTTTACAAATGAGGAGCCAGGGCTTTATATAGAGAACCCATTACAAACAGACGACTCTGATTGACTTAGAACCAATGGCTAGGATTACAAGATAGAAACCCTAATTAGGGTTTGTTACAACAAACTTCCTCTAACCAATGAGAAAATTACATTCCAAGAGTGAGGACCAATAGGAAGCAGGGGTAGGTGCCTCGAAGTTTGTGCTGTCCCTGATGAGTCAGGTACATTGAATCTGGACACGCTGAGGTGGACCAATCCGACCAGAGGAATGATGACTGGGATGCCACCTTGCCTAATGCTTGTGACTTGGTTGATCTTCTTTCGTCCTTGATGTACTTTGATGAAAAGCGTACCCCCTTGACTCCCATATGCTTGATGAGGTCTCCTTACTGCCAAGTCTTCCTACTCCAGTAGCATATCTCGCCTTGAAGTGCTGGCAAAGCCTTTCTTTGTCATCTTGTGGTTCCTTAGTGTGGCGAAGTGAAGGTTTTGGAGATAGCTGGCAACTCCTTGAACACATGTAGTCTTTCAATGCTTCAAAACACCTTGAGTCCACCTTTATGCCTTTGGAATGTCCTTGATGGTGATGGACTCGAATAGGTCATCCTTGCCCTGATCTTCTTCCATCTACAAAACAAACCAAAAGGTGATTAAGGACACATAATAAATTCATTCCAATCATAGCATTTCTTACCTTAAATCATCAACAAAAATACATCAAAATGGAATTTCGCTCAATATCCTCTCCAGGGACAGGCCCTATTAGATTTTCGCTTTGGACCCTTTGGAAGGGTCAGGAGCGAATTTTGACAAAGTTGCTCAATCAGACCTCATTTTCAACACTAACTCACCAAGATCAAGTCATTCACCACCAAAATTGCCAAGGACAAGGTTCTGCTCAAGGACCTAGGCAAAATAGTAGACCACTTAGGAATTTCGCTTTGGACCCTTTGGAAGGGTCAAGAGCGAAATTTGCATTCTTGGCTCAAATTCTTCTCACTTTGTGACCATACTTGCTCAGGTACATGTCCAAGGATGCCCTCAATCTCAACCAACACCAAGCTTGATGCAAAATTGGAGCAAAATGGAGTTTTTAAGGATTTTGCTCTAGACCCTTTGGAAGGGTCAGGAGCGAAATTTGCATTTTAGGACAAATTCCATCATGTCTCTACTCCAAAATGCCTTCCAAGGCAAGCATACACTAGTCTTCTCTCCGCCAAGGCCTGGGAATCCATCTCTTGACCTTCATCATGAGCAAATTAGGTGAAATTGAGAATTTCGCTCTAGACCCTTTGGAAGGGTCAGGAGCAAAATTCTTGACTTGCTTGTTTTCCTTCACCTAAGTCTACTCTTTTCACTTTTCATACCTGGACTTCCATTTTTGAATCCCTCTCTCAACATGACAAAACTTGCTTGACCCTCAAAATGGCTAGAAAGGAGAATTTAGCTAAGAATCCTGGCCAAGGACAGGATCTATTTAGGATTTTGCTCTGTACCCTTTGGAAGGGTCAGGAGCGAAATCCTTGTCCTAGCTCAAAATCTTCGTTTTTGGTGGCCAAAATCCATCCAAGGGCAATCCTAGGGGCATCTCCCAACTTCTCTCACCTTGGTCTAGGCTTGGCTTGGCACAAATTTTGGAAGATAGAATAGGTTTTAGGATTTTCGCTCTGGACCCTTTGGAAGGGTTAGGAGCGAAATCCTTGCTCTTGAGCTTATTCCTTCATTCTTCCATTTCAATTCACCTCAAAGGTCAAGGAAACATTACTCCATTCCTCTATAGGCCAAAAAAAACCAAAAGTTTGACTTGTTTTGAAGGGGAAATAGGTGATCTTAGGAATTTTGCTCTGGACCCTTTGGAAGGGTCAGGAGCGAAATTCTAGTTTTTGCTCAATTCCTTCACATTTATTGATCACTAGCAACTCAAAGTCATTCCCAAGGACAAATCCAATCCTATCTCACCTTGACCCACACTTGACTCGGCACAAAACTGGGAGAAAAGAGTGGTTTTGTGGAATTTCGCTCTGGACCCTTTGGAAGGGTTAGGAGCGAAATTCACACTCTAGGCTTGATATTTCATCTTTTCAACTCCAATCTTCTTTGCAAGGCAAATATACACCACTCCACTTGCATCCGCGCCATAGGAACCAAGGTCTTGACCTCATCTAAGGAGAAAATGGGTGTTTTCAAGAATTTCGCTCTGGACCCTTTGCAAGTGTCAGGAGCGAAATTCAAGTTTTAGGCTAAAATTCTTCATCTCCTCCAACTTTAGTGACTCCCTAAGGGAAAAAAACATGTCAAACACTTCCCAACCTGCCTTAGAAACTAAGAACTTGGTTTGAACAAGGAAGAAATCAAGGTCTATGGGGATTTTCGCTTTGGACCCTTTGGAAGGGTCAAGAGTGAAATCCATGTTCTTGGTTGGTTTCCCACTTCCTTCATCCAATTCTCCTTCAAACTTGATCGAATTCAAGCTCCTTTCTTCTCACTTAAGTGAATCTACCATCAAATTAGCTCAAGACAAGGTCATTTTCATCATTTTAGGCAAGATAGGGGGTCAAATTGAGGATTTCGCTCTGGACCCTTTGGAAGGGTCAGGAGCAAAATTCTCCTTTTAGATTGATTTCCATCATTTTATTGCCTCAAACCTTCTCTCCAAGGCAAATATGCATCCAAGTCCTCCAAACCATTCCTTAGAAGCTTTAAACTTGGTTAAGCTAAAGAGCAAAGTAGAGGAAATATGAATTTCACTCTGGACGCTTTGGAAGGGTCAGGAGCGAAATCCATATCTTAGGTCAAAATCTTCATTCCTCAATGCTTTCAATCACCACTTGAGGCAAGAACATATCAATCTACCCCCACCATGTCCAAGGAACAAGGATGTTGGCCCAAACAAGGGAGAAAATAGTGTTTAGGGAGAATTTCGCTCTAGACCCTTTGGAAGGGTCAGGAGCGAAATTCTAGTTTTGGGTTGATTTCACACTTCTTTTCTCCTTTTTATGCCTTGGACACACTTTGTTAGGCTTCCTTCCATCATGACCATGTGAATTTGCTCTTCAAGTTGACATCTAGCTCAAGATTTTGTGAAAAATAGGGTCTTACAAGAATTTCGCTTTGGACCCTTTGGAAGCGTCAGGAAGGAAATTTACATTTAGGCTCAAATCTTGACTTCATTTCCCACATTTCTTCATCTAAATAAGTGTTTTGCCCTCAATAATGCCTAGGAATGAGTTAGTTCTAAGTTTGGGTCAAAGTAGAATGTCTTATGGAGAATTTCGCTCTGGACCCTTTGGAAGGGTCAGGAGCGAAATTGAAATTTGCTTTGGACCCTTTGGAAGGGTTAGGAGCGAAATTTGACATTTTGGTCTTTCCATTAGGATTCATATATGGAATATAACATTTAAGTATAAGAAACTTATACTTTAAGTTATATTCCATATATACTGTCAGGATGTTTGAGAGTGGTTTCGGACCTCCAAGAGTTATAATGCAAAATCTAGTTTTTGGAGGATTCTTCAATTTTCCGGACTTAAGTCAAATTTCAGGATCAGGATGACATTCCAGACAGCCAAATTTCAGGACATTTGAAGATCAGGATGACATTCTAGACTTCATCACTTCACCAGTTTGACCTAACTAGACCTTCAAAGATGATATTCACTTACCAAGATTCATTGACTTCCTCAAACTCAAACAAGACACAATTAGCAACAAGAGCAAAACCTTGTCCTAAGGAATACTTTCAAAGATGACCCTAACCCGGAGCATCCACTGACTCACCTTTAGCTAAAACAGAGCCTGCTCTCTTAGTGATCCCTCTGGCAACACTCAGCATGCAAAGGCTAATAGACAAAACCCTAAAAGACCTAGAAACAAACCCCAGAAAGCAAAAAGTAGGGGTCCCCATTTACATTTGGGCGATGTGTGAATATGTCACAACAACTGCTCCTCGATATTCTGCTTCTGTCGAGGAGAGAGCCACTGCCTGCTGCTTCTTACTAGTCCAAGTGACTGCACCGGATCCCAAACTGAACACATATCTAGAGGTTGATTTCCTGTCATCAACCGAGCCTGCCCAATCTGAATCTGTGAACCCACTAAGTCTAGGATCATGACTCCTAGTGTAAAGAAGTCCATAATCAGAGGTGCCTTTCACATAACGCAGCACATGCTTCGCTATTACCCAATGATCAACCTTGGGGGCTGTCATGAAGCGTGAAATGTAGCTCACTGCAAAACTGAGATCAGGTCTAGTAGCAGTAAGATAGATGAGACTGCCCACTAGTTGCCTGAATTGTGTTTCATCTATAGGAGGAGAATTAGACTTGGTTGACAACTTCAAGCTAGTCTCCATAGGTGTGGAAGCAAGTTTGCAATCCTGCATTCGAAACCTGTCAAGCAAGTTCCTGGCATATTTAGATTGAGAAATAAAAATGCTACCATCAGTCTGACAAACCTCAACACCTAAACAATAATGGAGAAGTCCCAAATCTGTCATATCAAAATCCTTGCACAGATCCTGTTTGATTTATGCAATCAAATGTGTTGAACTGCCAGTAATGATCAAGTCATCCACATAGACAACAAGAAAGAGAATATCATCACCAGAGTGTGTGATATACAAATTATTGTCAGAAGGGCAACGCTGAAAACCATGAGCAACCAAGTACTGATCAATCTTAATGTACCACGCTCGAGGAGCCTATTTAAGCCCATAGAGTGCTTTAATGAGTCTACATACTTGATGTTCTTTGCCGACAACCTTGAAACCAGGAAGCTGCGTCATGTAGACTTCTTCCTGCAACTAACCATTGAGGAAGGCACTCTTAACATCCATTTGATGGACTTTCCATCCAAACTGAGCCACAATAGTGAGAAGAAGACGAATGGTACTCATCTTGGCAGTAGGAGCAAATGTCTCCTCATAATCAATGCCCTCCCGCTGTGTTAATCCTCGAGCAACTAATATGGCCTTGTACTTATCCAAGGTACCATCTGCATGATACTTGACCTTATAGACCCATTTGTAGCTAATGGGTTTCTTCCTTGGAGGAAGATCAGAGAGAACCCATGTGTTGTTCTTCAGAAGGCTCTGGTATTCTGCGTCCATTGCCTGTCCCCACTCTGGAATCCCTTTTGCTTCGGTATAAGTCTGAGGCTCATAAATACTATGAATGGGCCATGAGAGAAAAGTTAAATGTATTTTTCTGCTTGCCCTTATTTCTGGAAGATGTACCCTCAATGAGCTCATCAGGACGAAGATCACTGATGGTCTTAGCCCACCACTTAGGCCGGAGAGTAGATGTGCCAACATCAGATGGAGGAGGAATAACTGGAACTAGAGGTGGAAGAGGATCTGGAACAGGTGGAAGATTAGCATCATCCAGAGGAAATTCAGGTAGTGCATCATCAAATACAGAATCTGCATCATCCCTCCCATCAGGTGAACCAAATGGAAGACGAACACCTAAATCAGAAGCCTTCAAAGGCAAATCCTCAGAATTCTGCTCAGAGGAGGAAAGCTGAAATGGTCCTCGATCTTCATCAAAGACAACATCGCGTCTGAAGATGAGACGATCAGTGTCTACATCAATCAGTCGGTAGGCCTTATGGTTGTCACTATATCTTGTAAACATGAGCTTCTGACTCTTGGAATCCAACTTAGAGCTCTTGGCATCTGAAATCCAAACATATGCAAGAGAGCCAAAAACTTTCAAATGGCTGATCCTGGGTTTGCGACCAGTCTAGGCTTCCTTAGGAGTCTTCCCTTTAACAACATGAGTGGGAGATCTATTAAGGAGATAGATTGCAGTAAACACTGCTTCTGCCCAAATACTTCTTAGGAACATTTTTGTTTTCCAACATAGACCTAGCCATTTTTGTAACGGTGCGCTTACAACATTCTACAACGTCGTTCTGCTGAGGGGTGTATGGTGTGGTTAACTGATGTTTTATGCCATGTGTATCATAGAAAGTGCAGAAAGTGGTAGAACAAAACTCCCCCCCATTATAAGACCTAAGAGTAATAATAGAACAACTAGACTCTTTTTCTACCAAGGCTTTAAATATCTGAAATACAGGAAACACATCTGAATTCTGTTTAGGAAAGTACACCCACATCTTACGACTGTAATCATCAACAAAAAGTAAGAAATACCTGCACCCAGTAACATAAGTAGTATTCATTGGACCACATACATCAGTGTGGACCAACTGCAGTACCTTGGATGCTTGCCATGAGTCATCATCCTTGAACGGTGTGCTGCTTCCTAGCCTGACAAGCATCACAAACTCGCTGATTCTGAGTTTGAATTTCAGGTAAGCCATGTACTAAATATTCCCGAACAAGTTGAGCAAGATAATGAATGTTCAGGTGACCATATCGTTGATGCCATAGACGGGAGATAGAGGAGGATTTTGCTGCGAAGGCATGCTCAAGAGAATCACCTGTATCCACAAGTCTATAAAGACCATGATCCTCAATACCAACAACAACTGTAGTGCGTGTCACACGATCAACAATAGAACACTTATGTGCACTGAAGATGACATCAAGCTGAGGAGAATGCCGCATAATCTGACTCACGGAGAGAAGGTTCAGTTCCATGCTAGGAACGTAGTACACATTGAGGAATATGAGATTCCTCCCACCAGACTGTATTTGAATGTTGCCCTTGCCGATAACGGCGTACTCACCTCCAAAAATAACCGAGTCAGTATAGGGAGTGAATTCTGTAACCTAATCACGCCTGTGAGTGAAATGCCGAGAAGCACCAAAATCAATATGCCAAGCAGAAGATTTTACATGGTTTGCAGGTCTTTTAGCTATGAAGGTGTAAAAGGCAGATTCTTTTTGCTCTGTGTGCTCAACGACATTGGCTTTAGGTTGAGACCCTCCCTGCTTCCGCTGTTCGGAAGCTATCCGAGTGCGACAATCCTTAATCAAATGGCCATATTTGTGACAATAATTGCATTGAACCTTTTTCTTTTTCGAGCCTTCCTGTGACTGACTAAAGCCCTTCTGCTGAGAGGACTGAGATGACTGAGATTTGCCTTTATCCTTGTGAAAGGATTTGGTTGCAAAGGCTTGCTCAGAGGAGGATGAAGTGGCACTGCTACCAAACTGTTGTTTCCAGCGATCTTGTTGCAGAAGTTTGGTGCATAACTCTGGAAATTTCAGATCAACATTCGTAGACGTAATGTTGAGAGTCTCTATGAAGTGCTCATAGGATTTTGGTAGGCTTTTCACGGTTATGACTACCATATCCTCTTCCTCCATTTTCCGACCAATAGCTTCGAGCTGATCTCGAATGTCCTTTATCTTTGTGAGATGCTCCTATAAGGACATGCGTTCATCCATCATGATGGAGAACAACTGATTCTTTAGAAAGAATGCTCGTCTTTTGTTGGATTTCTCATGCAACTCCTTCAGATGCTTCCAAATTTCCGAGGTTGACTTGTCGGAAGGAATCTGAGGTAATTGGTCATCTGTGACAGAGAGTTTGAGAAGCATAACAACCTCTCGATTCCGGTCATCAAACTTGTCTTGATCTGATCCGGTTGTGGTAGGACGAGATTTTGTTCCCAAAACAAGATCATCAAGGCAATGATATTCAAAAATAGTCAGCATGCGTTGCTTCCAGGTGTTATAATTCTTGCCATCAAATCGCTGATTGCCTTCCAAGATCAAGTTGGTCAATGACGCCATCTTTCACGTTTTCCAATGCACAAAAAATGAAAATCAGAGAAGAGGCGATAGCACGGAATACAAAGCACAAATCCCAATGCAGATACAGGTACATACTTCAAAAAAATGATGAAGTACGACTGGCATAGATTTTAAGAAAAAAATTCGGCTGACCCAAAAAAATTCGAAGACAACCCAAAAATCTTTGCGAAAAATCCAGTAAGAATCTGAAGTTAGAATTGAAATCTGTTGGCATGAAATTCGAGGCATGGAAAACGATGCACCCACAAAATTCTGAAAACAACCCAGTTGATCTCTCGAAAAACCCACCAAGAAACTGCAATCAGAAATTTTTTTCGACTTGATTTGAAGGGTAAAAACCCTAATCGAAAATGCAGATTTCCATCCAAAAATGGCAGAAAAAAAAAATTGCAGGTGGAAAAAATCGCATCATGCGCAGAGGAAAAACACGAAGAATAGTAGAAAAACCGCTTGGAGGAAAACCCTTTAGAAAAAAAATTTGAATTTCGAATTCTGAAAAAATCGCAAGCCCTAGATTTGTTTTTTCATTGATGAAAAATTTCATTCGAAAATTTTTAGAAAAAACAAAATTTTCCTTTCTGCTCTGATACCATATTATGGGGATATAATTGGTAAAAAATTATTGTTGTATTTACGAATGATCATGAAGATCATTATAAAGAATTACAAAGAAATACAAAATAGAAAGTTTGTAATAAGAAACTAAAATTACAATATATTACATTATTGAGCGTTTATAACTTATGAAAATATAATATTAATAGTCCTTGGCAGTAAACCCTTGTTCCATTGGCCGTGCCACTGCTGCTACCAAACTATTATTTCCACCTGGCTTGCTGCAAGAGCTTATTGCACAATTCATCAAGCTTCAAGTCAACATTAGTGGATGTAATGTTGAGAGCATCGATGAAGTGCTCATAGAATTGTGGTAAGCTGTTTAGCATAATAATCACCACATCCTCTTCTTCCATTTTGTGACCAATAGCCTCCAGTTGATTGCGAATGTCTTTGATCTTCATGAGATGATCCTGCAAAGATACCTTGTTGACCATCGTAATCGAGAACATGTTCTTAAGGAAGAAAGCTTTGCCTTTATTTGACTTCTAATGCAGATCCTTCAAGTGAGTCCAAATTTGTGCAACAGTCTTGCCAAACGACACTTCTAGAAGCATTTCATTGGTGACTGATAACTTGAGCAACATAACTGCTTCACGGTTACGTGCATCAAACTTGTCTTGGTCTTTGCTTGTTACTGTGGGATGAGCAGAATTACCTAGGACAAATAGTGAGCATCCTATGCTTCTAGGTATTGTAGTTTTTGCTATTGAACCTCTGAGTGCCTTTCAACATGATGTTGGGTAACGAAGCCATCCCTCTTGTTATCCAAAGACACGAAAATCGAGATCAGCTTCTTAAAAAACTTAGATTTTTGTTGATTAAAAATCAGCAAAAAAATTGAAACCTACGATTTGGTCCAAAATATCATCACAAAACTTGCTATAAGACAACACCATGATTTTGTGGAAAAATCGTCAAACCCTCAATACGATGCTGAAATCACACACGATTTTGTGAATTAATTGGCAAAAACCTTCATTTTGTGGAAATACGGTAAAAACTCACGACTTACAAAAAATCGTCAAAAAACAACTAAAGAAGAGCACGATTTTTAGGAAAAAAATCATGAAAAAAACCCACCATGACTTTTTGGAAAAAATCATACAAAAAATCCTGTGACTTTTTTGAAAATAAATCATGCAAAACCCTCCAAAAAATAGAAGTCTCAGCAAACCCTAGGCGTGCGAGAAAAACATCAACCAAGCCACGATTTTTAGAAAAAATAAATCGTCACAAAAAATCTTCTGAAAGGTCATGGGAAAAAGAGACTAGGTGTGCAAAAAAAAGAAGAGTCGTTGCGTAGAGAAATCACGAACCAGTTGTGTGGAACCCAGTCAAAAAACAAACTAGTCATATGGAAGAATATCATGTGTAAAGATAAATCACGTTGGAGAAGGCAGAAATGAACTTTGTCTGAACTTCACACAGGAAAAAGCCACTAAAAAAACATGCAAAACAACAAAACTTTCCTTGTGATATGTAGTGGACCAAATCTGCAATTTGCAGAGAAGAAACGCCTTCTGTGATTTTTAGAAACCCTTGAAAAAATAGGAAGAAACGCCTTCAAATTTTAATTTGAAAGAAAACACGATTTGTATTAAATCCTCCGCTGCGATTAGAGAAACCCATGAACCCGCAAATTTTTGTAGACAAATGGACAAAATTTTACTGTAAAAAATGTGCGTTTACAATTAAAAAAAGCCTTTGATTTCAAACCCATGATTTTTAATTAAAAAATCGATCAAAAATATCTTTGTATGAATGTAGTAAACTGTAAAAAAGTGATGATTTTTCATAAAAAAACCGTGTCAAAAAACTTCTGAAAATAAATCCAAGTAATGAAACCACAATTTTTTTTAATAAAAATTGGCCAAACAGTTAGCTCTGCTCTGATATGATAATTGATTAAATAATTACAAAGGAGACGAAAGCTCCTTAAATAAGCAATTAAAGAGGATCTTTCCATAATGGAAACGATTGAGAACTAAAGACATAACTGGAAGTTACTAAAACTAACTGACATACAAAATAGAATGTTACTAAGTAAACTACTTAAATAACTTAAATGACCATTATAAGCTAAATATTACAAAATTAGTTTAATAGTTATTTTGGATTTCTGCCAATGTTATTTAAAAAATATGGTTTTCATGCTTCAAATGAGAACGTACTGACATTTTTCAATCTACACTTAGCAGTTCCAATGTGGATGGCTTTTACAAATGTTTCACCCGTGGTAGCATTCCATTAACATGGTGTTGACAGTGGGTTCAAAACAGGAAAAACATGACAAAAACTCAGCAGATTCAAAAGAGATAAAATGCTAATAAGAATATGAAAAAAAAACTGCAATTGTTATTTCCTGCCAAATATAGTTCATAGAAAGAGAAGCAAAATTCAAACACAAGACATAAATAAACATTCAATGTTACCAATTACTGTCAAATTCTCAATAAGTATCACATTCTTAATCAATCATGGTGTACCCATTACAACTTAGTCGTAGAGTACAAAAAATGCTGCTTTCCATCTGGTGCAGCCCAAAACAATTTTTATTTTTTGCTTTATGAAACTAAGTGTGGGGATCTGGGGATGGCAGCTCCCAGCAGGATCAAGGGGCGGCACCCCTGCCACCAACTCCAAATTAAGGCCTCTGAGGCCATAGGGACCTTCATGGGGTATGCCATTTTTCATGATTTTATAGCCTTCAACCAAGCTCTAACATCTTTGAAAAATGCACTTTTAAGGGTAGGGTAGGGTTACATTTTTTTGACTGAAAACCCAGATAATGGTTTTCCCCAGCCAGCTGGTTTAAATTGGCACATCCCCAATGCTGGGCCGTGTTCAACTGCAGTTTTTTCCCTGTTATTTCTTCTATGGTTTCATCTCTTTATGAGTTTTATCTTTCTGTGCTATAGGAGAATTTTCATTAATGATTTTAGGACTTTGCAATCACTTTGTCATTCTTTAGAAGACTTCCATAGAATTTTATGTGTTTGAGCTCATGGTGCTTTTTAAAATTTGTTGCAGGTATTTATTCTTTTTAGCAATTGTTCTGTTTATGCTCTTTGTCCAGTGGTTCCTTTTGGAAGGTATGTTTCGTATTACACTTGTTCTGTATATGCTTAATGTTAACAATCTATATTTTAAATTCTAAGCTCCTCTTATTAGAAAGTACATACTAGGTTCTGATTATGCGTGGTCTCAGTTGGTAACTGCTTGCTATTTGTGCTTCAGTAGAAATGAAAAACTGTTTGATACCCTGCTATCTTTATGATGTGCAATTCATTCATTTATGACCCAGTTATCCTTGAAAAAGAATAATTGCCCCCTAGTGCATGTGAGGCACAAATATGTAGATTGCCTACATTTTTTAGCATTTGAAATGTAGTTGTAAGGTCTCTTGATGATCTCGGAATCAATGGGACCTTAGATTTTCTTATGATTTATTTCTTGATTGCTAAGATGTTTTATCTTTAAAGTTAAATAGTTTTAAGTTATTTGATAGGGCTTTTCTAAGTAAAACACATACTGACTTGCATTTTTCTTGTTCTATTTGGCAGTATTTATGTTAGTGCAGCTATAGAAGAGATTTATAAAGATGCTTGTGTGTCAGGATTTCATTCAAATTCGATTGGTTCTAAGGCTTCAAGCAATGCTAGTTTTGCTATTGCTTGGCTGGAAGCTGTGTTTCCTGAACTAGTTGACTTTTCAGATGATCTAGTAGCTGAAAGACTTAGATTACTGGGCCTGAAGGCTCGTGCCTATGTTCCATTTGATGCTTCTATTTCATTACAGGTATGGTTCTACTATAAATCTTGCAGCAGACTACCAAGGTCCTATATTGATAGTCTATTGTCTTCCATTTCTGAGTTGATTTATAACTGACTTTTTTGAGGATTTTGAAATTATAGGAAAGATTGTTTTTGGAAAAATTAAATGAAATGGTAGATCTGAAGTATTAAATTTCAAGGTGAAATCATATGTGAGAAGGGATTTTGATTATTAATGTATTAGTTATTTTTTCTCATACCTATGAAAGGGATTTTGCTCCTTTCTATGCTGGCCAACATAGCAACAGAAACATACTAATTGCATTTTCTTAAGATCTCAGTTCTAAACATTTTGCGAAAAAAAAAAATATTGACCAGGGATGGACACAGGTAATCACTAACACAGGAAGAGGATATTCAAAACAATTAATGTCTGTTTTGCATTTTGAAAGTAGTTTATTTTTGACAATGTTTTTTTTTTTTTCGGTCGGTAATATTGATTTTTTATTGATTAAACTATGAAAGTATTTGATTACAATTTTTGACATAATGTTTTTATAATTAAAAAAAGGTAAGAAACTCCACAGTTACACAAGAAGCATGGGTTCAACAAATGGGTGGTTGATATCCACCAAGAAGGTTCATAGAAGTAACAGACACTGTGGGACTAGGCCTCAGTCTCTAGCCTCATTACAACTTTATCTCATATCTAAAATAGGGAAATCATGCTTCATTATCAGTCTAATTATCCTCCATTGTCCTTGCATTAGCATCTTCATTAGAATGACCTTTATCGTTTCTCTCATAGCCCCATAATACTCCTAGAACTTTTGGCATGGGAATTTGTAAAGGTTCCAAATAATTTTGCTATCTTCTTGCATAACTTCATGAGCACTTTACGTCATAGAGAGCTTCCTAATGATTGGATAGGAATCAGACATTGTATCCTTTAATTTGTGGTAATATTCAAACAAACATCGTTAAAGGTCTTCACCAATGTGGTGATCTCCTCCAAGTGCTTATTGGTCCTTGTGAGTTGTGTGAACAATGAGATCATTCCTTTCTCGAATAGCTTTCATATCCACTCTAGACCTCTTGTTCTTACCATTACAATGGATCTTCTTACATTGGGATAGATTGGTTTACTCAGAAACAATCTTTTGATCTTTTTAATCACAAAGAAGCTATTTGCACATGAACCACATATTACTGTCCTTTTATTGGTCTCTCAAAAGAATCTATTTTCACACAAACCAAATATGAGTGTCAGTGTCCTTTTTATTGTTGTGATTTGATGAAGCTATAGACTTCCCAAACTCGCCCACTGTATGTCCTATATTTGGATTAAAGAAGAGTCTATTGAATGTCACCTTGAACTCATTGCCAACTAAAACATTTTTCATGCTGGCACCTTCCTAGGCAAAAAATGTATCTCCGTGCTATAATTCTTAGGGGTCAAAGCAAAAGCAAGGAGATGCAATGAGCTGGTCATTTTATTCCACTGCCCGATGATAAATTTTTCCACCTTGAATTTTATTTTGAAAGGTCTTGCTCCATTGATATTCTAGCCATGTTAAAACAAGTTTCTGGGATACGGATGGCAGGGGATGGGGGGATGCATTTTTAGGATGGATTTTGTAGGAGGCTATTTTATAGTGGATGGCTATTAAAAAATTAGGGAAATTTTAGAAGTATAGGAAATTTCAAACTTTCATATGATTTTTATTTTACTGTTCGTTTCTAGTTCCGGGCTCAGCCACATTTGATTCTCGGGGTGTGATCTTGTATCCACTCATCTTTTTTTGGCGAATAGGTGTACTATTATTTCCTAATTAATAGAATGCTGACATTTATTCATCAAAAAATATTTATATGATGATTGGTAAGCAATTGATCATATACATTATAGAACCTTAATACGTAAGTTTAGAGCTGAATTGAGATTTCATGAGTCAACACACAAATTAACAAAATTTTAATTGCTTTCTTTGTCAATGTGTATGTTTGTTAACCTATGTTAATAAAATTGAATGTACTTACCACTTGGAATGGTCAAATGTTTCATTGTTCATGTTCAAGTAGTATCTTATAATATTATATAAATAACTCAAGGTTTTGCAGTGCTCTTCTGATTTAAATGTTTGCATGACTGATACGACATTTTGATTGGACACCTTCTGCCTTTGCAATTGTCATATCTGGCTTAAGTTAGAGTTGGGGCAAATTTAATTTGAAAATATACTGGAGTTGTGTAATGTCCCCCAATTAAAAATGTGCAATATTTTATTTTCTGCTATTTCTTGAAAGGAAGTGAAACCAAACAGTAAGTACAAATTTTGATCACATTTTTTCAAAACCCTTAAATTTTTGATGTCAATCCTCATTTGCATTAAACAACATCAAACCTTGTTGATTTATGTCATAAAAGCCCTAGAGTGTTTAGATGAAGCCAATTCTGATTTAGGGTAGCAAAATAATTTTCCAATTTGATTTATTTGAACAGTATATAGTCACTGAAGACAATGAATCAGGATGTTGGAAAGTACTAATCAGAATTTATAAAATAATTGTGCACTCATAGAATACTGTACTCTACTGAAAGATGCAAGTCAGATCTAGATCAAACCCTTCAATGTTTGTAAATAGCAAATAGAGGTTGGTGAGTGAGGGATTAATGGTATGGCTGCTGCTTGGTGGTGTACGGCTGCCCATACAATGCTGGAAAAGGCTGTAATCAGCTGGAAATGGGGCCAAAACAGAAGTATATTGTCAAATGTAGCCTCTGAATGACAGTGCTAGGCTGTAACAATGATTTATCATCAACTTTACCCTTCCAAAGGATGGTTCTAGACTTGAAAAACATGTAGATTTGCTGATGACAAGTATGGTACATCAACTAATATTTCTAGACTTGGCCTCTAAATGATGTCACCCTAATTTATATGGATGTACATGTGGATTGTAGTGAATAATAGGTCTGGAAACATATGCAAAATGCCCAAATCTGACGGATATCCTCTTAGAAATGATGGTGCTTCACTCCAACAGGCTGGTTACTTATGCTGGATGACTGAAAAATGTAACGAACAGCTTGTGTGACTGATCTAATACCCTGAATGACTGAATTTCTCTCTTCCAATGTGGTACTCGGCTTGGGTTGACTGAAAAAACTCAGATCCAGCTCCTTTGCTACACAATGTCTCTCCAAAATTTTGAAAATCAATATAAGAATCCTCAAATAAGATATGGCAATAAAATACTGAAATTTGCTTGCAAACCCAAGTGGCCTATTTGCTGGAATCATAGCTTGAACTATAAAAAGTTAGCAACAACACTGTAGCAGCACCTTGGCAAACTGAAAACGTCTTCAAACCCTCAACAAATCAGTGCAGTTGCGATGTCTAGATGGAATTGTCCAAGATTGGAAACAAAGGTTTTCATCTTTGATCCCAAGATTTGAAATCCAAGGGGTTTTCATCTTCTAGATCTTGAACAAACCATTGTTTTTTGTCCTTGGATGCCCTAGATTGAACAAACTTTTCAAACCTGAAAATTGGATGCAGAAAGGATAACTTGAATGATGAAAATAAGCTAGGCACCTGCTTGATATACTTTTCCAAACTGGGTTCTTGGATTTAAATTTCCATCCAAGTAAAAAATACTTTTTATTTGAATACTAGTGTTTAAAAATACCTTTTGTTTTTATTTTAACAATATTATTAAGCTGCCCCTACACGAGTAGCGGAGTTGGCTTGGGCCATGGGTTTGCTCCCAATTGGTCTTGGGCTCGACTCCGAGGCACGGGTTCGCCTGATGCATGTGGCTTGCGGGTGGCTGCATGCATCCCTAGAGGACTAGTCTTGCCTCAGCTTGCCCCTGCTTGGCCGCAACTTGGCAGTAAATAAGACCAAGGTAAGGCGGGTTGGGCGCTTGGCTGGGTCACGGGGATACCTCTAGAGTAAAATAAATTAAAATTAGAAACTACCTGGCCCAACATAAAATAATATTATTAATTATTTAAGTCTAGAAAAGGGGACATGACAAATTTGAAAATGTTTTGTACATGGTATTGGCCTTGAATTCAAGTTTATTAAATTGCACTTAAAAATGTTTTACACATTATCATAAGTAATTTGTATGCGTCAAACATTTGGATTGTGTTTTCATAGAGTACTAAAATTTTCCAGTTACATGGTGCACATTAATGAATTGATCATCAGTGGTCCACTAAAGAGTAGTTTTCTTCACATCGCTGATGACTCTTGTGTCATGCCCTGCCTAAGGTTGATACAAATCGCAGCCATAAAACTCAGGTAAGCAGGGCTGACTGAAAAAAGGGATAATATAATAAAAATATAATATAATCACAGGCCGACCTTCCTCTAATAACAACATATTCAATAAATTAGCATTTCCTATTAACCAACCCCAGTTTAAAATAAACATTGAAATAAATTAAATTTGGCACCAATGTTTAGGTTAATAAAGAGGCCGACCACCCTTCTTGGTATATACGCCCATTTTGGGCAAAGTAATTAATAATTAATTAACAACTCTTAATTCCTGGCCGACTTGCACTTGAAGCAAGGCAACCGTTAGGTGAAAGGGTACATTGGTTGGTATAAAATAAAGGTCTTTTAGAATCGTCCAAAGCAAGAAAATAGGACATCTTATCAATCAAGCAATCGAAGAAGAGCAGAAATACTCATACATTAAACAAGATCAAGGATGGCAATCAGAACGGAAAACATTAAATGTAATCTACACTCATTTTAAAGGAAACAGTTAGATTAAATCATCAGCACTCATATACAGCAATCTGGCATCCTAATCATCTTTGTGGTATGCAGCATGATAATGTTTTTATGCATAATTCCTCACATATCGATATAGGCAATAATATGTATGCCATATGATAATATATTTAATACATAACCTCTCATATAGTAGATATAGGCGATAATGTGCAATATCTAGATTCCTAGTCTGTTGCTGCAATCAATCATGACAAGGTGAGTAAGGGAGTGCAAGGAGGGAGAGCAGAGACGAAACCTCCTTCAAAGTAGGCCACCCCATGCTGGATGTCCAAAGTGCCAGCCACTTGGGGCCAAGGGGTGCAAAGTCACGCTCTTAGGCTTAGATGTGATGTTCTGGGTGCCCTATTGCGGCTTCCTCTCCAACCTCTATGATGATTGATTGAGGACACACACTTACATGTGGGTTAATGAAGTGGCACAAATAGGGAAGGCAAAAACATGCTTCTTCACTAAGTAGGCCACCCCATGTTGGATGTCCAATGTGCCTTCCACTTGGGGCCAAGGGGTGCAAAGTCATGCCTGTGGGCTTAGATGAGGGATATTCTAGGCGACCTAGTGTGTTTCCCTCATTCAACCCTACAATATGGTTGATTGCTATATTTAAGTATGTTGCCTATTTATTAAGTTTAATATAATTTAATGTTATTACAAATAATCATTAATACAATTATTTGTTATTAAACCCTAAACCTATGAAATAAAGTAGTCTAATGAATTGTCTAACATGATTAAAGGACCTAAACCATGATTTATCTTGCTTAAAGTTTTTGTTAATAGGTAAAGTTATAACTTTCACTATTATACATTTCTTACTTAATGAAGCTTGTGATTTGTGGGCATGATTTAGGGCAATCCCGAAAGGGGACATTACAATTGGTATTAGAGCGTTGATCCTGCTAGCCTGTAGGGAAATAATAAACTTGGCTTAAAAATAATAGTTCAAGCTTCAAAGTCTATAATGATCATATAAAATGATAGTGCTATATGTTTTTTTAAAAAGTGACAGTCACACCATTTTTTTAGCAGCGACTGACATACTTCCTAAGAATCAATTGTACTTGGTCTCTTGTATTGTATAGTGACAAGAAAGAGAGCCAAATGATTCATGACCTGGCAGTATTGTTCCCTATTGAAGAGGTAGGTGATCTCTAGGTTGAATATGGAGTGTATGAAGCAAAGTTACAAGACTCGGACTCGGACTCGGTGCCCAGACTTGGCTGAAACTCGGCAAATCGAAAAACCCAAGAAATTCAAAGATATTTAACGATTTTAAACTTCTTTCATGCATTTTTTAATAAATAAACATTAAAGACACAATAATCTCATCAAATAGAAGTACATACACAAGTTTACATTGATCACATAAGTATAAATAATAAATGCAAATTTTAGGCTTGCGCTAACGGAAATAAGCCAAAATAAATAACACATTAGAAATATAGATAGTGTCAAATGTCTATAAAATTCATGGAATATGAAATCCATGTCATCAAAAGTTCAAAACATATATCAAATTCAACATAAAAGCTAGAGCCTAGAAGTCTAAGGCTCAGAGGAGCCAATATCAGTTGACTCCGCAATTGTCCTACGTGTGTGCCTAAGATAGGTTCTGGAACGTTATTTTTGTCTCATTACACTTTTAGAAGTTATTTTTGACATTTGGTGGGATCTCCAAACTTCTTGGAGTAGTCTATTTTTAGTAATTCACAGTTGGTTTCAATCATCATTACAACGGTGTGATCGGAGTTTGATTTTGATGTTGTTTAATTGCATTCTGCAACTCGAGTAGAATAATTTAAATATTTCATTAAGTTCCTAATGTTATATTATTAAACTTGCAACTTAAGTGTAATATCTTTCTAAAAAGGTATAAAGTGACCTCAAAAGTGGATGTCTAGAACACAGGGGGAATTAAGTGTAATATCTTTTTAAAAAGGTATAAAAGGATAGACATTTTATTTTTTAAAACTATTGATATTAAATTAGTAGTAGATATATGTGAATAATTAATAGATATTATTATTTGTATTGATATTAAATATTGATACCTTGATATTAAAACATGTTAACCTTTTGTTCCATTTAAAACAAAGTTATTTTTTTTTTCACTTTTTAGTTGCTGCCTGGGCGGCAGAGTCTAGCCCACGGGGCTCGGCGAGTCTACCGATTTTGCCAAAACTCAGCTAGAATTGGCCAAGTCCAAGTCCAGAGGCCATTGGCCTCGGCAAGGCGACCCACCTCAGGACTCGGTGAGTCTTGCCCAGACTTGCAAAGTCTTGTAACTATGGCATGAAGTAATGAAAAGGGAGTAATGTGTTGTTTACAAATTTGTTGAGACAAGGGTAGTGGGTGTGCAGAGAAGTATAGGAAGTATTCCCTTATGAATAACCATGAAAACTATGAGACATGAATACACCTCACAGACCCTATACATACCAAGGAATGGTGGGTAGTAACAAAATGTAGTGACAACCTTATGAAGGTACATATAAATAACATACAATAAGCTTGCGATTCACTGTAAATGGCACTGGCAAGATCCACTAGTAACTCAATAGAGGAGGTTATTGAACATATCAATAATGGCATAGAAACAAGAGTAGTTTGACTATGACATACATAATACAAGTTTATGGAAGGTTCATTGACAAGGTTTTTGTGTTCCTTCAAATTATGTCCAACACAATACTCTTATCTTAGGATACTAATGCATCTTTGGGCTTCTGCTATTTCCATCTAAACAAATTGACATCATTTTTTTTGATATTAAGAATATAATGTCACAATGTAAATCTATGAAGCCAAACTATTAGGAGAAGTCCAAGATGAGTTAATAAGGAGCTTTGGGTGTTGCTACATCCTTATTTCTTTAAGATCTGGAAACAATTTATCCAACCGATAAGAAATGATCTTGGCAGTAAAACTAGAAATATGTCAGCTTGAAATCTCTCCATAGAAACCTTAAGGTTCCTCTGACAAATGAAGGGAAAACATCGTCATACATTACATGGACGTGTGTCATGCTTCTAATCCTCATCTTAATATACCAGTGTTACCCAGGGATGTGTTTCCGGCATAATTTTGACCCGTCTCGAAAATGGGGACGTCTTGGAAACTCGGAAAATTTTGGAAACCCGTACTCTGGCTGTCCCATAAAATTAATGATTGAATTTTGATTATTTGTTTGACTTCCACTCTCATGCAAACTCTCAATTTAAATTATTTAACACAAACGTTGTAAGTTAAGATTTTATAATGTAGATAAGCATGCTTTATCCATGTTTTTATACAAATATTTAAAATTTCCCTATATATTTAAAATTTTCCCTATTTTTTATATAGCTGCCCCTATTGCCGTCCCCTGCCGTCCCCTACTCTGGGAAAAAAATTCCGTTTTGGAAACCCGTTTCCCCATCCCCCTGTCCTAGAAACTCGGGATAACATAGTAATATACATAATTTTCCTCTTCTTACCTTACCTCAAGGAAATAAATCAAAGCAATTTCTTGATAGACGCAAAAATTGAATTTTTGATTGATCATCCCTCAATTGATTCCAAACTATGCTATTATCAGATAAGTGAAAACTTACCTTGAGCCATGGATCTTACAAATTCTCAACTCTTGTTCACATTATTGAGAATTATTGGGACACTCCACTTGGAAGTAAAGACCAAAACATATCTTGGTTTAAATTTGCCAGTTAAGTTAATATCATAGTTGCGCAACAAAAACTATTTATATCTCATGGGGGATCTAAGGATGATAGATCTCCAAGGGTTAGTTTAGGGACCCTCACATTGAAAGAGTTGGATAAAATTGACATTGCTTGAGGACAAGCAATCTTGGGAAGGTGGATTGTCATGCCCTGCCTAAGGTTAATACAAATCACAGCCATAAACTTAGGTAAGTAGGGCCGACCAATAATAAGGATAATAAAATAAAAATAAAATATAATCACAGGCTAACCTCCCTTTAATAATGGCATATTCAATAGATTAGCATTTCCTATGGGCCCACCCCAGTTTGAAATAGACTTTGAAATAAATTAAAGGTGGTGCCAATGTTTAGGTTAATAGAGAGGCTGACCGCCCTTCTTAGTATATATGGCCTTTTTTGGCAAAGTAATTAATAATTAATTAACAAATCTTAATTCTTGGGCATCTTGCACTTGAAGCAAGGCAATCGTAGGTGAAAGGGCACATTGGATGGTATAAAAGAAAGGTCTTTGAGAATTGACAAAGGAAAGAAAATAGGACATCTTATCAATCAAGCAATCGAAGAAAATCAAGGATGGCAATCAGAACAAAAAACATTATATGTAATCTACACTCATCTAAAAGGAAACAATTAGATAAAATCATCAGCAATCATATATAGCAATTTGATATCCTAATCATCTTTGTGGTATGCAACATGATAATATTTTTATGCATAATTCCTCACATAGACATATAAGCAATAATATATATGGAACATGATAATATATTTGATACATGACTTCTCATATATTAGATATAGGCAATAATGTGTAATATTTAGATTCCTAGTCTATTGCTACAGTTCATCATGACAAGGTTAGTAAGAACTGCAAGGAGGGAGAGTAGAGACGTGTTGATGTGTTTTTTAGCACAATCAAACACAGAATAAAATACCAAAAGTATTCTATCCTCTCTTGATCAAAATCTTCTTGGATGCTAAATGATGTGATCAACCAAGATGACTCCAAGGTTTCTATAGTCAGGTCATGACGTGTGCATAGCTCAATTGGTTGATGTGATTGCTGGTAATCCAAGGGGACTTACATCGAATACTTGAATGCTTGAATTGCTGGAACTTAGATTCTAACTACTTGCTTGTAAAATCCCTTACTGGGACTTGATTGCAAATGACTAGTTTGTATAGGAATATTTTATTGCTTAACCATTTGATCATGGAAAAGCCTATGCATTTATTTAATGATATAACCAGTGCAACATTAATCATATGAATTTATTAAATGATATAACCAGTGCAGCATCAAATCATATTTCAAGTTTATTGATATTCCTAATAATTATTGAAGATACATTCTCAGTACTTATCATCACAGAATGGGCACCTGTAATTCAGCTGTGGCTGTCTGTGTCGACATGCAGCTAATTGTCTTTGAGGAAGTTTCAGTTCTCACCGTGAGGCATATTAATGGCGACCTTCCACATCAACGGTTTCGGAATGAAGATCACGACATTTGAGACCCCATCCAGTTTTGCTAGACAAGTCACGATCCTCCACAAATTATTGCGTTTTTGCAGTGGCGTTTATGCACACACCCGATATTGGGTTTTTGGGATTTTATGGAGACTGCGAATGCAGTTTAGGGTTCATTTGAAACTCTCGGCTATTTTCGGGCTAACCTTGCTGGATATATGTATATTATATTACACGGAATGATATTGCCTTCCGTAACGCTTCTGCGTGTTAACTGCGGCACCATGCGAATGCCCGAAAACGGTTCTTCTCGCCACGAGATATAAATGCTATGTCGTCCCGTTCTCTGCAGCCGACACTCACTTCCCAAACTCGAGCAATAGAAATACGCGAGTATATTTGCAACTCACGTCAATGCTAGGCACGATAGAATGCACCAACACGATCCCAATACTCTACTCACACAGTCTCGACTCCACCAATAGGCTAGTATTATTGACGAAAGGTGTATTACCAATTTGGTTCCAGACGCACTGTTTTATTTCTTCTTCCAGGCATGCCTTCCAAAGCTTCCGCCATGTCCCTTTATTCATCGATGAAGTAGTTCCCGGAACTACTTTTATTTATTAAGAGATAACCATATTAATTACTTCTATTAATCCTCAATTGAGAATATTAATATAAAAAAGTAATTAATATAATGACATATATATTATATTCATTTGGGTTCATTTGGGGGACATTACAGTCTCCCCTGCTCAATGTTGCTTGCCCACAAGCAACTGCAGTCTAGGATGTTGAAGAACTTGCTCATTTTCCCAAGTAGCATCATCCAATGGTAAACTCTGCCACTTAATAAGATATTCTCTGATTGTCCTATTCCGCAAATGCCGGTCTCGAGTGTCCAGAATCACTTCGGGTATCATTTCTAATTTGCCTTCTTCATTCAGTGGTGGTGGGTTTTTTGATACTGTCACCTGCTGACCCAAAGCCTTTTTGAGACATGAAACATGAGATACGTTATGTATTCTGCTTCCTTCAGGTAATTTCAACTCATATGCTACTGCGCCAACTTTCCGAATCACCGGGTATGGCCTATAAAATCGAGGCTTCAATTTTTCGGCCCCGCTCCGCTTGAGGGATGACTGCCTATAGGGTTGAAGTCTGAGGTACACCAATTCCCCAGTTTCAAAATGACGTTCAATCCGCTTCTTGTCTGCATAAAGTTTCTATTGATTTCGGGCACACTGCAAATTTTCCTTAAGTGCTTTCAATATATCTTGACTTTCCTGAAGCATGTCATGAGATTTGGGAACATTACTCTGATCAAAGACTAGATCAATAAAGGAAGACACATCATACCCATATAGCGCTTTGAAAGGAGTCATACCGATAGATATATGATATGTAGTATTATAGCAATATTCACCCAAATATAGCCAACGGATCCATGCTTTCTAATGACCAGACACATAATTACGTAGATAACCCTCAATCCACTTGTTTACTATTTCAGTCTGTCCATCGGTTGCGGATGATAACTCGTACTGTGATTTAACTCAGTACCTGTCAATTTGAAAAGTCCTCCCCAAAATATACTCAAAAACCTGCTATCTCGGTCACTGATGATATTTTTTGGTAAACCATGTAAACGAAAACCTCTCGAAAAAATAGTTCTGCGAGCTGAATAGCTGTGAATTCTGTAATGATAGGTAAAAGTGTGCAAATTTAGTTAATCTATCAACCACAACAAAAATGCAATCCTTACCTTGAGAGCGTGGTAAGCCTGTAATGAAATCCATAGATATACTTTCCCATTTATGTTCTAGTATAGGCAAAGACTGCAATAGACTTGCAGGATAAGTATGCTCCGCTTTATTTTGTTGACAAGTGATGCATTCTTTAACATAACGAAGGACATCATTCTTAAGTCCTTTCCAGGTGAATCTTTCCCTTATCTGCCGATAAGTTTTGAAGTAATCGGGATGCCCTGCTAAAGGAACATCATGCACTGATTGGAGAATTTTCTCTTTCAACTTTGATCTTGGAATCAAATAAATCCTATCTTTGTAATAGATAATATCATTAACAACTTTATAATTGTCATCTTGTATATTACCATCTAGCAAATTACATGCAAAAGAATCCTTTGAATATTCAACTAGCAATAAAGATTTCTAATCAGCTGTTACTACAGAAATTGCATTGATTTCAGGCCTTCTAGATAGAGCGTCTGCAACAACATTATTTTTACCCCTTACATATTCAATCTCAAAATCATAAGCTTGGATTTTACTGATCCATTTCTGTTGCCTGTCATTTAAATCTTTTTGTCCCAAGAAATATCTCAGACTGTTATGGTCAGTTTTCACTACAAATCTGCTACCAACTAAATATTGTCTAAATTTGGATAGTGCATGCATGATTGCCAACATTTCTTTATCATAGATGGAATACAATTTCTCAATTTTATTAAGTTTCTTGCTTTCATAAACTATAGGATGTTTGTTTTGCATTAAAACTGCCCCTATGCCATCACCAGAAGCATCACATTCCAACACAAAAGGCTGATTAAAATCTGGAAGGGCAAGTACTGGACAAGAACTCATTACCTCTTTAAGTTTCTCAAATACCTATTGAGCTTCCTCAGTCCATCTGAATGCCCCCTTTTTGGTAAGATTTGTCAAGGGTGCCCCAAGCTGTGAAAAACCTTTGACAAACCTCCTGTAATAACTGCATAAACCAAAGAATCCCCTTAATTCTGTAAGGTTCCGGTTTGCTTAAGTTGAGTCAGATCCTTAAGGTGTAATTCACGGTCTTTAGAATCAAACCTATCAATAAGTTTCTCAGTAAACTCAACATAAGTGCCTATCAAGTTATGACCCAAGGTTATTTGTCCGTGATGCCACCATTCATGTGCTACACCGTCGAGATGTAACGCAGCATATTTAATTGCCTCTTCTTCCAACATAGGGTTTAATTGGAAATATGTATCTAATTTTTGCACCCAAGCCCGAGCAGTTGTCTTACTTTAACCATCAAAATAAGGAATGGACATTTTCCCAATTTTTCTTTGTAATTCACTGTTATTTCCTCGCTGTCCTCTTGGCCTATGTTTCATTCTGACATCTGAATATTCTCTAAGGTCATTGATGATTTGAATTCTTCACCGGAACCTAACCAGTCCTGATGTATTTCTTCTTGTATTTCTCTTATTGTAGGTTCATTTTCAGGTGGCTGGTTTCTAGTAGTAAATGTAGGCATAAATGGTCTAGTTGTTCATGTTCTTTCTGGCTGATTATTAACTGACTGTTCATCTCTACCCCCATTGTTTCCCCCATTATTTGGATGTTGATTATTCTGTCTTCCATTATTTTGATGCTGATTTATATTATTGGCCATAAACTGGGTCATCAAATTGGTCATTTTGTTAACGTTATTCTGCATATCTTGCTGACTTCTGATTAGTGCAGCCAATAAATCCCTATTGTTATCTGGGTCTCTGTTGTGACGTATTCACACATCGCCCCATTGCAAATGGGGACCCCTACTTTTTTTGCTTTCTGGGGTTTGCTTTCTAGGTGTTTAGGGTTTGTCTGTTAGCCTTTGCATTTTGAGTGTCATCAGGGGATCAATAGGATGGTAGGCTTTGCTTGAGCCAGGGGAGTCAGCAGGTGCTCCAGGTTAGGGTTTCTTTGCGAGTCTTCCTTAGGGCCTGGTTTTGCTCTTGTTGCTAATTGTGTCTTGCTTTGTGAGTGGGTATCATTCTTGAAGGTCCGAGCTAGGTCAAGTTGGTGAGTGATGAAGTCTGGAATGTCATCCTGATCTTCAAATGCCCTGAAATTTGGCTAAGTCTGGAATGCCCTGATCTTGAAATTTGGCTAAGTCTGGAATGTCCCGATCCTGAAATTTGACTAAGTCTGGAAAACTGAAGAATCCTCCAAAAACTAGATTTTGCAATATAACTCTTGGAGGTCTGAAACCACTCTCAAACATCCTGAAAGTATATATGGAATATAACTTAAAGTATTCACTTATACTTAAATGTTATATTCCATAAAATGATCCTGACGGAGAGTCCAAAATGTCAAATTTCGCTCCTGACCCTTCCAAAGGGTCCAAAGCGAAATTCTCCATAAGACATTCTACTTTGACCAAAACCTAGAACTAATGCATTCCTAGGCTTGAATGAAGGCAAAAGCACTTGTTTGAATGAAGAAATGCGAAAAAATGAAGTCAGGATCATGGCGTAAGGTGAATTTCGCTCCTGACCCTTCCAATGGGTCCATAGCGAAATTCATACTTCCTCTATTTTTCTCCTTAGCTTGACCAAGTTTGTAGACTTTTGAGGCATAATTGAGAAGGTTTGATGCAACTTTGCCTTGGAGAGGAGATTTTAGACCCTGGGATGATGGATTCTGGCTTGGGAGAGGAATTTCGCTCCTGACCCTTCTAAAGGGTCTAGAGCGAAAATCCTTATAACTCTCATTTTCCTTCCTTGTTTTGGATGGGCGTTGGTTTATTAGGCTTTGTGTGTGAGTCTTGATGTGTTCTTGCCTTGAGAAGTGTTTTGAAAAGTGAGGATCTTGTCCAAAATAGGAATTTCACTCCTGACCCTTCCAAAGGGTCCAGAGCGAAATTCTTCATAAGCCTCATTTGCTCCCTTGTTTTGGATACCAACCTTGTTCCATGGGCGAATTTGGGAAGGAAATAACATGTCTCTGCCTTTTGAGGTGATGGAGCGTAGAAATGTGAAGGATTTTGGCCAAGATTAGGAATTTCGCTCCTGACCCTTTCAAAGGGCCCAGAGCGAAATTCACTATAATCCTCATTTGCTACCTTGAATGAGCTTAAAACCTGGTTCTTCAAGTGGAAAACAATCTATATTTGCCTCTAGGAGAAGATTGAAGTTTGAAAAATGAGCAATTAAAGCCTAAATCAAGATTTTCACTCCTGACCCTTCCAAAGGGTCCAGAGCGAAAATCAACCTAAGACTCATTCTTGCCTTATTTGACCAAATTTTGATTTTGCAAGGCATTTTGAAAGGGAAGAGTAGACATGTTTGGATGTTGGAAATGTTTGAAAGCTTTGAAAAAATGAAGGATTCTAGCCAAGAAGGTGAATTTCGCTCCTGACCCTTCCAAAGGGTCCAGAGCGAAATTCCTTGCAAGCCTATTCTTTTGACCTTGTTTTGGCTTAAGACCTTATCCCTTGGGTGAGGGATGATGTTTAGTTACCTCTCGAGGTGATTTTGAGTTGGAAATCAGGAAGAATCAAGCCCAAATCATGATTTTCGCTCCTGACCCTTCCAAAGGGTCCAGGGCGAAATTCCTTATAAACCTACCTTTTGACCTTTCTTGGACATGGATTCTTATTCCTAGGGTAATGGAGGATGAAATCCTACCTTGCAAAGAAGTTTCAAGTTTAGAAAATGATGATTTTGGGTCAAAATTGAAAATTTCGCTCCTGACCCTTCCAAAGGGTCCAGAGCAAATTTTGTCAAAACTTCTTTTGGCTATCAAATTTTTGCTAGGTCAAGTGTGGGATAAGGCAAAGTCAAGAGGAAGTTGCCCTTAAGAGTGACTTTAGGTTGCTAGAGACCATGAAAGATGAAGGAATTGAGCCTAGAGGTGATTTTCGCTCCTGACCCTTCCAGAGGGTCCAGAGCGAAAATCCTTGAAAACATCTTTTTTCCAAATTTTGAGCAAGGCCAAGCTTGGACAAGGGTGTGAGAAGGTATTTGGATTGACTTAGAGTAGATTTTGATTACCAAGAATTTAATGAAAATTTCGCTCCTGACCCTTCCAAAGGGTCTAGAGCGAATCTCTAAAATTCCCCTTTTTTCCTTGCAATTCAAGACAAGATTTTGGTTTTTATACCCTGGAAAGGAGAGAGACAAGATGTTCTATGCCTTGGAGGTGATTTGAAGTTGAAAGGGTGGCAAAATAGCCCTAAAACAAGATTTTCGCTCCTGACCCTTCCAAAGGGTCCAGAGCGAAAATCCTAAAATCTACCTATTCCTTTCAAATTTATGCTAAGCTATGCCTAGACCAAGGTAAAAGATGCCCTTGTGATTACCCTTAAGTCGATGGTTGTCTCCAGAAGTGATGATTTTAGGCCAGAAGAGGAAATTCGCTCCTGACCCTTCCGAAGGGTCTAGGGCGAAAATCCTTCAATCACTGATTTTGCCTTGCAAAATCAAGATAAACTTGGGTTGGATGAGAGAAGAAAAGTGTTTCCTTGCCTTGTGAGGTGGATTGAAGTTGAAATGATGAAAAAATGAGCTACAAACAAGAAATTCGCTCTTGACCCTTCCAAAGGGTCCAGAGCGAAAAACACTAAAACCATCCTTTTCTCCAAATTTTGTGCTAAGTCAGGTTTGGACTAGGGTGAGAAAAGCTATTTGGAATGCCTTGGAAAGATGTTTAACCTTCAAAAATGTGAATTTTGAGCTAAAGTTGGAATTTCGCTCTTGACCCTTCCAAAGGGTCCAAGGCGAAATTCTTATAGGGTTTGTTCCTGGAGAAAGTCTCGGGCAAGTTTCCTGTTAACATCTTTTGTTGATGATTTAAGTTGAAAATGCTATGTTGAAATGAATTTATCATGTGTCCTTGATCAGCTTTTGGTTTGTTTTGGCAGATGAAAGAAGACCAGGCCAGGACAAGGACGACCTTCTCCAGCCCAACATCAACGAGGACGACCTTCTCCAGCCCAGCCTCATCAAGGACGACCTCTTCCAGTCCAACATTTGAAGGAAAGACAAGGTGGCATCCCAGTCATCACTCCTCCAGTCGGGTTGGTCCACCTCAGCGTGTCCAGATTCAATGTACCTGACTCATCAAAGATAACACAAACTTCGATGTACCTACCCCGGTTATCCATTGGTCGAATATTTCAGAGAAGACATGTGTCCAAATAATGCAATTATTTCATTGGCCAAAATTGAGTTTGTTGTAACAAACCCTAATTAGGGTTTTCATTGTAAAATCTCGGCCATTGATCTCAAATTGATCTAAGCCATTGAATTGTATTGTGGGCACTATATAAGCCCTGGCTCTTCATTTGTAAAGGCTAATAGTTAGTCATTAATAGCTAATAGTTAATAGTTAGTAATAGAGGCTAGAATAGTAGAATAACAATTAGAGTAGATTAAGAAGAGAAGGCAAGACATTGTTGCCTTAATTGTAAAGACTTCTTTTCATTGAAGATATGGTGGAATATGTTGTTTCTTTGCAATGTGCATGGTCTCTTGTTGAATCTTCATTTTTGATGATAGATGATTAGGTTGAGTGAAGAAAATTGTTGAATGCACTTGTGTAGAATCTGTCTAGTCCATACCACTAGCCTCTTACTGATGGTAAGTGCGCCCTACGTGGTCAACTGGCATAAAATGAGCTTAACCTTAAGTCGTTACACGTCTATTGTTCATGCATTATCTTGAATGGTGATCATTGTTAGATGGTGTACGATTTGAACGTATTGGAAGCATCCCTTAGAAGATCGCACTGAGTTGGTGTTGAATTGTTCAACCTGATGGTGAGACCCAGCCCAGTAGGACTCCACCTAGTCATTCATCCATCTTCTCGCATTCTAGATAGTAGAGTAGACTTCTTGAACCCTGCATCTTTTGCCATTTGTTTGTCTTCCAGTTAGTGAATAGAACTTGTGATTCCAGCAAATTAGACGTTCAGGTCATCGAGTGTAAGTCCCCTTGTGATTCCAGCAAAATCACATTATACCGCGAAGAGCTTATCCACACGTAGAGATCCTACATAACAGAACCTTGGAGTTACTCTGATTGATCCTTCGGCGAGATCTTCAGTAGTCAGGAACTTTGTTCAAGAGAGGATAAGATACTTAGGTATTTTATTCTGTGTTCGCATGTGTATAAAAAACACATCAACAGTCTCCCATGTTGGTTTCAAAGATAATTTCTTCTTTAGTTTTCTGTGTGGCTATCCTCAATTTCAAACGGAATAGACATACTACTCTGTGCTAAAGGAGAGTTTGTAAATCTGTTTTGACGTGCCCTAGTACTTCGGAAATTATAATTTCCTTGGTGCATACTCAACTGTGCATTAAGTTTTTCTGAGAATACCCTACAGGCTGGCAGGATTCAAAGCTCTGATACCACTGTAAAATCCCTTACTGGGACTTGATTGCAAATGACCAGTTTGTACAGGAATATTTTATTGCTTAACCATTTGATCATGGAAAAGCCTATGCATTTATTTAATGATATAACCAGTGCAACATTAATCCTATGAATTTATTAAATGATATAACCAGTGCAACATCAAATCATATTTCAAGTTTATCGATATTCCTAATAATTATTGAAGATACATTCTCAGTACTTATCATCACAGAATGGGCACCTGTAATTCAGCTGTGGCTGTCTGTGTCGACATGCAGCTAATTGTCTTTGAGGAAGTTTCGGTTCTCACCGTGAGGCATATTAATGGCGGCCTTCCACATCAACGGTTTCGGAATGAAGATCACGACATTTGAGACCCCATCCAGTTTTGCTAGACAAGTCACGATCCTCCACAAATTATTGCGTTTTTTGCAGTGGCGTTTATGCACACACCCGATATCGGGTTTCTGGGATTTTATGGAGACTGCGAATGCAGTTTAGGGTTCATTTGAAACTCTTGGCTATTTTCGGGCTAACCCTGCTGGATATATGTATATTATATTACATGGAATGATATTGTCTTCCGTAATGCTTCTGCGTGTTAACTGCGGCACCATGCGAACGCTCGAAAATGGTTCTTCTCGCCACGAGATATAAATGCTATGTCGTCCCATTCTTTGCAGCTGACACTCACTTCCCAAACTCGAGCAATAGAAATACGCGAGTATATTTGCAACTCACGTCAATGCTAGGCACGACAAAATGCACCAACACGATCCCAATACTCTACTCACACAGTCTCGACTCCACCAATAGGCCAGTATTACTGATGAAAGGTGTATTACTAGAATCTGGTTCTAGACGCACTGTTTTATTTCTTCTTCCAGGCATGCCTTCCAAAGCTTCCGCCATGCCCCTTTATTCATCGATGAAGTAGTTCCCGGAACTACTTTTATTTATTAAGAGACAACCATATTAATTACTTATATTAATCCTCAATTGAGAATATTAATATAAAAAGTAATTAATATAATGACATATATTATATTCGTTTGGGTTCATTTGGGGGACATTACATTGCTCGGAAATAAAAAGAGCAAAAGAGATGGGTTTAGGAAGACTACACTACTCCTAAGAATGCAAGAGACAATGAACGATTGGATGAGATTCAACTAAGCTTCGCTTCGCCATCAACGAACAATTCTACAAAGCTAGTGCAATCTCCTAAGGTAGGCATGTGATGTTCAAATCATTATCAACAAAAAAGACACCATCAAGGCAATGCATATCAATGAGGCAAGTAGCAATTGAAGTTAAGCTCATTTAAGGATTCCGGTTGACCACACAAGGCAAACTTACAGTCAGCAAGTCGCTAGTGGTATGGATATATTCCTTTCATCATTAATCATTCATAATTCCTTTCATTCATCTAATCAACATAAAAGCAAATGAGAAGTAGAAATTATGTAGCTTGTTGAAATAACACATTTCACCATATCTTCAATGAAAGAGTATATCCATTTACAATCCTTAGCAACAATTTCTTCTTCTCCTACTCTATTCTAACTGCTATTTGCTACTAAACTATTCTTGAGCTACTAACTATTAACCTGCTATTAGCCTCCTATATTCTTTTACAAATGAGAAGAGTGAGCCTTTTATAGATAGCTCTTTACAATGAATGATTCGGATTGATTCACAATCAATGGCCAAGATTACAAGAGGAAAACCCTAAATAGGGCTTGTTACAACAACTCCCTGTGGCCAATGAGAAATTTACATTTAGGTTCAATACTGAATGTGAACCAATAGAAAATGGGGGTAGGTAATTTGAAGTTTGTGTCTCTGTATGATAAGTCAGGTGCATTGCATCTAGACATGCTGACATAGAACCCTTTGATTGGTTGAGTGATGACAAGGATGCCACCTCAATTTGCTTGTACATAATATGGCATCATGAATGAATATTGATGTCTTGGATAATATCTCTTGATACTCAACATCTCAAGCTTCAGCAGTGATGATGATGAGGGCATATTCCCAAACTATATCATGTCGTTCAAGCCAATCCTCTGACTTTGATTAACTCTTTTAGAACTATCCTCTTGAATGTCTCGATGCTGAAAGCCATTAAGGTGCAAGGTGTATATGTTGACTTCCTCTTAGTCTTGAATCTTGATATTGCCTTGGAATGAACCCTTGATGTCACAACTGCTTTGTTACTCCATTGGAATTCCTTCTTTGTGATTCCCTTCGTGCTGTTGTTTCTTTCATCCACATCCTTGGAAGTGTGGATCATATTCTTGTATTGGTGAATCGTTCCCATGCCATTGAGGTGTCCCTTGTGAAGTTCTCTTAATGAATCAAACCTGAAGGACAAAAGATTTTACATCAAAACATTAAGCAATAAATGAGAATAATACTTATACTTCAGCAAATTACTCATCCTAAAACCCTTCCCAATCTGGAAATCACATTGAAAAATCAGAAAATGCAAATCTGGAAATGCTCCTTGACTGAGTTTTAACTTTACATCAGGTCTGATAAATTTGTATTAGGTCTTATTTTAATGACCTAACTCAGGTCTGCACCAAATAGCTCCTTGAATCGCTTTGAGATAAATTTGCTGATTGTTGAAATCTTTCTTATATATATATGCCTCCCTGAATTACTTTCATACACAGACGACTTGATTGCAGTTTAACACTTTCCATTTAAATTCAAACCCTTGGTGCCAATAATACTTATTCAATCGGACCTTTTGATGAGCGAAGGAAGGCAGGTCGGGGTTATGCATGGGAAAAGGAAGAGATGCCGCTCCTCCAAGGGGGCAAAGGAAGTCAGGCTGCTCATCTAAGGGGGCAATGGAAGTGAGGCCGCTCCTCCAAGGGGGCAATGGAAGTATATTAAACTTGCTATCTCCAGCCTGCTCTCATCAACTTCTTCATTAATTCGTCTCTTTTCACCAATTCATGCCATGTCAATGAACAAAGGTAAGGTAGTCTTTAAGGTGAAACACAAGAAAATGCTTAAGGTTTTGTTCTCCATACTTCTAAGTTCATCAACTCTCCTTCAAAGAATGCCTTGCATATGCATCAAATCTCTTAGGATGATAAAAAAATGTTTACTAGGCCTGATCGCTGGTTAGAAGATGAAAATCACTACTCAACAAAGGCACTGAACTGTAATTCATGAAGAGCAAAAACATTTGAGACCTCTTAGAAGGCAAAGGAAGTCATGTCGCTCCTCTCAAGTAGCAAAGGAAATGAGGTCGCTCCTCTAAGAGGGCAAATGAAGCCAGGTTGCTCCTCTAAGAGGGCAAAGGAAGTCAGGCCGCTCCTCTAAGAGGGCAAAGGAGATTTTCCTATACTTAGCCAAATTCTGCCCATGCGACTTACTTCTCCATAAAGTGCAATCAGACCTCTTGGGTGGCAAAGGAAATCTCTCTATACTTAGTGAAATTTCATACAAGTGATTCACCTTTCAAACCTCTTCGCTTACTTATTTGACACCTTTCACTCAATCTTTTGCCACCATAGGCTTTGATTAATTGGATTGATGACCACTCATTAACCTCTTTCACTTAAATGCAAGAGAAGGAATGCTACAAGACATCAAATGCTCATCCTTGATCAAAAGGTTTTCTATGTTGATCGCGGCTTCTATGAGATCAAAGGAAGTGACTCTCAGTGCCTTGGAAGAGCAAAGGAAGTGACTTCGGACTTTTTCATTGGCAAAGGAAATTTTCCTATACTTAGTCAAATTTCACCCAAGACACCTTATCTGACATCTCACAAGCCAATGATGATGATCAAATGGAATGATCATCATATAATCATTCATTTTCCAGTCTTTGACAACTGACTAACTTCACTTAATCAAGAGAGAGACTTGAGTTGATTTCCTCTTGGAGACCTGAGAAACTACATCTCCTCAATGCAAAGGCTAATAGCAAAAGACTCTACCACTATCCTAGAAAGCAGGAAAAAGGGGGGGGGGTCCCCATTTGCAATGGGGCGATGTGTGAATACGTCACAACAAGACGGAACTTCCTAAGTGGGCTACCTCATGTTGGATGTCCAAAGTGCCAACCACTTGGGGCCAAGGGGTGCAAAGTCACACTCTTGGGCTTTAGATGAGATGTTCTTGGTGCCCTATTGCGGCTTCCTCTCGAACCTCTCTGATTATTGATTATGGACACACGCTTATATGTGGGTTAATGAAGTGGCATGAATAGGGAAGACAGATTCGAGCTTTGTAACAACCATTGAACTTCATTAAGGAAAAACAATAACTATGATTACATTAAAAGAATAATCTAACAACTAACTTCATCTTCAGCTGAAAAAGAACAATTAACTAACTAACTTTCATTAGAAATTGAAAACTAACTAATCAATTGAAAAGTAGTTAAATTAAATCAACTGAAATAGTTAAGAGTTTAGAGAATACAACTCAATAAGCTTTCTGATGAAAATTTGGTACAAGCTTCAACATAGTCTAGGTGAGGAAGAGCATCATCAAGGGCTTTTCCACCCAACCACAGACTTGGCAGTCTCCTGCGCCCCTTCCTACTGGAAGTGGCCCGACCCTGCACGAGGGTGCAGACTAAGATTGAGTCCATCTTGCCATTTGAGCCTGGTGTTTAGAACCTACATGCTTCTAGTCGGTCACACACTATAGGTACCTCCTAACTATGATGACCAACTTGACTAGTAGGTGTATTTGGTTCATGTGAATTGACAGTCACATGCACAATGCAGCACCACCTTGGCCAAGGTTTTAACATTGCAAGCACGTTTAACGCGCTGTTAGCGTTCACCACCCTTGCTCGACTTTACATATAGGAGTTCAACTGACTCACTGGACACAAAACATTTGGGTACAACTGAGCCACTGTCTCTTTAACCATTTAATTACCAATTTGCTTCATGTCTGCTAACATTATTGGTCTACAACGATCTTCTTAGGATAGTAACATTCACTCGAGCCCAACTGACCTGTTGGTTTACTAAACAACCAGCCAACTGATCAATGTTTACGGACAATAGCGGTCATGAATGATCATCATAGGATAGTAACCCACTATACAATCCATTTGCTTAATGTCTACTGACACCAACGGTCATAATGACCATCACAGGAATGTAAGTTAATGTTTTCCCCTTTTAGTTGAACATGGATGCTCTACCTTCTTGACTTCTCAAGACCATTCAACCAAGATAATTATTCATTGATTGATACTTATTTAACAGTCCCACTATTTCATAACTGATCAAGACAAATAACCTTTATTGATCATTGGAAAAGAATGCTGCTCCTTCAGAGCCGGTCCTTAACCTTGTTAATCTTCTAGGTAATTTCAACTGTATGATGTCTCTTAACTTATAACGGTCAAAACGACCTTCATGAGATGGTGACAATTCAGGACAAGCTAATTGCTTTATGTCCCTTGACCCACACGGAATCACTACCCACCCGGGTGATGTCTCTTTGGTTACAAACTTCTTCAGCTAGCTCAGGCATACTTCTAACGCTTGACTATAAATTCTTTTCTTAAATATCTCATTAAACATTTATCAGATGCATGCCTAAAGATAGATAATTAATAGATATAGGTAATTCTTCTTTCTGGCCTTTTACAGCCAGAGTTAAATGTTAAAAGGGAATCCATGACTCAGATCATTATTGATAATTGAAACGCACAGACAGAATGCCAACACTTGGATTTATATTTCTTATCAGGATATAAATGATCAATCTCTTGTATTATTCTGAGATTCCCGCTCGTAGACAATATTTCAGAGAAAAATATACACAAATATGATGACCCTCAATCAGATTCACGTGCACAATATTAATTAGGGATAAGGGACTGATTTTAATTTAAACTATTTCAGTAAACAGATGCTTTCTGATAATATTCAGAATCCTTATCATATAATAGAAAGCATTACAATGTAAGACTATATGCAATATGCCATGACAGTATTAACTCTGCGATAACTTACAACAGAATGAAAGAACATGCCTGTAAGTCGGTGATGTCCGATGATAGGATGCTTCAGCTTATGACACAATCCACGACAGTTCTCCTTGCGAACCCACATGTATTATGGTGTAGAGAAACTTAATGATTGAGACTGATTGCAATGGTCTCCTGTGAACCGAACAAAATGCAATGATATCCTTTGCAGGGTGTGCAGATGAATTTTCCGCTAAGAGAGAAAGAGTATTCCCAAAACATCAGTGCGAGTGTGAGCTATGTGAGTAAAAAGAAACCCTTCATAAATGAAACTCCCATAGAATACGATGGAGCAAAAGAAATTGCTCCTCCCCAAAATGGCATTATCTTCTTGAAACTTAAGTTACATGCATGAAATGATTATGGGGTGGCGGAAAGAATGTAATGCCCCACCTCTTAACATAAGAATGCAATGCTTTGGCAACAAAGGCCGTTAGCTAATTTCTCCTTAAATGCTTATAATATATAAATAAATATCCATCTATGAATTATATCATACGTGTTTTTATATGTATATATGTGCATCGTTCCATAATAATATCGAATGCGCGTATTCATATGCGTATATATGTATCGGTATATATCATATATACCCTCATATATGAGCATATATTTATATATTAAAGTAAGTGAATAAACTTATTGAAGATTGAACTAATTATGATCCAATTTATATCATTACTTAGAATATTAGGCCAAGGGGAGACAACATACACTAAGCTCCACTAAAGACAATATAAGGAATAGACCAACCACCTTAACTGCCAAGTTAACGACCAACTTCTAAAAAACCTAACACCAGGTTCAAGGTTCAATGGCAAGTTTGATCAATCCCATAGTCTATGTTCCTCTCCTTGATGATACTCTCCCTTCCTTTGGAGGCGTTGCTAATCCTGCATCCACTTGGTAACATTAAAAATGGTTAGACTATTCTTGTCTTGTCAGTATTAACATTCATGTCCATAATATAGCCCATTAAAGATTTCATATCCACATAAGCAATAATAAAACTCAAATGATATAACATTCACAACTGCATTATACATTAGCAAACCTTTATTGAAAAGAGGGATCTAACAAGCTTTCTCACTAAGTAGGCCACCCCATGTTGGATGTCCAATGTGCCTACCACTTGGGGCCAAGGGGTGCAAAGTCACTCCCTTGGGCTTAGATGAGGGATGTTCTGGACGTTCTATCGTGTTTCCCTCATTCAACCTTACAGTATGGTTGATTACTATATTTAAGTCTGTTGCCTATTCATTAAGTTTAATATAATTTAATGTTATCACAAATGATCATTAATACAATTGATTATATATACAATTATTTGTTATTAAACCCTAACCCTATTGAAGTAAAGTGGTCTAATGAATTGTCTAACATGATTACAGGACCTAAACCAGGATTTATCTTGCTCAAATTTTTTGTTAATTGGTAAAGTTATAACTCTGACTATTTTACATTTCTTACTTAATGAAACTTGTGCTTTGTGGGCAAGATTTAGGGCAATCCCGAAATGGGACATTACACTTGGCTGAAGCAACTAGTGTTATCATTGAAACCAAGATTTACTTGAATTGAGAATTGTGGCAAGCTGTTTGACAATTATTAGCTGTTAGAAAACCTTGGATAGAAATTGTTGGTGTGGCTTGTTGTTACCAATGATTGGGTATTGGACATGTTGATAGCAATTTTTGTTAAATTTGGGCAATATTTTGAGTGCTATTAGGAAGTGTCATCTATATCATGAGCTACCGGTAAGGTGACATTATTGTTTCATCCTCATATTATAGGGTTAAAACAATGCCAATGACATAATGTTATGTCCTTTTTTTCTTTCAATTTTAAGTAAAAAAACAAGGATGTACTTTTTGGCTGGCCATAGGTGACTGCTAGTCATCCTTGAATAAAAGACATCTCAAGGATGTTTTCGAAAATTTCTGCAAATCAGGTTTGTTGGGGGATGTTTCTGATCCAACCCATTGTCCCCAAAATGTCCACTATAGGGGATGGGGTCTAAAAATTCAGGGGATGTGTCCCCAAGCTACGTAGTATTATACCCTTTTAATTTTCAATTATGCAGTCAATGTCCAAATATATTTTGTCCAAACATGGTTAATGCCTATTAGTAAATCTGATCATACTCATAATGGTAATAGTGAAACTTAACAAGTAGTTTTCATGAGCCAATTGATCATCTTCTAGGACTATTTATTTGACATTTTGGGTCCTCTATGTTTTACTTCCTCCATACACTGTAACGACCACTAAACTTAGCAAGGGAAACAATAATAGATATAATAACTAATTAAAGGAATTTACAACTAATATTTAATTTCAGCTGAAAAAGAAAATTGTTAACTAATTAACCAACTTCCATCTGAAAGATCAAACTAACTTTTAACTGAAAATAGTTATTAAAATGCAAAAGAAAAGAGGAAAGTTTAGAAATTACATCACAACAAACTTCCTGTTGATAACAAATACAAGTTCCGCATAACATAGGAGAGGGAGAGCATCATCGAGGGCTTTTCCACCCAACCATAGATCTATAAGTCTCCCATGCCTCTTCCTTTTGGAAGGGCCCGAGGGAAACTTATCCAAAAACCCTTCTCTGAGGAATTTTCTAAAAAAATCCAAATATCCTTCTTTGGGTCTAGAATGCGCTCAAGCATTCCATAAGGTATGGAAACTCAAAATTTGACTTAGTGTTGGAGAATTCCTCCTATCCCTCTATATGCGCCCAAGCATTCTCAAGGCCTGGAAACTCAGAAATGTGGCTAAGTGTTGGAGAAATTCCTTCGTCAAGCTTCAAGTGCGCCTAGCTTCATGAAGTCATGGAATGAATGAAAATTGGCTAAGTATGAAAATTTTTGTCCTATCCTTCTAGGATGCACTCTAGTACTCAAGACATGGAAATTTGGCTAAGGCATTGAAAATTCCTTCCACCTCTCTCATATGCGCCCAAGGTGGAGAAACGACATGAGGCATGGAATTCAATGCTTAAGGTAATGTCTTTGATATGGTATTTGGCAAGTCAAAGGAAAAAAAGGGGGCATCAAAGATTCATCTCTCCAATTCTAGGGCATAATTCCAATGAAGTTCAAAAAGCATAAAGGAATTCCAGTTCCAAAGAATGCTAGTTCAAAGACCTCAAGATTCAAGCAAGTACAAATGAGAAGAATTTACAACTATCTTGAATTTCCTTAGGAAATCCAGGATCCCAATCAGGAAAGAACAAGGAGGAAAAATTCCAGTTTCAGATGTTCAAGGAAGACATTCAAAGTTCTTGAGATCCAGTTCAAGTATGAAAGACTTGAAGAATGACAGGACCATCGACAAGGGAGTCCAAATCATTTCGAGAAGGTGAATTCCCAAGAAGTATGTGGAAAGAAGAAAATGATCAAGGAAGGATAATTTCAGAAGAGTTGATCAAAGTTAGAACCTTGGTCCAAATGATGCAATTTGGGAATATACTCCATCACAACCAATCAAAATGGAATATTCCTCGTGGTGAGTCACCGGGTCCACATGGCACCCAACATGTTGAGGTGGCGCTCCATCACTTTCTCTGGGCCAGTCACATGTTTCCAAACCGTCATGACCAGATTCATTGCATTTGTTGCCAAGGAAAGGGATAGTGGGCAAATGCTTAGTGGGCGTACTATTCTAAGTGATGGGCTATTAAATGCATAATGGGCGTAATGCCTCATTGATGACCAAGACCCACTACTTGGCGCCACATAGGTCATTTTTTTTGGTCAAACCCTAATTAGGGTTCCGTCTTGTAATGTTGGCCCTTGATTTCAAATCAATCTTGGCTGTTCATTTGTGGGAGGATCTCTATAAGAGGCCCTAACCTCTCATTTGTAATTAATTAGATAGCTCATTACTTCAAGTAGAGACTTCTCTTTCCTTGGAGTAGAAATAGAGTAGGAGAAGGAGAAGACATTGTTGTAAGACTCGGAGAAATAAAATTTGATTTCATTGAAGATATGGTGGATTTATGTTTATTTTAACTTGTTGCGTGGCGTTCTTCCAATTTCTCAATTGTAAGATAAAGCGCTTTGATTTCAATGGAGAATCTAATGGTGTTTGATGAATTTCCATGGTTCATACTTTTTGCATCTTGTTGATTATAAGTTGCAGTGTAAAGTTAGCCTGAGCCACTAAATTTGTGCTAAGATTGTTTGTAATTGTGGATAGTCGTTTGGTATTCAAATGCACTTTCTTGATGTGAAAATCCTTCAACATCCTTGGAAGATTGCACCAGTTCTTGTGGAGTTATAGTTTATCTTGGCAAAGCAAAACTTGGTTTATTTGGAATTTGTCCATTGGAGCACTATCCATTGATATCATTGCCCTTAGGAGTAGAATAATTTCTCTAACCCTTTCCCCTTTTTACTTTCAATATATGTCTGGTTTTTTCAAAGTAGAAGCATCACAAAATTGCTACATCCAATGAAGAAGTTCCAGCCAATCATAGCATTGAGAAGTGAAAGAACGATCCAAACATAAGTCCCTTTGCGTTACCAACATATCACATCAAGCGAAATGAGCTTATATCCAACATAAAGTTGCAAGTTTGCAGTAGGAACCTTGGAGTCGCCTCTATGATCTTCACAATCTTAGCATATGAGGGGTCTTTGCTCAAGAGTGGATAGAGTGTGCTTTGGCACTATATTCTGTGTTGGTGTGGTCACAAAACACCCATCAACAATACCCAAATAGAGTGAGCCTGCATAAAGCAATTGACCATACGAGTTTCTAATAATGAACCCTTGTAATGTCTTCAAATCTAAATTTTGTGAAATATTTGTTTTTTGTATTTTCTGATTTTTGAAACAAATTATTTTGGAACAGTGAATTGAATTTGAAATAAAATGCCGATTACATCTACAAGTGCCTGGAAACTTTGTAACAAACCCTCAAAATGTTGGTATTTATCATCAAATGGATTACAAACAACAGATATTTTTATATATGTCAAATGCATCAAGTTTAATTGCTGTTTTAGGGTTGATATAAACCTAAGTTGCCAAAAATACTGAGATCTAAATCAAAACAGCAATAGGGAACCTCTGAATTGGTTTTCTTTAATTGCAACTTTGGAAATTAATACAAAGCTGATGTGCAAAATGGAAACACAATTTTCAAAATTATAATGAAGAATATCCACTGACAGAATATAAAAAATTGGCAGATCTGATTTGTTGATTGATCTTATGACTGAAAATGTCCAAATAAACTGCTGGTACGGCTGGCAGCTAGGATGGTTCAGAAGTACTAGTTCTGTACAAGGCTGGAACAGCAAAGAAAATGGTGTCAAAAGTCACAAACTAGCCGCAACATTTCTCCAAGGTCAACTACTCCACTTAGGTGCAACATATGCTGTGAAGCCACTCCTAAAATTTGCCCAAAATTGGTTCAGATCTCTCAAAATATGGTGGTACAGGCAATGATGATGGAGGATTATCAACAATAATGTGTGTAAACCCTGAAATTAGCAATTTATGATGATGATGATTCTTTCCAAGTGTGGTGCTCTAGATCTAGCAATGAAGTGATGTTGAACAGCAACAAATAACTGTTAAAATTAATAATAAAGCTCTCCAAACTGCGAACACAATATTTGCTTGCAAATTGTAAATGTAAAATAGACTGTTATTGTTTCTGTGCAATCAGATTTGCTGTAGCTTCAAAATCTGGTATGTTAGGGTCAGATCGAAGAAATGAAAATTGATTATGTCTCTTATCTATTTGCCTCTGTAGGTACGAAGGCAAATGTATATATAGGTCACCGATCTCTGTCTGTTTTGTTATTCAATTCGAACACCAAGTTCAATAGGGAGGATGGCATATATATGCGATTGTCTTCATGGAATCGTGCCCCCACAGGGGGTCGCGATCCTATGTGGAACCACCACGTGGTTCCACATAGGGTCGTGACCCCTGTGTGGAGCCACGATCCTCTACACCGGTGTTCATTACTTTAACCAAACTAAATGTTTGCAAAACTAATTTGTTAGTTAACACTAACTAAATTCCAATCTTAATTAAATCGTAAATAACAGAATTAGTATTCTGTGCGCTGATACAATTAGAGAAACAGATTTAGTTTTCTGAGTGTTACGACTGAGACTATAATTTAACACTCCCTCTTAGTCTTAGGAGTATAGGCCTAAAACTTTAATTGAGCTCATCACTAATCTCATGAGAATCACATCACCTAGGTGTGAAGTATCAACGTGTGATACTAAGGATATACTCACTTTGATATCCAAGTTTAAGTATTAGCCTGTGATACTAAGGATATACTCACTTTGATATCCCTGTTTAAGTATCAGCCTGTGATGCTAAGAATATACTCACTTTGATACCCCTGTTATAGTATGTGCACTGACATTAATCGGCTTACATAATGTCTACCATAACTTGTCATATTACTGATATTCAAGCTGTCTGATTTTCAGTTTATATGATCTTCCAAACATTTATAAGATCGTCACCTTACAATGTTTAAATACAAGTGTTCATTAACTAAAGAATCGCCATCCTTTAGAAATGTACACAGGGAAAGTTTACATACTTCATATACTTAATTATATGACCAAGAAGTTTACATAATTTTAAACATCTTTATATGTATCAATTACATGTTAACCATACCAAGATACCTCCTAAAGTGATCAATTTTCACTCTTGCTAGGGGTTTGGTGAGAATGTCAGCTGTCTGATCTCCTGTATTGACATATTCCAATCTTATTACCTTTCTCTCTGTCATATCTCTCACATAGTGATATGGGATCTCAATGTGCTTGGATCTATCATGGAAAACTGGATTCACTGAAAGTTTAATGTGGCTCTGATTGTCACAATGAATGATTGTAGGCTTCAGACTTTCACCAAACAGTCCTACTATCAGTTTCCTCAACCATACGGCTTCCTTAGCTGCCATGGATGCAGTTATATATTTAGCTTCTGTGGAGCTCTGAGCTACGGATGATTGTTTTCTGCTGATCCAAGACACCATAGTTGATCCTAAGCTGAAACAACATCCTGAAGTGCTCTTCCTGTCTATCACGCTTCCAGCTCAGTCTGAATCAGAGTATCCATGTAAGTTCAATGCAGTGTGTTCATAATGAAATCCATAATCCAAGGTACCTTGTAGATATCTCAATATATGCTTTACTGCAACCAAATGTATTTCTTTGGGTTCAACCATGTGTTGACTAAGTGCATTTATTGCATAACATATATCAGGTCTGGTATTGACTAGGTACATTAGTGATCCAATAATCTGTCTGTATAATGTTGGATCTGCAAATTTGGAATCTGCTATAGCTTCTTTTAGTTTATGAAGGTTTGTTTCCATAGGAGATGACATTGGCTTGCAATTCATCATTCCAAATCTCTTCAGAATGTCAATGGTGTATTTACCTTGATTTAGATAAATACCATCTGATCTTTGCCATACTTCTAAACCAAGGAAATAATGGAGTAGACCTAAATCCTTCATCTAAAACTCCGAAGCTAGTTCTTGTTTGCATTTTGCAATGAGATGATCTTCGCCTATAATTAATAAGTCATCTACATATAATATCAGTATCAACATTTCACCTTTGATTGTTTTGAAATACAGATTTGGATCAGCAATGTTCTTAGTAAAACCTATCCCTAATAAGTAATTGTCAATTCTTTCATACCATGCTCTCGGAGCCTGTTTTAACCCATACAGTGCTTTCTCTAACTTGCATACATGTGTTTTTGCATTATTTACCTCAAATCCCTCAAGTTGCTCGAGATATACTTCTTCTTCAATTGTTCCATTAAAAAATGCAGTTTTTACGTCCATTTGATGAAATTTCCATCCTTTAGATGCTGCTATAGCCAGGATTGTTCTGACAGAAGTGTATCGTGCAACAGGTGCAAATGTTTCTTCATAGTCAATTCCTTCCTTCTGTGAGAAGCCTCGAGCAACAAATCTTGCCTTATGTTTTTCTATACTGCCATCAACAGCATGCTTGATTTTAAAGAGCCATTTAGAAGATACAACTGATTTTCCTTTAGGTCTAGGCACAATTTTCCATACATCATTCTTTAAGATAGATTGATATTCCTCTATCATGGCATCCTTCCATACTTGTTGTTTAAGAGCCTTTCCGACACTTGAGGGTTCAACATTTATGAGATCTGTCATTAGAGTAACATAGCTAGAAAATTTTGAAGGTCTTTTGCTTTCTCTAAATGTTCCTCTAGGTGCTGCATAGGATTCTGCTTCCTGTACTGTTTTGGTGGCCCATAGTGGTCTTTTCCTGGGATTCTCTGTTGTAGTGTTCTCATGTTCCAAGGTGTTTTCCTCAAGATGCTCCCTCTGAGTTTCAGAAAGAGAATCTTCTTCCAAATTCATGGAATTAGTTGGGATCTTAGGTGTGATGGAACTCCTTGTTTTGTTAATGGCTACATCTTCTTCAAATATGACATCTCTGCTTAATTCTATTTGTCTTTGTCCAGGGATGAATATTCGGTAGGCTTTAGATGTTTCACTATATCTTACAAAAATCCCTTTCTTCCCAGTAGGTTCTAGTTTAGTTCTTTTCTCCTTAGGTACATGAATATAAACAGGACATCCAAATATTTTGAGATGGCTAATATTAGGTTTAATTACAGTAAAGACTTCTTCAGGAGTTTTGTCACCAATATGAGAGTGGGGACATCTGTTTTGAATGTATACAGCGGTATTAGTGGCTTCTCCCCAAAGTGCAGTTTCTAGGTTTTGATCCAACAACATAGCCCTTGCCGCTTCTACTATTGTTCTATTCTTTCTTTCAGCAACCCCGTTTTGTTGAGGATTGTAGGGTACAGTGAACTCCCTCTTAATCCCAGCATCTTTACAAAACTCTTTAAATACATCTGATGTGTATTCCCTACCATTGTTAGTCCTTAGAGTTTTGATTTTCCTACTAGAGTGATTTTTTGTAATAGATTTGAACTCTTTAAATTTCCTAAGAATATCTTCAGATTCCTTACTTTTAAGAAAATAAATCCAAGTTTTCCTAGAGAAATCGTCTACAAAGATTACATAGTATAAAGCGTTTCCTAGTGATGGTTCAGACATAGGCCCACATAAGTTAGAGTGAACTATTTCTAGTACTCCTTTAGTTTTTCTAGAGCTGTAGGGAAAAGAGCTTTTAGTGTTTTTCCCTAGTGCACATCCTTTACAAACATCTGAATGAATTGGCTTTAGTTTAGGTAGTCCTGTGACTAATTTCTCCATAGAGGGTAGAGCACGAAAGTGTAAGTGCCCTAGTCTTCTATGCCATATTTCTGTTTGATCTGTGACTTTATGAAGTAAGGTTTGATTTGGCTCATTACACAATTCATATAGGTGTCCTTGTCTGTAACCAATCACTTGTGCTCTTTTGAAGGTGGATGTTTTTGGCCATGCCATTACTTTTCCGTCTATGAATGAGACTCTATATCCATCATCCTCAAGTGCAGAGATAGAGACTAGGTTCCTTTTGATACCTGGTACAAATAGTACTCCGGTGAGTTGAATTGAGATTCCAAACTTTAGTCTAATTGTACATGTCCCGACACCTTTTACTGGATGTGCAGAGTCAGCCCCTATTGTTACCTCTTCATTTGATCCCTCTTCCATTGAGTCTTATAATTCTCTGAATCCGGTGACATGTCTTGACGATCCACTGTCTATCACCCAAGTGTTAGACTTGTTTGAAGCTTGACTTGATAGTGCTGAATATAATACAAACTTCTCAGATTCAAGTTCTGTGTTCCTCGCCTGCTGTTTTAATTTGTCAAGACAATTAAATGACATATGTCCGTACTGATCACATCTGTGACATTGGATTTTTGACATGTCTTTCTTATGAAAGCTTTTCCCATGGTGGGATTTTCTTTTCTTGAAGTTTCTCTTCTTGCCTTTCTTACGGGAGTCAGTATTCAGAATGTGGAGGTCCTCATCTTTGTTTTGTGATTTCCCCCTTTCATTTGCCTTGATTCTTCAAGGAGACAGTCATCCCTTAGTCGATCAAATTCTGTGAATTTGTCCCTTGCATTTATGCCTTGTTTGAATGATTCCCAGGATTCAGGTAATCCGTCTAGGGTAATCATTGATAGTTCTTGCTTCTCAACATGATAATCAAGTTTTTGCAGTTGATCTTTGAGTGAACCTATCCTTGTGAAATATGAGTTTATTGATTCACCTTTATTTATACTTATGTGGTTCAACTGTCTTTTTAGAGCTAGGGTTTTGCTCGGATTGTTTATCTCATATGTTCTTTCAAGGGTTTTGTACATTTCATATGCATTGTCATATTTTAATATAAGTGGTATTATGTGATCCCTTACTGCATCTATCATGATTTTTACAGCTTTATCATTTCCTTCATTCCATACAGTTTTCTCATATTCGTCTTCAGGTTTGGGCTTGTCTTCTTTTATGAATTTGATTACTTTGTTCTCTTTTAATACTATCATAATTCTGACTTTCCAAGCCACAAAATTTGCTGCTCCTTCGAGTCTGTCCTCGAATCTGATTGTGTTCGCCATTTTAGAAATCTTCGATTTTAATTTGTAAACTTTGCTTTTAGTCTATTTGGATCTTTAAATAGTTAGGCTCTGATACCATGTAAATGTAAAATAGACTGTTATTGTTTCTGTGCAATCAGATTTGCTGTAGCTTCAAAATCTGGTATGTTAGGGTCAGATCGAAGAAATGAAAATTGATTATGTTTCTTATCGATTTGCCTCTGTAGGTACGAAGGCAAATGTATATATAGGTCACCGATCTCTGTCTGTTTTGTTATTCAATTCGAACACCAAGTTCAATAGGGAGGATGGCGTATATATGCGATTATTTTCATGGAATCGTGCCCCCACAGGGGATCGCGATCCTATGTGGAACCACGTGGTTCCACATAGGGTCGTGACCCTTGTGTGGAGCCACTATCCTCTACACCGGCGTTCATTACTTTAACCAAACTAAATGTTTGCAAAACTAATTTGTTAGTTAACAACTTAACACTAACTAAATTCCAATCTTAATTAAATCGTAAATAACAGAATTAGTATTCTGTGCGCTGATACAATTAGAGAAACAGATTTAGTTTTCTGAGTGTTACGACTGAGACTATAATTTAACACAAATCTATTTGCTTCAAATCTGAAACTTGAAGATAACTTGCAAATATCAGCTTCAATGCAACCTCTATGTGAAGAAGCCCTAGACGGAGATGAGGGTTTTCATACTCAAATCTGGAAAAGGAAATCCAAGAGGGTTTTCATCCTCTAAGATCTTCAAACAACCAAGGGTTTTCATCCTTAGATGTGGAAATTGAACATGATGCTCTAATTTTAAATTGCAAAGGGACTACACGATGATCGACAATGAATCCAAGCACCCCATTTGAAGCTCTGCAACTTGGGCCCATAAATTGAAATTTCCCTCCAAAAATATTTAAAAAACATATTATTATTAAGTGTTTAAAGACATGTCTTAAATAATTTAAATAATATTATTAAGTTTGCCTTTAAATATAAAATTGTCAAGCTCAACTTAAAATAATACTATTAGTCATTTCTCTCGCTTTATCTAATCATCTTTAGTCTATGGGACTAAATATCTTTTTCATGGCTCTAACAGTCCTCCCTTGGCTGTACTTTGGTTACACCTTTCAACCCCATCAAATTTCAGGTTATCATAACTCTTTGGAGAGGAGACCAATGTTGCTTATGATTTTAAACCAAATTTACCTTGCCTATTATGATTCTATTACTTCCTTAACATAAGCAATAAATGCCTCTGTACAAAGTGTAGTTTAAGATTATATTATATCTAATACCTCCTTCCAACTTTATGACATTACTATGAGTCTAAGACAACTTCAATTTTTTCTCGAAATTTCACAAAAATAATAATATTAAGAGTTTTAGATGTTAAATTTGTAGGATGTTCTTGAGATGCGTAGTAGTGGAGAGAAATATTATCATTGTCAACCAATTACATGATGTAATATTGATGAACCTCAATTACTTGGTTTGAGCATGATAAACTAGATTCTTCACTAGCTTTAGGAATCTTTTATTGTATTAGAAAAGTGAAGCGGGTGTAATTTAGATCAATCAAACTTCATGTTCCCATATTGCTTCACAATTGGCACTAACAGCTGTGTTGTACTATGCTTCAATGGAACATAAAGTTACACTATGTTGAAGCTTACACTGCTACGGAATAATTCTTGTCAATTTTAATCATTTGCCTCACAATGGAGAGCAGAACCATCAAAACGGGCTCATACAGTGGCCTTCCATCATACATTCTTCTATATCTACCTAAACTTGCCTACCATATTATCCTTCTACTGAATGCTGTTTTAAATTTTAAAAACTATACATAAGCAGGCCAACAAAAAACAGTCTTCAAAAACTGGAGTTATCCTTCCTCACATTCTCGTGCTCGTCTCCCGCATCCTCCACTAGAGAGAAAGTCCATTTCCTATCCCTGGTCTCGACCCTTTCAATGCAACCTTTCAGGAAATTAATGCCAATCCATGCTTGGTATCTCCTCTCAGCCACATTCATGCCAATTCCCCAGACCACTAACAGCTGCAATGGGTCATCATCCTCCTCTCCTAATTTGAGCTGCATCCTGCTGTCCAATATCAGCCCTCGTCCTGGGATAGCTCACTGGAGATACCCCTTCAAACCTCCACACCACCGTGCCCACACCAGTTTGACCATGATGGCCTCCACTATTTGCTCTGATTCCTCTGCATCTAACAACATAGCTAGGAACATGGATGTAATATCTGAGTTGACACCATAATGCCCATTCCCACTCAAGTAATCATCACCTAACACCATTCGCAGCGCATGAAGGACCACCCCAGCTCTAGTCTTAAAGACTTCCATGAGCCTCCTCTTGGAGATGTCACTAAAGAAAGCCATCTGTCGCTTTCTTGACTGCAGGTTGATTCTAGTATCCTTGTACTTCTCCGCTTATTGCATAGCGGTGTTTCCCAACTATATGTTGCTAAATAGGCCAAGTGATATCATTAGCAGGTTGGCTGTTGTGCCCTCCTTCAACTGCATTTAACATTCTATAATGGTTGCCAACCCATCCACTTGGCTTATGCGTGAGAGTGAGCCTGTGATCTGACAAGGTGGCTGCAGAAAATGTGCCAATCCTCCAGTGACGTGACCTCAACCTCCTCTGACATCATTTCCACTGCCGTCTTCACTACGTCATCCACGATTTTGTTTCCCTCCCTGTAGATGTTTGTTATGGCAAATTCTTCATACAATTTAATAACCTTCTTAATTTGCCTAAGCCAATTCCCCAACTTCCAGTTTGGCATTTGCCTTGTCCAAATTGTATTAACTACAGGTTGCGAGTCTCCCTCCAGGTGAATTTTATCCCTTTTAAGTTTCCTTTCTACCCTCAATCCCGGCAAAGCGGCATGGAATTCAGCTTCATTGTTGGTTGTCCTTCACACCTTCTTTTCCACCATCTTTAGTATCTTTCCTTCAGGATTTCTAATGATGCAACCTGCTTCAGCCAGCCCAGATTGGCACACGCTGGCCCATCGAAATTGATCTTTGACCGTCTCCCTTCTGGCGACTTCCACTTAACATGCTTCTTGACACCCGTAGACAGATTAACCTGTCCAACCCCATAAATGGGGGATGACTGGATCAAATCTTATTTGATTATTCTTTTAATACTTTTTTTAACTATGCAATTGAATCAAATCTTATTGGTTTAGACTAATTTCTATTTAGGTTTTGTTTTATGAGCTTTATTAGGTGATGTTGACCTATAAGTTGTTTTAATTCTAATTAGGCGAAAACAAGAAGTTTCTATAATCCCTTATGTCCTTGGTAAAACATTGGACAATGGATTTGCTTAAACGAGCTGCCCAAGAAAAAATATTATTAACATAAGCTTTCCTTTGTGCCATTTCTGTACAGTTTACACTTTTAGGTGCCTTTTAAAACACCAGTGGAGAACTTGGCTAGCTCTCTGCTCTTCCCAATGATTTTGCAGCCTTTTGAGCCACAAATTACTCAACGTATTACCAATTTTTTTCCATAGCTTCATGGTTGTGTCAGTGGTCTTCTTCCCTTCTCATTAATTTGATAACAGGATTCGTATGGACTCTAATACTATGGTAGTTTTTATCAGGACAGCAATCACAGAGAAATTAACTTGAAGAATAGACAGGGCAACATGAAATGAGATGAATCCCTAGATGCACATTAAAATATGGAGGCAGCCCCCCCATAGGAGGAAAACATATATGTCTAATCTTCACTACTGTTCAAGTTTATGCTGGTACGCAAATACTTGTTGATTAATACGCTGATGACCTTTAATGGCTGCAAGCATGCCCACACATTGGTCAGCTGTTATGCTGCTTCGTAGTCATAGTGCAGCGGCTTGCAGCCCATATTTTTCTTTGTAATATCTAATGATTAGATATGCCCTAGGAAATTCTGTGATTTATTAGGTTTCATGTAATTTTGTACTATTGAGTGCCTTTCAAAATCAAGTTATATTTCTCTCTTGTTTCCATTGACTTGTTTATACTTATTATTAGGAAACATGCGCTATAAGACAATTAGTATACATAGTTTCTGAACTTTCACACAAGGGCCTCCATTATTATCAGCTTATAAGTGGTGTCTTTTATACTGAACTTCAGTTCTCAGGTTCAGAACTGAAAGAACTGACAAGTTTCTGCTTGGAATGGGTTAATTATTATTTTTCCTCGTTTGGTTGGATAGGTTTTTCTAATTCACATTTTGATATGGTGAGAAAGGTTTTTTTTGGAGAGATTGAAAAGGCATGTATAAAAGATTTGGGTTCTTTTTGGCATCTATTCCAAATGAAAACAAGACAGCTTACATCAAATCTCAGATGAGCTTCAAGATATTTATTACTGTATGCTTTTTTAGCATGTAGAAGAAAGGCAATCACACGGGTTAAAGAGTGAAGATAATTGGAAATGTGTTGTTTACAATTGAAGTGCAATTTGTGTAGTAATGTGATTCCTAATGACATTTTTTTTGGCTAGGAGCTCATTTGCTTTGCCCCATCTGTCCACAGGATAATCTTAATCTATGTTTCTGACCAGTCATTTGTCTTTGAATTAGATAATTTTTATTAAATTCAAGCACAAACCAAAACCTAGCAAATATAAATAATTTCTTCTATTATCATTGAGAGTTGGTAAATTGCATAGGAATCTGCTATCCATTTTAAAATGTCAAAATCTATACGACATTAAGCAACTGGTGAAGTGTATAGGCTATCAGAAAAGAATGAAATACTTTGGCCTAGATCGAATGTTTAATTGTTGATTGTTGATTGTGAAAGTATAAGTTTCCATTAATTTTTTTTGTTTGTTTTCAAGTTAAATTAATATTCTTGTTTTGGGATTTTAACTTCATTATAGCTGTGCAGGGTCCTCTTCCTATGGTCTTAGACAGCAATACAAACACTGGTGGTGATGAACCTACAAAGCATAGGCATCGTGCAGTTGGTTTCTTGTACAACTCAATTCATAAAGATAGTATTTTAGCTATCAGCTTGAGTGATGGCCAAATGCAAATCTATGCTCTTGCAGATGAGATGCAACCTGTTTGGAACATAGGGAGCTCACCGCAGTTACGGATAGAGGATGACAAACTGCTCTCAGTTGCTATGATTGCTGAGGTTAAGTTAGAAAATACTTCATATGTAGGCAGTGGATATGGGAGCAACCAGGATATTGTGAACAATCCATGGATAGGTGAACCACCTCATTTGCTACAGCTGGCAGTGATTGACTTTGCATTGCCAACAACTTTGTTAGAAACTGCTCCCCTTTCCCTTTTACCTGACCCTATAATCCCTGAAAGACTCTACTGCTATCATGCAGCAGGGATAGATGCTTTATTGTTGCATTGGCTTCCATTTTCTGACCGGACTACAGACAGAAGTTCACCTGGTAAAGCTCCTTCTGTATTTCCTGTTCTAGAGACATGTCCTACTGAAGATTCTGTTCCTATGCCACTGCTTGGTGTCACGACTCTTTTAGATTCATTTGGTAAGGCATGGCTTATAGCACTTACCTCAGCATGTGAGTGCGCTGTAATAGAGATGAAGGTTCAGAGAGAATTATTTCCTCTTCGAATTGAAGGCTGCAAAGGAACTGATCAGGGTTTAGAAGCTTCTGAAACAGTAAATTCAGAGAATATGAGTAGAGAACTGCTACTTGGGCCAAAAGAGATTCCTATTCCTCAAGTAAGTTCATTTAATCATCTAGCCGTTCTATATTTGTGTCTTATTTCTGCTTCATATTTAAATATCAACAGTTTCCACATAGCTGTACCTTACTAGTTTTATACCAATCTAATAAACTATTTTTGATTTCTTGGTGTTTACAAATTAAATCTTTTGTGTGGGGGAGTCTAAATGATTACGTTTTTCTTCCTTTTTGACACGTCAAATTTTTAGTGTACTCGGAAGCTGTAGGTGGTGTTCTGTATGATTTTGCTAATATTATACTTCACTATTATGTTCTGGTTAATCTATAATAGGTTCCAGTATCAATGCGGCATTTGACTGCAGACTCGATTGAAGGCCGTTCTATCCTTCATGACCATTGCAAATTACTTCATGAGAAATATGTTGAATATGCACATAAGGTAAGGGCTAGTAAGATAATTTCTTTAGCTCTTTGAAGTAAAAATTCATTGCAAAGTCATTGATGTCTTATGATTGACTTTCAGGTGTACGTGGAACTCAAAAATCATGGTGTCCGGCTAAACAAAGTTGTGGATGATCAGCAGTTGCGTTTGCAGGAATTGGAGGAGAAGTTGCAAAATGTTCAGAAGGATAAGAATTATCTAAGAGAGCGAATAATGAATGCTATTGAGGTAAACATGCAGCTAAACAAACGCCTAAAGAAAGTTAGCAACTTACCAGGAGTGAAGAAAAAACCTCTTACAGCTGCAGAGCTTGAATTTAAATCTCAGATTGGTATGTTTTACTTGTTTTCAGAAAAATAGCACAAGCAATAAACTCTAACTCAATTAAGAAAGGAAATACTTTTATTTTCCTTATAATGTACTGCAAGACTAGCCTATGTTCTGTTGTGCTAAGTAACTTGTTCTCTTGTCTTTGCCCTTTGAATATTTATGATCTTGCTCTGCACAACAGATATGATAAACTATGAGGACTTGGATGTCCTTCAGTCAGCTATTGAGGGCCTAAATTCTCGATTTGAACGATACATGCGAATATCTCAGCCACGCATGAAAAACATATCAACTGAAAGTGTTGGAGGAAGAAAGCTGGCTATGCCAGAAACTCAAATGTCACGTTTGAAAACAGCAGTTGGAAAGCTTACCCAAATTGTTGATGATACATCCAGAAAGGTGAAACTGGTGGAAGGGGTTGTCAGGAGGCGGGAAAGCATTGGTGGTTAGTAAAATGTTTACCTATATTGCTTTGAATTTTAACAGAAAGTTGTTAGATTTTAAGTGTTAATCTGATCATTGGCAATGGCATTAATGTCGATGTCTGCAATATGGAAAATGTACATTATTGTGTATAATATGTGGTAGAAATGGGTTCTTTCTCCACAAATTTTTGATGGTCATGGAAAACCAGAAAAGGTGGCCATATTCAATACAGTCGGCCACTAAATGACACTTCGCTGTATATCAGTTTTTACTTAGGGAGATGATAGTTTTTTGTCATCAATAACATTTGTTTTCTTTAATAGATAAGCTAGACAAATAATTTTTGTATATTCAGTTTAATGGCATTAAATAAATAAATAGAATTTCGTATCCAGTAGTTTTGTCTCCTGATAATACAATGAGGGCTGTAATGTATGCAGGTTTATAAAACATGTTAAAGTTTATCGTTAAGTAAGCTTTTAAAAAAGTTTAATATGATAAACTATATTTGATTTATTGCATTGGATAAATTTTGATAAACATATAAATTATGCAGTTTTTAGCTCTTTTCTAATCGGAGAAAGCTAAAAGTCATGTTAACTTTGAAGACATTGAATCATAAAATTCAGGCTTCAGTCATGATAGGCCTATTGCAAATGTATATTACTTTTTAAACCAAATGCTCCATTTTAGGGAAGCATTTTGTCACATCCCCATATCCACTAGTTCCACGGAGGATGACTGGAAGAAAAGAAAGAAAATAAAAGATGGGTCGTGGCATTTACACCAAAGACCCAGCAAGGAGACAGCTCTTATCTGTGTGGAATGGTGTGAGTCAAAGGACAGAGACAGTGCATTTAGTGAGGCATGGCACCCCTGCTAGTTTCCTCCAATGTCCATGTATAGTCCCATTGCATTGAAGAATTTCTTCCTGTATAGTACCACGATTGTAGGATATGAACGAAATGGATTTATTGAAAAAGCCTTCGAAACTCTCAGGCACAAAAAAGAATAAAATGTAATTGGCAGAGGAAGAGGTAAATTCCACAACCTTTCTCAGCATCCTCCATGCCTGCACCATAATGAGAGCTTCGGAATGGGTCATGGATAATTATAAAAAGCATAAAGGATAGATGGAATTTATGAGGTAGAGGGGGTGTTGGAGAGACGGGAACGGTGTGCAAGGAAAGAAATACATGAAGTTTGGAAATTTAAGAACAGGAGGTGCAAGCTATGGACTCAGCTAACTCCATGCAAAAGAGAAACTTCACAGAACCTGCCAACTATGTTTTACCCATGCTATATTCCGCTCTACAAATCTTTATCTTTTTAATGAATTCTATGGCAAAATTGCAACATCATTAACAGTCTCCATACTTAGGGAATTACAGCACCTTAACTGTATCTTTCACTGCTTTATTCAGTTTGCTTTAGAACCTTCCCTGAAGTATTCTCTTGTTTAGATAACTACTGTGTAATCCTTTGATCCTTTCTTCAACACACAAGTTTAATAAGTCTGAATTACCGTTGAGACTCGGTCCTAAAACATCGTGGATAGTGTGAGCTTGTTTTTTCTCTCTCAAGCCAAGTAGCTCAACTGATTTCATGATGACTGGATGAATTCACGTCTTCATTCATGGATCTATGGATGGTATACACTTGAACTGTAGTATTGTGTCCATTATTTCTTCACACGGTTCTTGGTATTAGTCGAAATGTTGGAGTAATGCATGTGCTGGAGCATTATGCACCATTTATAAGATAAAAGGCTTCAACTTCTACATTAGAGAGACTCCGCATTGTGTTTGGACTCTCAGAGCTAATAGTAGTGTGTACGGTGGAAATTGTCTTCATCATGGTCCCTAGAGTTTCACATTCCCCCAAGCCTTTTTGTCAATTCTGTGCGCTTGGATTGTGCTGCTACATCTGTTTATGTGTCGACTTGGGCAGATAAGTATTTGCTATTTACATTTTTATTTCAGTGCTAGTATGTGCAATCCTCTAATATTTTGGCAATTGTATGTATTCCTTTATCTTGCAGTCACAAATAAATCAGAATTAGATGTATTCTGTAAGAAGATAAACAAAGAATATCTGGATTATTAGCGAGTAAAAGTAAGAGATTCTAATACATATGATCAGGCCGTTGGAACTAATGATAGTTATAAGGGATACTTAAAATATTTTAGCATGCATGGATAATGAAATTCATATTATCAATCAGATGAATTATGGAACACATAATATGCAAATGCATATGTAAATTAAGAAAAAATTCTGTGTTAAATAACATAATTGTATAGGTCATTGTTCTTTGAGAACGATGCAAGTATATAAGATTTGGGCTTTAATAAATCAGATGAAAACTAGCCTATTATTTGTTTGCATTCAACTAGAGTTTGAAATATGGGCTCAATATGTAGAAAAGCGTGACTAAAGAGGAATTCTATTAGATTTTATAAATGATAAGAGCCACTTTCTATCACACAAGCTTATAACTATAATTCAATGAAGAAGAATTTATATCCAAATTATCTAGAATATGTTCAAAAGGTTATAAATTTTTATATAACTATTGTAGTATAAATTTTGAATTATCCAATGTTGTAGCTAAAAATGATGAAAAAAAGTGAATTATGTTATTGTATAAAAGATTGGATTACCATAAATAATTTATTTTTTTGGTCGATTCTAAATGAAATGAGCATGCTATGTAAGTAATTGAGAATCAAAATCTAGAGGCAACCGATATTTGGTATGGTGCTCAAGAACTTGAAAAGTTAGGATTATGAGAAATTCATAAACCAAGAATTTACTATAATCAAGGGTTAAACTAATCGAATATCCATGTGGTTGGAATATTGAGTAGACATTGAGGTCGTTACATCTCTATGATGAGACTTTAAGTTAAGCAAGGTGGCAAAGAAGTCTAGGTTAAATCTCTAGGAATAAGATCAACTTATAGTATGAATCAGGAATAAAATATGCTTGATATAGGCTTTGGATCATGGTTAGATAACAATGTGGGTGATGATGACTTCATTATTGAAACTAAAACTATGTGGTTTTCATATTTTATACCGCAAGTTGATAAGTTTAGATAATTTGCTTTTGATTTGGGGGCACAAGCTTTATATGACTACAAGATGTCTACAAACCTCTCAAGTATAAGAGCTCCAATATGGGAGTTGGGACTTCTACTAGATTGTGATGTGATTAAATAGAAGGAATCCATTATTTAATCCAATGATGTTTGTTAAAGATGTATCAGTCTTTATTAATTACCTAACACATTTTCATTATGGAATTGTAATGGTAACAAAAGTGGTTATGAATAGTGCGGCTAGATATGGGCTATGGAAACTCTCCCTAACCCCCATACATTTGTAATAGTACCTATACTTTAATAATTATTATTTTGTCTAGGTCAAGTATGGGGAGAGATTAGTGGCTAAGCATCTCTCTCTCTCTCTCTCTCTCTCTCTCTACACACACACACACAACCTTAATGGATGTCGAGGTACCAACTATCTTGCATAATTTTGAGGTATTGCTCACTCTTTAAGAAAATTTATAACTATTGTGTTAGGCCTTTTGAAGTTTTAATAATGTTTGTATGGATAGAGGCAAGACATTATAATTGAGATTGATGCCAAAAATTAATATTATGATCGTGATGTTTGGCCATATTAGTAGAATAACATATTGTGAATAGAAGAGTATCGCTATCCTCATCACTAGGGAATATATCTTTATGGTGATATTTACTCTATTGACTATTCCCATACATGAATGTTTAAGGGGTTTCTCATTAGTATAATATAGTGGTTCAAGATATCAAGAACCAATATTCTTGTGATATTTTAAGATTGCCAAATTGCATTGTACGTTATCTCATTCTAATCCTAAATAAACACTATATTATAAATTATATGGTGTTAACATTATGGTACCAAATGTTTCAAGGTATTCTTGATAAGTATTGTAAGGGTTATGTGATGTTAACATCAAGTTAGAATTAATAATAGTGGGAGGTCAAGTTGAGCTATGGATGACCTTGTTGGGAATTCCTCATTATAGATTTATTATATTGTGAGCTTTGTTAAATGTTTTCCTACCTACTATCAAGCTTTAATAATTGAAAAGATTCATTAATGAAACCTTGGGTATGGGAACTTGTGTGTAGGTCCCTAAGATGCCTTGTAAGGAGAACTATGTGTGACCTTGATCTTGTTTGAAAGCAGGTACATAGGCAATCCTTGGGGAAATGATGCCCCTGTGACCTCATGTCCATAGGGGGAAGGGTTTAATGAGGGATAAATCCAAAGTTTGGGTTGTTGCTAACTCATTTGATCTTCCCTCTTTAGTAGGCTTCAGATGAGGCTAAAATGGGTGTTAGATGGTTATGCAAGAGTTAAGAAAACCTAATAACTTACATTTAATACATAATGTGCTTTTGAATACTAAGCTGAATGAAGGGAATGGGTTTGACTACTTAGTAGTGGGTACATGTTGAGTAGAGGCCATCACTTGTTGGGTCTAGGTGCTTTTTGTATGTACTGTAAAAATTAACCTCAAACTTATATGACTCTATGTATATGCTCTTAATTTAGACAATTGTAATCTACTTATTCCTAATTAAGAATCTTATTTTTAGTTATAGTGCTAAGTTGGGTATAGGTGCTAACTTTTACAACAACGCATTACATACAGAGTAAGGACCATATGAGGCATAGGTAGAGGATGTTTACGTCTAATACACAAACTACTTTCCATCTGAGGTGATCACCAATGCATATATCGTATGACCCACTCAAAGACAAGCTTATCACATCTTGATAGTAGTCAAGGAGTGTGCTATGTGGATGAGCTATGAGCCATATCACTTAGATGGTGGGATGTATTCCGTCAATAATATGTGGACCTTAGAGCCAGTGGCATGTAGGTGATGAATGTCTAGTGTATGTTAGAGGGTTAGATGGTTTTCACTAGTGGCATGTGGGCCTTATGACCAACAATATGCAGGAGATGGACCACCTTGTTTGCTTAGTTATCTATTGGATTGTAGAGAAAAAAGAGTTTTTTAATGAGGAATAGGTAGGTAATAGTATAGATCAATCTCACAATGTAGTTTTTGCATATCCTGATGGTGAAAATGGTATATTAGATTATTAGAGGTAGGTAAAACCTTGGGTGAATGGTCATTAAGAGGATGACCCTATGCACTACAAGTTGGTTTGAATGTAGACTTTCTCACTATGGGCCACATACTCCACTTGGATGGGGCAAACATACATTGATGTATTTAGGGAATTTCTATTACTTTGTGATGTGTATTATTTTACTTGCTCTTTATCTAGTGACGATCACAAGTAGTATGCCATGCTTACCATCGTCATAGTTGTTGTAGAAGATCGAAGAAAAAGGTGGGACCCATAGTGTAAGGTGCAGTGTGCCGACATTCCTTTTTTAATTGGGATGCACTAAAAGGGTAAATGATCATTTACTCATTGTGGATGTGTTAGCCACTCATTGCATACATTTTGGCCAATCACTTTGTATGTGATGTATCTTTGAGCTAGTCACTATGTATACATGATGTATGCTAGAGTCAATCATTGTGTTTATGTGATGTATGCTAGAGCCAGTCATTGCGTCTATGTGACATATGCTAGAGCCGATCACTATGTATATGTGATGTTGCTAGAGCCAATCACCATATATTATGGTATATGTTAGAGCTAGTCATTGTGTATAGGTGATGTATGTTGAAGCTAGTCATCTTGTGTATATGTGTTGTGTATGAGCTATTCACCTCATGTATATGTGATGTATGCTTGAGTCAATCACTATGGGAAATGAGGGATTATAGAATAATGACTCTTTGTGTTGTGCATGTTTGTGTATGACTAATTGGTAATGCTTGGTATGGAATCAACACTTGATGGAAAATAATTAGCATTATATTATAATTGTACTAAGTTATTAGATTGCACTTAATAAATAGTCATTATTTAAAGAGAGATCAAAGATCTTGTGCCAGAGGAGATAATGAACTTCATCTCACATTGTAGTGTGAACTAAAATGACTTTGATTTCCCATAGAGGGGATACATAGGTAGGGTCATCATGAATTAACTCTTAAGGTTTAGGGATGACCCTAACACTTGGGAGCTTAAAACCATTGAGTGTAAGCATAAGTGATGACATAAAGTTGTCACCGTGATGGTGTTGATTAAATTGGTAGTTGTGAACTAGATAAAAAAAATAGTAGCAACTAAGGGATAGTTGTTACACATTCTGCTAATTATTTATAGTGAAGGGAAACATGTTCAAGATTTTCTTAGATGTTCAAATGAGAGTATAAAATGAGTCTAATTTAGAGTAGGTATTCATTTATTGGGCAACAAAATACTTGGTTGTTTTAATAGAAGCTTCTTGTTGGATCCTTTAGAAGGGAAATGGCCATTACGACGAGTGTCAAGGAACATGCTATTGGCATCCATCTGATGAAGAAAAAATCATCTTTAGCATTATATTTTTTAATGTAAAAGTGTGCTATCTTTATTGCCATGGCCATTACAATAGATAACTATCTTCTTACAAGCATTATTTGAGAGAAGCAGTGCAAATTAGGAAATACACTGAGAAGTATATAGAGATGATGGTATAGGTTTGAATGATTCATGAAGACCTATTATCAATAAATTAATGAAGGTTCTCTCACTTTTGGAGATAATATTTGATGTTTTCAAATTATCTATATAATTTTTTTCAATTGGTAGGATTTTTGATTTTAGTTTTATATAAAAAATTTAATATTTTATTATCATTAAGTTTTTTTTTTTGTATTGCATCCACTAGATATAATAGGAGTTTTGATAAGTTATAGTTTTATTATTTTAATTCAAGTTGTCTTAAAAACAATGAATATTGTGAGTCATATTTTTAGATTAACCATCTTAAATGGAAGGTATTTGTATAATTGAATGTTGACTAAAGATAATTATATAATCCCTGGAATGAAAGCCAACAATACCACTAACAAATCTATACAAAGCTCCATTTGTAAATCCACCATCATTACTCATATAAATTATTCCAATAAAATTTTCATTATATGAGAAAAATGTAGGCAACATAACATAAAAAGACAAAGGTAAACAATAACTCCATAACCATATCTAAGAACTCCAATAGGTAGAAAAAATATTGAAAGCAACACCCTAATAAACATTGTAGACCCCATTGTTGCATATGCATTTAATCTTACAACTTGTAATTTCTCAATCATATAATGCAAGAAAGGGAAAATGATGGGATATGTAACTTGTAATTTGTAGGCCTAAGAATATATGCAAGAAACATTGACAAATGAAATGGATGGGACATAACTTGTAACCATTCATTCATTAATCAAATGTGATACAATCCATATATTTACCAGTATGAGACATAAGATACATGTAGAAACATAATTATTTTGAGGTAGAAAAACTACATGAAAAATGAAGACATATGATCTTACTCCATGCATATGTTACAAAAAAGCATCTTGTACACCTTGCATAAGAAATGGATTACTTTAATTATGTAAAATAAATGTTTATTTGTAGTGAATCATTGGAGATGTGTTTAACCACACTAAATACTTATTTATAGATGATATTGGTATCAAGTTGTTGATACAAGGTTGCATCAACCAATGATGTAGTACAATCAGCCCTAGGCTTGACCTCAAATAAAAAGATAATTGAAGACGACTTACAATTAGTCATGATAAAATGAGAATGTAGATCAAGACAATACTTGGGTTGTGCAAGAGCGATCCTTGTGTCAGATTGTAGAATCTCAATGCTAAAGAATTATTGTAGTAAAATCAAGTGCGTCATGTCAAATCTATCTTGTCGAGATGACCATTGTTTTAGTAGCAGATGAGGAGCTCCTAATGATAAAAAGATCATCAACATAAAATACCAATATCAACAATGAATTGTCCTATTGAAGGAGATAAACATTATGATTTGAATGGCACTAAGTGAAACTGAAGCTCGGAGAAAGGAAGGCATCTAGGCATGCCAAGCCCAAGGGGCCTCTTTGAGGCCATAGAGACATTTCTTAAATATGCAAACTAAGGATAAATCTTGAATGAACCTTGGTGGTTGTTCCATGCAGATCTCGTCCTTAATGTATCTATGAGGAAAAATACTCTTCACATGCATTTACTGCACATCCCAACCATGTGCTATGACAATAGCAAGAGAAAGTCTTATCAAAGTTATTTTGACCATTGGTTCAAAGGTCTTTGTGTAGCCAATACAATAAACTTGTGAATAAACCTTCACAACCAAATACGCCTTGTACTTGTCAATTGATACATCTGCAAAACAATTGGTTTGATATTTTCACCTACACCAAACCATCTTCCTTTTCTTAGGAATTGGAGTCAAGTACCAAGTGTGGGTTTTAATTAAGGAATCATATTTCAAATGCATAAAATTATCTCACCTAGGTATGTTTGATGCCTCTTGAAATGTTTGTGTTTTAGAAGTTAAGGCATGTAAAGCATGTGGTCAACTTTGATAGTTTGACCAAGTACATCTACCATTTGTTGGATTCTGTAAGCTAGTGTCTGCACGCTAAAGTGTCTATCTAGCCCAAGTAGGATGAGAAATGGGTGAGTTAGGTGTTGAAATGCCATCCTCCAAAACATTTCTAGAAACGGATGAAGATGACTCCACATCACTATCCTCATTGTCAAAACTTGGAAGAATGTTATCGTCAATTTTAGCTTGCTCAAAATTGTGGGATAACCCCTACAAATTTTGTCCAATTTGTAGCCTATGTGTTTTAAGCACGTTGATCGACGTAAAATTCCACTATCTCCATTCATGACTTGGCCTTCAAGAAATCATCTCGATTTGAAGTCTCAAGTTGTCAATTTGAAAGATCGAGCAAAATGCCTTTTGGGAGTTAGTTTTATTTCATCTTTGTTGATTTTGGTGTCAAATTGGGTTGTAAACCCAATATTACACTTCTCTAGGGGTTTCTAGTGTCAAATCGGGTCTTAAACCTAAATTTGCACTTCTGCACCTTACTTGGTGTAGTTCGGATCCGTAGACACAAACTACACCAAACTTGCACTTCCACTCTTTCTTGGTGTTGGTCAGGTCTGTAGGTTTGACCTACACCATGTCTCTCCCTTTGGTGAAGTTCATACCTATAGGTCTGACCTACACCTGTTTTATCCTATGCACTATTTAGGTGTAGTTTGAACCTACGACTTTGATCTACACCAATGACATGTTTTTCCCAAGTGTAGTTCAGGTCTATAGGTCCAAACTACACCTAGTCTTTGTTCTCAATTACACGTGTAGTTCAGGTCTACAAACCCAAATTGCACCTTTGAGCCACACGTAGCCTCTGTGTAAATTAGGTCTACGAACCTAAATTACACCAAATGCACACACATGTAAATTGGGGTCGTAGACCCAATTTACATTTGTTCTACCATGATACAATGAGGGTTTTTGTAACCCTGATGGTGCCAAATTCAACACATATATGATCATGTTCAGTTCAAATGATCAAGATGGTTGGTTATTGTTCTTCTCAAGTATGGATGATTTCCCTTTGCTACAATGCCATTCTTATACATATGTTAGAACCATCTCTAAGGAAAAGACAATGAAGTTCAAGAAGCAAGACTCCTATCCACTCTTCCTCTCATCCTTAGTGGCATCAAACATTGCAAACATTAGATGAATCTGAAATACAAGCTACTTGGCAACAATACAAAGATTTTCTAAAGAAGGACGATCATAATAAAGATGTGTCTCTAGACACTTAGTCATTCTTATGCAACTCTAGTGCAATGGAATTATGTAATTTCCATCGACACCTTAGGTGTCATTCTATGTATGCACTAGTACACATGTCCTATGTCAAATAGGTTTCTACCTTTGACTTAGTCACAATTAATTGTAACTTTTCCTATTTTTGTGCGTAATTCCTCTTCTCTATATATGAGGATGCTCATTGTAATAACCAATCAATCTTTTGGGCAATGCAACAAACCTCTGCCAGTTTGGGAAGCACTCTAAAACTTTGTTTTTAAGATGTAAATCAAATTGTACAATCAATAAAAGAGACAAGTTGCTTTCAATCTTTGTGTTGGAACAAGTTGTAATGTGATGGCGTTATTCAAAGTTGATTGTAGGTATTTTAGTGTTATATGAAAGAGATTTAAACCCAATCTTGTAGTCTTTGAGCTGCTTATTGTGTTTATAATTAAGGTTATGTTGGCAAACTTGATCTTGTTGTCTTTGAGCTACTTATCACATTTGAAGCTAATGTTTCATGCTCGTGCAAAGAGATAACTTGCAGTCTTTGTGCCGCTTTTACCTTCTACATTTGTGCATTTAAGGTGAACTGTATGTTGAAGTCTTTGAGCTACATGTATTTCATCTTTGTTCTTGAAGCATTATAGGAAGTCATGGAAAGTCTTTGAGCTTTCATGAGCTTCTTGGTTAATTTTGCTTGGTTGTACTTGAAAGTTTATTTTAAGTTCAAGGATCATCAATTTTGAAAGAAAAGGATATGATGAAGGAAGAACACCTATTCTGAAAAAAGAGAATATGGTCAAAGTAACGCCTTATTGATTAGCTTAGTGTACATAATTTTAGCTCCTAGTTAAGTGTTAGTGGTTTTTAGTAGCAATTAATAGGGGGAGCCTTCCCTCATAAATACGAGAGATTATACCTTGCCTTCTGAGAGGTATTGTCTCACACACTCTGGCGAAAATCCACATTTTGTAACCTCTCTCGAGTTTACAAAATTTTCACCTGACAAAGAAGAAGAAGATTTTACCTTAGAAATCTATCGTGGATGGTTTTAATTTTTAAAAGAATAATCAAAATCAAGTGGGTCAACTATAAAAAGAGAAATGTTAAATATAGAGTTGATAAGACTCTCTTGAAACTTAGCATTGTTCTTAATGAACAAATCATGTGTGGTTGGATGGAGTAGGTGGTGAAATTTTACACAATCTGGGTAACCTACAAATATGCAAGGTTTGAGATTTTTCTTTAGTATACATTCTGTGGATGAGGATCCGAACACCCTGAAGTGCTCAACTAATGGATTCCTATCCATCCAAGCTTCAAAGTGATTGATTCCCTTTAAGGCTTTTTAAGGAACTCAATTTTGAATATAACAAGCATAATTGATTACTTCTACCCACCATTATGGTGTAAGGCCCCTGGAGTGTATCATGCAATTAGCCATATGTTTCAAGGATATGCTCTTATGTTTTGCAACACCATTCTATTGGGGAGTATAAAGAACTGTGCACTACAATTATACTCCCTTTGTTATATAAAATTTTTCAATTTTGTCGACATACTCACCCCATTGTCAATCTGAACAACCTTGATGAGTTTTCTTAACACCTTCAGCAAGAGCCTTGAAGTCTTGAAAGTTGATGATAACTTCATATTTTCACCAAAGGAAGTAGAAATATGAGTATTTGGAGAAGCCATCTATGAAATTGAGAACTTAATTTGCCTTAGTGAAAGATGAATGAAACAATACCCTTAATATGTTACTGTGAACAAGCTTCGAAGCCTATGTAGCCCTCTAAGATTTTTCTTTGTCAAATTTCTCTTTGAGATGCTTCCCAAGGGTGCAAACCTCACAACAACCCTTAGAAAATATAACTCTAGGTAACCCTATGACCATATCCTGCTAACTTAGTTGCTCAAGGTAGCAATAATGAAAGTGGCCAAACTACTCATTCCATAGTTTTCTAACTCCATTTGAATGAGTAAGCAATGTATAGGACAAAAATTAGGTGTAAAGTGAGAGAAGGTATACAACTTAGCTTGGCGATCTACCCTTCCCAAAGCTATCAAATTGTTGTTGTGCAACTCTCTAATCTCAAACAAGTTTGGAGAGAATTGAACTCTCACACCCTTCCCTATGTGGTTAATTTGATACACTGATAGGAGATTATTGAAAGAAAAGGAACACTTAAAATATTTGTGAATGTTCCACCTTTAATTTTAGTATAAATCTCTCCCTATAATCGATGCTAAAATTTCATCATTCTAAATGATAGTAGACATGCTATAAGGCTCTAAGGAAGAAAAATCGACCTATGAACAACCCATGTTGTGCGAGGCACCTAAGTCAATGGTCCAAGACATAGCTAATAATGATGTAGAAGCAACTAGAGCCTTGCCCTTAAATTTCTATTTTTTCTTAGCCTTAGAATATTCTTAGGTTGATGAGGATTCTTTGATAGATTCAAGGACCCCTATGCTCTTCTTCTTAAGAGGATGCATGAGGTGGTCAATCTACTTCATCATACATTTGTGCTCATTATGCCCAAGTTTCTTGTAACATGGACAATTAACTTGGTTTGAAGAGGTTTTAGTGTTAGTTTTGGAGGACTCGAAGTTTTGATCTTCCTTGGCCTTCTTGTCCTCATGAGTTTTTTATTCTTCCCTCTTTTGTTTGAATCTTTTTGTTTCTCATTACTAGTAATTAAGGCTTGAGTTTTTAAAGACTTAAATTTGATAAATTGTATTAACTTATCTTGCTCCTTAATTATGTTGACCATAAAGTCATCCATAGAAAGCATTTTCCATGTGGCTCCAAGATTCTTTTTGGTGGAGTAAAAGGTAGAAATAAACACATAATAATGAGGATCTAATGTGGAGAGCATAAAGAACTAGTTGATCCTCTTTTTTCTCTATTCCACATTCCTTCAAATGCAACCTTAGTTATTTGAATATTATGAAGAAGTATTCTAGGTTGTTAAAGGAATTGAGGCTCTAAATTATGAGCTCATTCTTCAAATCATTAGTTCTCATTTCCTTCAACTTCCCAAAGAGTTTTTCTAATGCAAGCAAACTTTATTAGGTGTTTTTAAGGCTTCTATAGGAAAGAGGAGTTTGAGAGACACAATAAGACATAGGAATTCAAAGGCTTGATCACATTTCTTAAACCATTTTTTTAGCTTTCTTAATATTAGGTTCTTTCTAAATAATATACACATTAATATAAAAACATTACATATTTCTCCTAATGGCTCCCACTCCTCCAATGGGAAGTTTTTTGAAACATCTGACTACTTCTCTTGCCCATGCCCCTAGATGTGCTATCATGGGGTCCTCTGTTGCTTGTGGGTTTGCCTATGTTGCTCGTGGGGTAACTGGGTCTGCTCTAGCTATGGATGTGCCTCATGCTATGATCGTCTCTGGGTCTACTATTGCAGTGATTAGGACTCTTGCGAATTTGATGTGCGATGAGGTTCTCTTGTTGCTACTGTCTTTGGTGTCGTGGGTGTTGGGATCCCTCCTCCAAAGCCTTTTTCTACTACTGGTGGACAAAGCTTTGCTCGTGTTGCCAGATCTACTACTTCCCTTCCTCCCAAGGGGAAATCTCATCCTCTTGCTTGTGCCAAGATCTCCCCTTTTGTGGTTTGTGGCCAAAATGTGGTTGAGAATGTGGACTTCTACCAACACTGTGAGTTGGTGTGTAGTTTTGTTGGTCCTTGGCCTTCTCTCTTGGATCTTCATTGATGGGTGATGGATTCTTGGAGACACTTAGTTTCGAGTAACATTAAATTTTTCCCTTGTGCTAAGGGTTTTTTATTGCTTCTTTTGTTTTTGCTATGAATTGTGATTTGGTTTTGAGCAAGTTATGGGTTTGGGTTATCCACTCTCTCTCGGTCAAACCTACAGATAATCTCCTTTAATTCTCTTATTGAACCACTTAGTGTGCACCTAGTGTGGGTTCGTCTTCCCAATCTTCCCCTTCATTTTTGGGAAGATTCTTTTTTTGAAGCTATTGGCAACTCTGTCAACTGCTTCTTGAAGGTAGAAGGGACCACTTTCTTAATGGGTCTTTCTACTTTTGCAAGCATTTTGATCAACGTTGATCTCCATGCATCTTCCTAGGGATGTGGTTCTCATGGTTGGGGATAGGCCATGGACTTAATCACTAGATTATGAGGGCCTCCCCTTTCGATGTTGTCATTGCTTCTCTACCGGTCACTTGACCATGGATTGTTCTCTCTTGAGGCGTGTGATCACCTGACTGTCTTAGCTTTCAATTCTTCCTTTGATGACTCTTCACATGTTGTTGATGATTCCTCATAGGATGATGGTTTGCCTCTTGCTATTGGTGTGGCCTCCTAAGGCCCCATGGATTCTCCTCCACCTCTTTCTACTGGTGTAATCCCCTTTGGACCCAAGGAACCTTCTCCATTTGTAGCTCCTATTCTATTCTAGCCTTTGATGGAGGTTTTGTTGCCTAGTCAACTTTTTGCTCTTGGTGTTGATAGTCTCACTATGGGGTTCCCCCCTCTTGGTCCCCTTTGTGATGGTGTTCCAACTCATAGTATTTCTTGGACTATTGTTCGTTGATGGAGGAAAGATCATTCTTCCCCCTTTCCCCAAACTCTTCCTTGGATTGTGGGAGATTTTTCTACCCACCTTTGATGTGGGCTACTAGCTATTTTGCTAGTGTGCTATAAGTGGTTTGTTTTGGCCTTTGTTGTCAAAGGTTTGTTCTTGACTAGTTGTTTGTAGCGTTTTTGTCCCATCTTTGTATAGGGTTACCAACCTTGTTTTGCTACTTTTAATATAAAAAATAGTAGGTTTTTTCTCAATGCCCATTGTTATATCTTATACAACCTTTTGTTCTTTAGCACAAGTTGTAACTTAAGTGTTTAATCATGATAATCAAATGGTGTTAGAGAAATTCCATATTGATTTCAATCTATGCTTAAAGTTGATCTTCAAAAATAAATTAGAAGTACAAAAATATAGAATTGCATAAGAGACAATGCCCCCCCGCTGCCACAAGCCCCACCCCTTGATTTAATATTGTGAAACCCCCCTAAAATTTGACACTTTTTAGATTCAGTGCATAAATGTTCCTAATGAGACAAACATGAAAAGTGTTGCTTTATAATTTTAGTGCATAGACACTCACAATGGATCAAGCATGGAAAATCACTTTTTTGAAAACAATGACGCTTATCAAAAGCTACAAGGGTTTAATTTTTAGCTTTTTATCTATTTACATTTGTAGTAGAAATATAAATTCTCCCAAAATACATTTTTTTTTTTCTGCAAGCTAAACTTAAGTACCCACTAGTAGATAGCCCAAATTTAAGCCTCTCTAGGTGACTCTACCATATGACCAAGGAAACTATGGTAGTTACCCCCTCCCTTTGTTGACGTGACACAGGTGGAATTGTTGATGTCACTATTGGCAAGGAAATTAACAGATGTTTTTCCATGATGTCTTTGTTTTGACATGTTGGTGGTTGTCATAGTTTTTTGCATATATTCTCTTGGGCTCAAGTTTTTTAATGAAGACCTATTAAATTTTGTAATGAACCCAGAAGTACCCACAAAGGTTTTTTTGTGACCATCTTCTGTTTTGGTGTGGTTTCTAGTGCAATTTCCTATCCTTGGAAAAAAAATGACCCCTAAACTTGAATGTCTCTAGATATGTCACATTTTATATTTGCTTCATAGATTTTTGTCATGTTTTGTCTCGAAAATTGCCTCCACACAAGGCAAATCAAATTCTAATACATACATATACTATTTTTAAAATCTCAACAATGATTATTGAATAAAAAAATAGAATACAAGATTGGCTTTGATACCATATAGGAGTGCACCATTATCTTCAAGATTGAATGTTTGTAAATGTTCAAGTCACACAAATCAAGCATAGACACACTCTTTTAGCAACAAAAAATAAACAAATAGAATACTTAAGAAAATAAAAAATGCAAAATGAACATAATATAAGAGTGCAATAGCACAAATGAATTAGCTGACAAAATGAAGATGTACATATGGGAGAAGGAAGCATAACTACCATAAAAAAATAGTGGTGACAAAGCCAAAAAATAAACATGTAATAGAGTTAACTAAGAATGGCTAAAAATATGCTCGTGGCTAGATATAGGCACACAACTGTCACTTGACTAGCACACTTAAGCAAGCTTGACTCCTACATTGACATGGTCCACTTGTAAAGTTGTATTGTAATATTGGTTAGATATTTTATGTGTGGTTTGCATGTTGAAAATATATTTAATATTGAAAATAAAAAAATATCAAAAAATAAATGTTGGAGTTAATGGATTTGTGCACTCATGGTTTTAACATACATGATTTTTTCAATAATATAGTTGTATTTGCATGGCTTGACTCTATAAAAGCAAACACATGTTTAGTAGTTGGGGTAGGTAGTCCTAACCTTTAAGGTTTGCTATCATTTATAGTGGCTCTTTTTTAGAGTGCATATGTGAAGGATGGCATGTGATGTGTGCTTGCATGGTTATCAATTATGCTTGGACACATGGAGGATACATTAGAGGATCTTGATGCTTCATAAGTATTCATGGATACTTTTATTGTTGAATAATACATTTATTGTACATATACTTTAGGAGGCTGGGTTTTCTACCCATGAGAGTTATCCTAGGGATATCTTATTAATCTTGTTGTATTTTTTAATCTTTGCATTATGGTTATTCTGTAAACCTACATACATTCTTTTCTTTCATAGGGTTATGTAGAAAATGGTTTGATCAAGTTGGATTTTCCTAACATCGTAGCCATAAACTATAATGAAGTGTGCAATCTCAAGTGGCCAAATGCTAAGTTAAACATTACTTATTAAGATGATGTAGTGACAAGAGACAATATGTTGTAAATGCATTATGGTTGAAAAATATTCAATGGACAATGTAAGAAATCTCCTAGTATCTGCTCAAAAAACTTAAAATTTGAATCTAGATGTCCCCCACGTAAGATGAGAGTGGAGGGTTGTTATAAAGGTCCCTTAGAAAGAGAACATCATATATAAACTCATGAATAAAAATGCACAACTTAATGTTACCCTCTTGGGTTTTCATCACGATTCTCCATGAAGCCATTGTTTTTAGTTTTCAACTTAATGAGAAATGTTTGTAAGCCATCTTTTTTATTTTTTTAACTTACAATTCAAGTGCATAATTATAGTCAACACGAGACAATATCCATAACCTCAAATAATCTATACCAAGTTGCATATCTAGTGGCCTTAGTTTTCTCATTATCAATATATCAATTAAAATGGGAAATCATAGGTACTAAGGACATAATTATCCTTTGTGGGAATTGAGTGTAACTCTACAATTTTCGACAGAGTTTGTCACTCAATAGTACAAGTATCAACAACATCTCCAATGCTAAGCTCATCATCAACTACATTGATAACAATATATGTTTAGAGCGGATGATCTATCATTTAAGATAGTGGATTAGACTATACAAATTTTGATAATAGACAAGCCATAGTTTGCCATTTGAAATGATCTATCCATCCTAAATGCATATGCCTCATTTGACATAACATTGTTTTGCAGAATGTGTGTTAATCACTTGATAGACAAGGACATAGACCAAAATGATCACTAGAAATATGACCTCAATGTCCACAATGACATATTTTGTAGGGTTGGCAAATAGGTGAAGACTCAACTATTGTTCAAAATAACCCTAGATACAAAATTGATAGGTTTGAAATATGAAATTCACAACACACAAATATACCTTACACTAATATGATGTTTTTTGGGTTTTGTTTATTATTTCCTAAATTCATATTGTAGGTAGAGATTCAATACTAGGAGGACTAGCGGGTATTGTATCTATGATATGTTTCAACAACACTTTTCAACTTAGAGATAACAACATTGTTCTGTGAAATAAGATAAGGCTTAATACTTTTCTTCAAGGACTTTTTTTTGCCTTTTGAGTTGTATTGCTTGAAGAAAGAACATCAACTTCTTTCTTCTCTACAACATTGTTCTATGACATAGAAGAGTGTTTACAATTTTCTTCTACTTTTTATCTTTTCCAATCTTTTAAGTTGAAGAACATAAATGTTGACAACGACTTTCTTCCATGCTAAAGCATTGGGCATCTAATGTTGTATTCAATGTAAAAATGCATGAACAAAGGTTTGTATTGATGCCAACATTCATATGTTATCTTTGCTTTTTATTGTTACCGACATTGATTTGCAAGGTTAATTTATCATTTGTCTATAAAACGAACATGATAATGATTGCACACATTCGTGTTGATTTCCATTGATAATGTTTGTAGTACAATTCACAACACCTTATAAATTTTGATATCAAAGGGAGATGGATTAGTTCCTTACAACTTTGATACGTTTTTTCTATATACCACCAAAACAATATACAAACCTTTTTGTATGTTCACCCTTTGATAAACCCATAAATACATGGAAGAATACTACCTTTTTAACATACTTGTCAATATATAATAGGGATGTTATAGCATGTGAGATTAGAGAGATACATGACACTTAGGTAGTACACAAAAAATGATTCATCCTATCAATGACACCTAATTAGAAAGAAATTATTTAAGATTTGTCTTACTAAGAGTGAATGGGTAATAGAGGAATATGAAAATGGTGATGTCCTTTTTCTTTAATCTCATATGAACTAAGCCATAAACGTCATTGTTGCATATTAGATGTTGCAATTCAATCATAATATGAACTTGAGACAGCATGTATACTTGATTATAATGAGACTCTGGAAATAAAAAAATGCAAGATCGTAAAATCTAAATTTAAATGATAAAGTGTACTTTGTAGTCACTTGATTTAATGGCAAGGTCCATGTAAGCACCATGTGCTGAGTTCAAATCTTGTATAATGCAAAAAAAAACAAAAACCTAAATTTAAATCAAGTGACAAAACAATCCTTCGTATTATATACACAACCGAAAAATAAAAGACCCAGCTTTTTGAAACCAGATTAGCTACAGCCAATTTAATGTGGCATTGCTCAAAAAGTAATGAGTTCCTCAAGAGGTGATATCAATAAAGCAAGTGAATGAATATTAGCTATAGCAGCGTTGCTTCTACGTCTTTTGATCTTCACAATTTCTGCTAATCTAAGCGAGGGAGGCAAAGAGGCTACAAAGGGTTTTGGGAAAGATAGAGTAGTCTTGTTACTCTGTAATCAGACAAATTGAGTGCCAAGCAAAAATTTAGGAGACAAGTTTTATTAATAAAATATTGACCATGGTTTTTGATGGGCTTGGGAAGATAAAAAGGTTTGTTTCAGAGGGATGCGTACAGTCAATTGCTTTTATCATTGGTTATTATAGGGAAATGGGCATTAGTTGAAGGCAGGAGGGAGGATTGAGTGTAGGAATATTTGGGAGAAATGAGCGCTAGGTCAGAGTACATGGCACTACTACGATGGACAATTACACAAACTCGAATCTCTTTTGAATAAATCTGGACCTTAATATGGCAATATGCTTTTTCTTCATAGACTTGCACCTTCAGAAATTTTTAGTGAAAGAAGATAAAATATAAGCATTTAAGCCTGCATTCCTCCATCCATTATTATTATGATTAGTGAGGCCACCCATCTAACTAAAAATATATTTTTAAGAAATATTTTCTTTGAGGATATTATGCTACAAATATTTCTCCCTTCTGATTGCAAGCATTATATTGAAAAACTCATTAAATTTCCCAACCAAAAAATGTATCAAAATGCATTTTAAGTTCAAATAAATCAATACCAGAGTTTGAGTTTTGAGAAGATAATTAACTGTTTGAAATGAATGGAAAGAAGAGAAATAAATTCCTTGCCTGATGTGTCACAAAGGTATTAGGTTTCTCCATGACCATGATCCCTGTATGGTATCAGGTGAAGCCATCCTCCATTACATTTAGGTGGAGGAACCTCATATTTGGGTGTAATTGTTTATGATATTATTTCTTTTAGGGTTATCATATATCACATTTTTCTTATAAAAAATAAATGGTTTCTGACAGGGATGTTTAGGGCAGAGGATCTAGTAGTTGTGCCAGTTTTAATAATTGTGATTGTATTTGTTGATTTAATGTCTAATATTTTTGACAATATTGTATCAATAATTGTGACTTTAAATTGTTATTGTTCTTGATGACTGCCCATTGATGAATGAAATTTATCCCTAAGATCTAAAAAACAACAAATCATGTGATGCCACAAGTATTGGTCTCACTTTTGAAATTTTCACATAAGATTTTGAGAAGTGCAAAATTAAGATACTCAACTATTAGATCTTTAAGATTCTGGAAAGCTTCTCAAATTCTCTAGGAAAAAAATGCCCATAAAAATCTGCACTGCATAACCCCATGATACTGAAATGAACCATTCCCCGTTGTCATCATAACATATGGATTGCTGCAGAATTACTGCAAAATCCAAGTTGATGGGATTGAAGAGGTGTTGCAATGTATGTAGTTTGCAGAGGTTGGGAAATATGGGTTCCAGTTTCCACAATATCAAGGTAGTGAAGGGACACCAGAGATCTGACATAGCGTGCAGTAAGCAATCCAAACAGATTCCCATATACATCGAACTACAATCAGAGCCACAATAGCACATCAAATATCAAAGCTACACTATACTAGAAAAGCACATCAAATATCTGAAAATACTCTTTTTTTAAAAGTTCAGATTGTCCAGTCATCCATATGTATACCACCTCTAACATTCAAGCTTTTCTAGGATATTTTGTTATGGGAGATGATGACACGGTGTTTGTCCCTGAGAATGCAAGTCTGCATTCAGCCATCACTTCCATATATACCCGGATATCTCTGAATGCAATCATCTTGAATTGATTCCAATGCTTTGTCCAATGGAAAACTGATGGCAATCCCATCTCCTCCTTAAACTATACCATATGAAAAACACATATTCTGCAAATGGCTTTCCGACACACTTCCAATGTAGTACATCTATCTGTGGTCATATTTTGAGAGAACCCTAACTAGATTCTCCGGGACAAACACTGTGTCATCATCTCCCATAACAAACCATCGTACATCAGGAAGGCCCAACTTGAAAGTTTGGAGACAATGCGTGAGATCCTAATAGCAGAAATGAAATGAAGTTTAGTTATTCAATATCATTTACGAGTACATCTTGAATCTTCTACTGTATATCTTGACCATGTTTATGAATGAACTTGAAATGAGATATATCGCTAAAAATTCCTAGAAGAAGCAGAGCTAAGGCTTCCTCCTCGTTCCTCCGGGGTTGGACATCCCTGTCCAGCCATACAAAACCACCATAGTTTTATGTACTCGTTTCTGGTCTCCCACAAGCTAGCAGAAGCAGCTATTCCAAATACTAGGTATATGCTTCAAATCATTTGCAGTACTAGTAACAGTATCTGAAGCCACAACAATGTTCGCAACCACCGTTTTAATGGGTTCGGAACCCGAGTTCTTCTTAGCTGCCATGGGCAACTGCTTTGGTTTTCCACGCTCCTTTGTGCAGCTAAGCTAATTGACTGCCAGCGAGATTGGCTATATTTAACCTCTATCAAAATAATGCATTAAAACGGATTCTTGCTGTCATGCAACCGTTGAAAACCAATTCAGTGTTCCATTTTATCGATGACAGGGAACCACTATCGGCAGTTATGGTCACGACGAACTAATTCAGTCTTCCACTACTCTGTCCGTTACTTTCTACTCCTCTCAGGGGGGAGATGTAAAGCATTCATTATGTGTGGGACAGTGATATCTTGGTGTATTTTAAGGGTTGGATAGTCATTTTTTGTTAGTGTGTAATTGAGGGCACACAAAGTGTAGGACGTCATTTTAAATGACACTATCAATTTAAATGTTTGGGTTTTTAAGACCCTTCTATCATAGATAATGTCTTTTGGCATAATGCAACTCAATCATTTAGTCATTAATGAAAATGTGATACAATATACATGTGTTTTTGGACATCTTAACAAATATGTAGTTATGTGGCTACATATTGATACCCAAAACTCCAAATAATAACTTTGAGCTCTTGAATCACCTAGGAAAACATACTAAGTTGTTTATAGAAATTCAACTAAACGAAAATGTGATACAATATACATGAAATGATGCACATACTATGGTCTATTTTGTTTGGGTGTTTTTGGACGTCTTAACAAACATGTAGCTATGTGGCTACATATTGATACCCAAAACTCCAAATAATAACTTGAGCTCTTGAATCACCTAGGAAAGCATACTAAGTTGTTTATAGAAATTCAACTTATTGTGTAGGAGCGCAAAGAGTGTAAATCTAGGGTGTATGCCTACTGAGTCCTCTCTCTTAGAAATATGGTGCAGGAGCACCAAGTTTCCCCTTGAAGTGACTATGGACCATTTTAGGTCTTTTGTTGAAATTCATGTAATAAGGCCATGATAAGGCCATTTGATTTCTTTTTGTGTTAAATAAGGTCCTAAGGACCCATCACATCCTTTGAATCCACATTGTGAGGCAATTTGTGCCATTGAGGTCATGTAAGCCTGTAAGGTCATCAAGGGTCAAACCAAGTCAAATTGTGAATTTTGATGCAATAGAGTTGTATTTGGGCGTCTAAGGTCAAAATAGATGGTTTAGAGTCATCTAGGGTCAGCAGGTTGAGTTTTACTTCATAAGTGCAAAACATGCAAAAGTTGTCAATGCATTATTGCAAAAGAAGTGTATAAAAGGTGGTTTGAGGTTGGTTAGAATTCAAAAGTCAGTTATAGAAGTTGGGGGAATAAGGAGATCTATATAAACTTCTTTTTCATCGACACACAGGTCAGTTGGGCAATGTAATGAAGCACTATCAATAAATTTTTGAGTTTTACCTTGCAATTTCCTTGAGTTTTCAGGCGTACAATTTGCTAATTTGAATTTTTCATTGCTTTAATCTACTCATTGGAGTTTAAAATCAATTGGATATGTTAGAGGAGTTAATCCTCTGTAGGTTTCTTCTTTTTTCATTGAATTTTATTTTGATTTGTAGAAGTTATATCAATTTTCCTAAAAACTGTCAAAACCCTAGTCTAGGGTAACCCATGACAATTATAAATGTATTTGGGGTCACTTCCACATTGATAAATTCATGCCAAGGTGTGGAATGATCCTTGACAACATACACTTTGTTTGTAAATTCCTTGCAGGGTCCCATGAAGAGGTTGGCATGTGCTAGTGAGGACACAAAGTTTGATTTTGTGACACAAAGTTTGATTTTGTGTCTCAAACTGTGATAGACAACATGATGTTGGTAATTTGAAGGTGATCCAGTGCAAGAAGGGATTTGGAAGATTAGTGGGGTCCTAGAAGGAGGTGTGGGGGTGTCCCAAACATGTTCCAAGCGATTGGTGATCAAAGGAGCCAACCAAATTATGAGGGTTTATGATTGTCCCTATGGAAGAGCATTGACTATCACAGTTTGACACTGAGTAGATTCATTGAATTTTGCAAGGTTGAAGTGTGAGTTGTTGTTGAGTTTGAAGACGAAAGAGTGAGTAGAGGAGTCCTCCTAGATATTGGATAGGGTTTGGGGTTCTCTCAAGAGGGAATGGTCCATGCAAGCAAGACTGTCCACATTGGTGTTTGTGACTAGTGTTACCACAGTGAGTGTTCTTATGACCTTTAGGGTGGAAGGGAGGGTAGATAAAGATAGTGTGTCTTTGAGGAGGAGTCATTTCAACAACACCTTTATGTTCCTTATTTTGGTGAGTATCCTTTTGGCTATGTGTATTGTATCTATGGACTGCTTGGAGACCAATTAGGAGTTGAACTTGTGTGAGTGAGGTTTTGAGAGTTTGGTGTAACCTAGTTGTTGGAAGACTCAAGGTGACCTTGGGCAAGTTAAATTAGTCCATTCTAATGTGTTTCAGTGATTGGAGAAGGTTTGGAGGCATGAGTCTATTCTTGGGGTGTTGTATCCTTGTGAGTACCTAATAACCTTGTGAGGGATCTTATGAGTTGGTGAAGGGTTGTCACCCATTTGAATAGGTGAGTTGGGAGAAAGATCTCCCCTAGTTGGTTGTGTGTGGGGATGCCCTGCATCAAAATATTAGTAACTTCTTCAAATCACTTAAAGACCTACGGAAACACCTCATGAGAAATGGAAATAGTTTAATGTAAAGCTATTAAATTCCATTTCATGCTAAGGAACAAGAGAGAAATCCAAAAGATAGATTTTCATAGATCGAGATTTGTGTAAAAGAATACTACACAAACACACTCAAGGACATGAGACTTGCCTAAAAAGAAATTACATAATTTATAAACCCTTTTGATGTTGGATCTTCTAATATAGATCTTGATTAAAAAGCTTGTTTTCATTTAGTCTCACCTCTTGAAAGAAGGCAATCAAGTTGTACACTCTTTGGTCGTCTTCATGCAAGTGATAAATATGTCATTGTAGGATGTACAATCTATATGTAATGCCATTCTACCTCCATCACCCTTGTTGAAAAAAATGTAAGTTATCATTTCCTACTCCTCCTTGGGTATTGCCCACTTGCCATTCTCACATCTAAGGTGATGCAAGTTAGTCTTTAATTGGTCCTGTTGACGGTTGTTTTGACACACCCGCCAAAAGTTAGGTAGCCAATGTGAACACTCACCACCTCTCCTGAAAAACAATGAATTTGGGAAAACTCACTACCCCAAGGTCTGTATAGTCGGGTCACGACGGTGATGGGAAGCCCAATGGTTGATGTGGTTGTACCTGTAAAGGGGCCTGCTGGTTGAAACTAAATCTCCCTGGTTGTGAATGGCTGAACTTCCTTTTTTTTATTTTATGATTTAAGATTCTCTGGAAAATAAACTGCGAAGAGTAAAAGGGAACAAGAAAATAAAAATAAAACCAATATAATAACAACTTAATGAACTACTCAGTTAGTTCCCTGCAATCCAAGAAATTATCAAATATTATCCAAGTTAGCATTCAACAACGGACCCCCAAAAAACCTGCAAAATCATCAATTTCACAGACCTATGGAAATAAAATCATCAACAATATGGCCTATCACAATAATTTTCATACACCACTAATGTGCACAATATGATTCATAAAGTGATAAACAAAAAGATCAAACCATGTTGCTAACTCCAAAGAATCGACATTACCAGATTACATAGAACCATTTAGTAGAATATAGATGTAGATCAAACAATCTACAAGCCGCTTCTTATATTAATCTCAATGAATGCGTAACAAAATAACTCAACTTCTTAACAATCTGCAAAATATTCTAAAATCTCTAAGTGGGCCACAAATCATCAATTTGGGGACCCTTACAAATGAATCCAAATTCTCAATTTATAGAAGTTTTCTACCCTATTATCTAGGAAATAAATCTAACCTAAATTAAGAACTGAAACTAGGAGTCGCAGTTAACTTGCAAGTTTCTGCCTTGATACTCCAATTAACTACTACGAAATGGGGGCTGCATGAGCACTACAAAGACCATGTTGGATGAGCCACGTTTTCGTAGTCATGCAGAATTTTGCTCAAAATTGGAACCTGAGTTGGAGATGCAGTTGAAAATACAAAATTGGGGGTCATGCAAAAACCCTGCTATCTTTAGTAACTGTATGTTCATCCTTCACTTTTGAATAAAAGCTCTATAATTATCCATTATGCATGCGATTGCTTGGACAATAGGATCAGCTATGTGTTTAATTCTAAATTTATACTTCTTCAAAACACCATTTGCATGCTTCTTTCCTTTCTCTAACTCCCCTATTGTCTCTGCCACCTCTTGACATTGAGTGATCAAGTATGTGTACCTGTCCATGAGGGTGACATCAAACTGGGCCGAAGGTCCTAAATGTTGAGCCTCGTATGCATCCCACTGATTTAAAGCTTGTTGTTGGTCCATTATTCTGGTACTAATTAATCCTAAACTGAAGGCTCCAAGCATATGTTTTACAAAATTCTCATATGAGAAAATTTATCTGAGGAGAGGACCCTAATCTCTGCCATATCATTCATATATTGCTAAAACATTTCAATCTTCAGCTCCAAAATGTACACATAGGGCTGCAAGTTTTCACAACTGTCCCCTCCTAAGAGGTCTTCCTCCATTATTGTCTCCGCCCCTAATCGCAATACTTTATTCAAAATTTGGAACTGCTTATTAAAAATGCTTAGCTTCCATTCCCATTGCGTAGAACAAGAAGCTAAAGCTCCACTTGCCTGTACTGCCCTACGATATATCCTCATAGTATCCTGCAAAAATAATCTAATCTTAGCTGCATTTACTTGGGTCCATGATTTGGCTGCAGTGGCCACTCGTCTCACCTCCACTAGTGCCTTCACTTCTCCCTCTGGCAGTGATGAATTCGAAGGTAGGTCATCAGCCCTACAAGAGTCTAGAGGTTTACTCATTTCAATCAGGAGCTTCTTGTATTGCCCTAGTTGTGCTTTCAACTCCATGTTTGAAGTATGCTCTTTTTCTACAGGCCCCCTGACAACACTTGTGGCTAGCTCCAAAGTATCTAGCTCTCCCCACTTGGTTTGTTTACCCAAATTTACCTGGGATATTTGATACTTGGGGGAAGCTTGTTTCTCAGCTTGGAGTGGAACTGCCACATCTGCAATCACTTCACCGAAGCCCATTTTTGATAAATGATGTACGGTTTTAGGCTTCTTAGCCTTTGGTGTCTCCTCGATGATTACTTGTTGCAAAGTGACCTTGGGAAGCTCTGCTTTTCTCTTTTTCTTCTCAAAAGTGAACTCAATCCATTGCGGTATATCTTCATCCTTGTCACCTTGATGTGACTTTATATCTGCAGTTATAACATGGACCTCCACCTTCTCCTCTTCTTCATCTCTTTCCTCTACCTCTGTTTGCCCGAGATCTTGATGTGAGGTAACTTGGCAGGCTAGATTGGTTTGGAGAGCCCGTTTCTTATGTAATTCTCCCAATTTGCCACTGACCTATTCATTGAATGTCATCTCTTCCTCACCTGCCTCTGTTTCACCTTGCTCGACTGCTATGTCCTTGAGGAGGTCCTCTTGATCTTGAGGGGTTAGAACTAATCTTTCATTCAATAGGTCCTCTGCCTCATCCCCTTCTTTCTTGCCTTCTACTAATCAATGTTGCTCCAGATCCTCTTCTTCCTGATCTGAGTCAAATTTAATGTTCCTAACTCATATTCCTTTGGTGCTAGACCTGAAGCCTTGCACTCCAGGCTGCCCTGCAAGTATATTAACTGGTGGTGGTGCAGGGGCGTTGGTACTTGGATCCCGTGTGGCAGCTGTTGAAGGTGGTTGAGTAGGTATATCTTCAGTAATCTCTATTTCTTCCTCCTGCTCTTGGGTACCCTCTCCTGCAGTCTGCCCTATAGTTGTCCTTGGTGGGAGGACTTTAGCTAGTGGTACTGCTCCTAATCCATCGGTCAGTACAAGTCCTCAGTGCTTTCTTGAGGTTTCTCCCCCTCATTAGGATCAGTGGATTTATTTTATCTTGAGCTTGATCTCGTCTTCCGAGCATACTCCTTGTAACCCCTTGATTGGGGTACCCTTGAAGTGGACTCCTTTTGTTTCACTTTTGAGGCACTTGGCCTTACCCTTTGGCTTAGCCATTGCTTGGTCCTATTGATGACCACTTGAGAAACCTTTTTAATATTCACATCCTCATTCATGGACCACCTTATTGGGGAGAGGGGCTTCTTATCAATTTCTAACCCTATATACGCTGCATCAAGCAGGTCTCCATCATCCCTGAGGTCGTTAGGGAGATTGGTCTCAATTTTGAAATCTCTTATCTGTGGCACAGATAACCTGTTATAGTTTTTCTCTCTGACCTCAAAATTGTCATGTAGGTTGGCGCAAAAATCTTCCAGTCTTGGCCTGTGTCCCTCATATGCCTTAGGCATAGCTTGTTTGAGCTTACTGTAGGGATAATAAAATTCCCTAGCATAATCATACTCTTTCAAGTTCAAATCTTGAAGCTCTCGCTCTACTAACTTTGTAACCTGTATCTTCAAACATGAGAAGTATCAAATAGATATTGAAAAATCAGTGCCTGTTTTATGTCTTGAAGATAAGAGAGATTGGAGGCCCAATAGTTGCCTTACATATTCCAACAAGATTACTCTATCATTGCAGTATCTGGGAAGCAACATTGGGTTCCCTGTGAATCCGCTGACCCTAATGTAAGTGGAGTGTGGGTTCTGGATAAACCAACATGCCCACTCTTGGATAATAGCCATGGCCTCTGGTCTAATCCAGTATCTTGTGTCTCTTGTCAATTTAATTATTACCAGAAAAATGAAGGCATCATTAATTCTTTTGGAATGAGCCTTTGCATTGACAAGGGGGAGTTGGGAATAATATACCCATACCTTCTTATGTCCTTCCTCATCCTCTAACTGACCCTCTACTTGTAGTCCCAGAAACTTTCCAGCTCTGGCAGCCACTCAGATGACATAAGATGTAAAAAAGAATTTTTGGATCTGGTGGACTTCCTTCATTTGTTTGCAAATGTTGTCAGAGAGGATTTGCGGCCAATCAAAATATTGTTTTCCAATTAGGATAGTGGTCATAAACTGGAATATCCATGGATGTAAATGCGTACAATCAGGCTTGCCAAAGGCCATGTTCAGCATAATAATCAAATCTCTTTGAGGCTCGTTGAAGTCTGCCCTCAGGACCTCCATTGCCTTGAGACCTGTTTTCCTCTCTTCTTCTAACCAGTTTTCATTCATGTGCCTTTTATTTGCTGCAACTTTGTCATTCCATACCTTTATGGCCTCCTCTTCAGTTGAGAGGAATATTTCTTCTCTAGCTGGGATACCAAACACGAATCCCAGCATGTCAGGAGACAAGTCTATAACTGTCCTCCCCTATGCATCAGTGTACTTTCTAGTGTCCGGGTTGTAGAACTGAGCAATTTTCATTATAAATTCTGGTGCATGCACTGATTGTGGAAAAATAGTTGTCTCCACTAAGCCTGATCTTTTGATTCTCCTGTGTAGGGCGTCCAATTTGGGCTTATTTAACTGGGTTCTGATATCTTCAATTTTAATATGGCCAATTTCTGTGTCGGTAACCCATTTGACTTGATCATCCAACTTTGAAGAGTAGACTTGTCCTTGATAGTGGTACTTCATGGTAGCTGGAAGTTTGTCAATATCTTTGCTTCTTTTTCTAGAAGACGAGTCCATCTAAGTACTTGAACCTGTGAGTACAATTATGCCTTGATCATCCGCAACATGCTACAATCACCAAGAATGTCGCATAACATGAAGAACATCACTAGATCAATAAAATGATCAATAACGCGCACAACGATCAATGTGGACCACCAATATGCATAGAACATGATCTAGAAACATTCACAAGCAACGTGAATTGCACCACAACAACTGCAACAACTCGGATTACTAGAATCATCATCATCTCTCTACTGAAGCTCAAGAACCCCAACATAACTGACTGTCAACCTGAAAGATTTGCTTGTGGATTTCCAAATCATGAACCAATCAAACTGAGGACACACATCAATGTCCAAAATACATCCCACACATCCGCAATTAAAGATATTACAATTCTGGAGCAATATGAAGCACAAACCAGAATATAGAACAACTGAATAACATCCTCAATACCGAGCCTCATAACTTGATCAATACATCACGCAGACCTCTACAAATGGGAATGAACCATCTACAAAAACATACTAGAAACCCTTTAAACCACATACTCTCATCTGCAATACACAGGCTAAACCAACTCACATACACTGAAGAATATGTTAACATCAATGACAACACATCATTTTAGTAAACTTCTCAGGAACATCCAACAATATCCCCCTTTGGCATTGATGACAACATATGAATGTGAAAAAAAATAATGCAAATAAAGAAATCAACTCTGAATAATCTCCCTCAAAATCACAAGGATCAACTCCCCCTTTGACAAACAACTCAAATCACAAATATCTGATTTCCTACCCTAAAATGCTTCAAGGTTTTTCACATGCTTCTCTCTCCCTTTGACATCATTGAATCTCTCCCCCTTTGACATCAATGACAAAGGCTCAGGAATTAGGAATCTCTCCACACAAATCTATACATCTGAACCACTGATCACCAACACTGACTACTCCTCTTGAGTAGCAACCTCACTCATTGTAATGTGGTGAAAAAGGATGATGAAGAAGTCAAGAGGAAATCCTTTCCCTCCTCAAGGAAAGGAGTGAAAGTTTTGCAAAAGATTCTCTTCAACCTCCGACACACACATTACATTGAAAAGAGGGGGGGATAATTCACTATATCCAATCCCAAGAGAGTGAATTCTAAGTGAATTGACAATGAATCTAGAAAGTGAAAGTAACCCCTCTTTTAGAATGCAATAGGTTGAATTATGCGATTTAAGATTAAGTGTAAAAGAGACAAAGAAATTATTATAAGTTGAGATAGGAATGTGGGATGAAGTTGTGCACCTGGAATTAGCAGTAAAATGTCGAGATGAAGCTCCCCTGCAAATTTGGGTGAAAGTTGTCAGGACCGTGTTGAAAGTGCACATGGTCCTCTGAAAAATCCGCGCACTGAAAAGGGTTTTTCTTCCTCTGTGAATGGAATCCAAATCTGCAAATACACCTATGCACCTACAACCTACACACAAAAAAGAGAGGAAATGTTGTGGGGATTGGGGGTTTGCCTTCAGGTCAAACCTCGGTTTTGGAATTAACCAAATGATGAAAAGTACTTGCAAGTAATTAAAGTAAATGACTGAAATGGAATTCACCTCAAGAGAGGATGCAATTGAAATGTTGAAAGAGTTGTTTGAAAGGATATGTAGAATTGTATGTCACAAGAGATCTAGTCTTCAATGGTTGATTTCTTGACTTGAATGCAACACCTAGCCTTGAAAGGAGACTTGAGAATGCTCAATGCTTGAAAGGAATTCTTGAATGTTTGAATTCTTGATTTCGCTTAGGATCGCAATTTCCACTTCATGTATGTATGTTCTCTTCTTATCACTTTTGCAAATAGGAGGGAGAATGCGTCTTATATATTTTCCAATTAGGGTTAATTGACTGATTTTTTGTCATAGGCCGACATAGGGAAAATTTTCCCGCTTTCCAAATGCAAAATTTTAATGGAAGGGGCCCAAAATAGGGAAAGGACAAGGGCGCCACACCCTTGTCCTACCCCAATTCAGGATAGGAAGCAACAAAGGAGAGTACGGGGTGTGAGGAAATGCAAGCTTCAGGCAATGTGAGTATGTCTCGAGTCTCCAATCAGGCTTAGGGATTCGTTTCGTGAATGTGAAGACCCAAATGTGGTTGAAAATTGCAAGGTCACAATTTTATGATGCTACACTCAACAATCTAGATCACAAGATATCTCTGTGAAGTTCATCAGACTGATGCAAATCCATGCATCTTAGTTCTCATCAGGACGAGCAATCACCCCTAACTTCTCTCTGAGGTACTCAAAAGTATCTTTAAGCAAAGGTTTCGTAAAGATGTGTGCAATTTGTTCCTTTGTAGATACGTACTCCAATCTGACTTCTTTCTCATTTACCTTCTCCCTCAAGAAATTAAACTTGATTGATATGTGCTTTGTTTTAGAATGCAAGACTAGATTCTTTGAAATATTGATAGCACTTGAATTATCATAGTATATAGCAATAGGCTCATCATAAATAACTCTTGTATCCTTCAACATCTGCTTCATCCAAATTATCTGAGTACAATTGCTAGTAGCAACAATGTATTTAGTCTCTGTAGTAGATAAAAAAATAGAATTCTGCTTCTTACTTGCCCAAGATACCAACTTCTTACTATGCACCACCAGTAGTACTCTTCAAGTCATCAACATCACCTGCCCAATGAGCATATGTAAAAGCACTCAAAGTAAAGTCATCATTCTTAGAATACCACAAACCAAAATAATTGTCCCTTTCAAATATTTGAATATCCTTTTTATAGAAGTAACATGATACACAACATTCATTATATCAGGTCTAGTCTGAGTCAAATGCAACAATCCACCAATCATAGATCTATATCTGGTCTAATTAGCTTTCAGAGAATCATCATCCTTTGTCAACTTGCATCCGGTCATCATAGGTGTACCAACATACTTAGACTGAGACATGAAAATACCTTTATCCAACTGAGTAATTTCCAATCCCAGAAAGAATTTCATTTCACCAATCATAGACATCTCAAATTCATTTTGCATCTCTTCGGCAAATTTATTACACATGCAATCATTTCCTCCAAAGATAATGTCATCAACAAAAACTTCAAAAATCAAAATGTTATTATGATCAATCTTGAAATAAAAATTATTGTATGTTGTACCTTTATTGAATCTGGAAGATTCATCAAATACTTATCCTATCTAGCATACCAGGCTCTAAGGGCTTTATTCAATCCATACAATGCTTTCTTCAATCAACAAACCATGTCCTTTTCATTTGTCAGGTAAAATCCATCTGGTTGCTCAACGTAGACTTCTTCTTCAAACTCACCATTAAGAAAGGTTGATATGACATCCATCTAATAAACCTTGAAATCTCTGTGAGCAACATAGGAAAGAAATATTCTAACAACTTCAATTCTAGGTACTAGAGAAAAAGTCTCCTCATAATCAATTCCTTCCATCTGTGAATAACCTTTACAAACAATTCTTGCTTTATTCCTAACAACTTCAACTTGTTCATTCAACTTATTCTGGAATACCTATTTATTTCTAATTACATTTTTATCTTTAAGTCTAGGAAGAAGAATCCATGTATCATTTTTTTCAATTTGATTTAATTCTTCTTCCATAGCTTTAATCCAATTTTCATCTTTACATGCTTCATCAATATTTTTTGGTTCAATATAAGAAAGAAAACAAATTTCTTTAGCAAGTCTTCTCCTAGTCATCACACCTTTATTATTATCACCAATAATCTGATTTTCTAAATGATTCAACCTCACATACCTAGGAGTTTTAGGATTTTCTTGAATTTCAGGCTCGTGAACTCTTTCTTCGACACAAGAATTTGCACCTTTCTCTTCATTCTCTGACTTTTTCGGATCAATATGAACTTGACTTTGGGTCTGCACTTGTTTTCCTTTATCTGAACTGGCATCCTGATTATTAGAGTCATATCCACAAGATCTGATTCGTCTTATATTACCTTCATCAACCTTCACATTAGCACTTTCAACTATCTTTCTCAATCTTTTATTATAACATTGATAGGCCTTACTTCTAGTAGAATAACCAAGAAATATTCCTTCATCACACCTAGCATCAAACTTTCCAAGATCTTCATCTCTTTTAATATAGCATCTACTTCCAAAAATTCTGAAATATCTAATAGTAGGGGCATGACCAAACCATAACTCATAAGGAGTCTTACCAGTATCACCTTTGACATTTACCCGGTTAAGAGTGTATAATGCAATACTTACAAATTTTGTCCAATACACATGCATAACTTTTCCTTCAATCATCATGGTTCTAGTAGCCTCTTGAACTGTTCTATTCTTCCTCTCTACAACACCATTTTGTTGTGTTGTCGTAGGAGCAGATAGCTGTCTCTTAACTCCATGCTCTTCACAATATGCATTAAACTCACCGGAAGTGAATTCTCCACCTATCACCCTGCAAGCTTCTCTAGAGGGACCACACAAATCAGTATGTACAAGATCCAATAGTCCATTAGAATTATACTATTTTCTCTTATAAGTAACTCTTGTTTGCTTCCCTAATTGACATTCCTTACATACCAGATTAGAAGGCTTTATTAATTTTGGTAGATCTATCACTGCTTGAGTAGAACTTATCTTAACCATTCAATCAAAATTTACATGATACTTCTATACCATAACCAACTTTCATCAATCTGAGAAATCAAGCAACTTTTACCACCAGCATTCAAGTGAAAGATATTACCTTTAGTCTTTGTACTTGATGCAATCTCAGTTCTGGAGCTACTCAATATCTCACATTTTCCATTTTTTAGTTCCAAATTATATCTCTTATCAACCATCTAACCAACACTCAAAAGATTGTGCTTTAAACCTTCAACACACAACACATCATCAGTATTGTGCTTACCATCAAGGGAAATAGAACCTCTGCCATGGATTACACAAGCTTTGTTATCACCAAATCTTATTATATATACCACCTATTGGCATTATAATAGACAAGGAGAGATTGTTGGTATTTCAATAAGGATATTGAGAAGGTTGTTGATGATTATGGATATAACTGATTAAGGATGTTTACTGTCTTAATATTATTATTTTGTCATTGATGTCAAGAAATTGATTTTCTAATTCAGTATGATGTTGCCATATCTTAAAAAGTATGATTTGATGAGTATAAAGATGTCGGTAAAAGACACAAAAAGAATGTGATGAATAAGGGGATAAATAAGTTATTCAATGGGCAACTATTACCGAGTTAGACAATGATGAGATCATGATGTTTAGATTATTTTGATATCCTACATATGTTATTGATTGTAAGGTTAATACTATACCATGTTACCGAGCAAAAAACCTAGTTGGTAAACCCTAAGGTTATCGCTATCGGTTAATGAAGGCAAAATGTCTACCGAGTGAAGTTTAGTATTTACCGAGTAGTAACATAATGCATTGAATGAATAAAAACATTATTTAATGAAGGAAGCTGATGAGTTTGCTATGATTAAATGATTGGTATGCCGTGCATGAAGTTTGTTAAAGAATCTATGGCAAAGGAAAATTGGCAGGAAGATCTACAACTCAGATTGAACCGCAATACCCTAGCACAAGTTCCAAGAAAAATATGCAAGTTCCAAGGCAGGGTAAAACGTTTTCAGATCGAAGGATACATTGAACCTGGTCAAAGTTTGAAGATCTGATGGCTATGATTGATCATGGGAAATATGATCAAGGAGATTAAGCGGTTGACAAATTGTTTATAAATAAGGAACTGTTGATAAACAATGTATGCGGGCAAGTGTATGCACATGGATGCTACATAAGTGATTACAGAGCATAGAAGCTTGAAGACCTGTTTTAAATAATAGAGTAGAGAGCCCAACAGATGGACAAGATAAGTCCTATTGTATTGAGCAAATAAGAATCTGCTTTAGCATTTTAGATGTGAAGTTGCAGATAGATTTTTTATTACTGTTATTTTGTAAAGTGACAGAAAATCTCTTAACCAAGTGGACTTAACAGTCTTATTTGTAAAACCCTCTAGCAAGGTGACATTCTGATTGAGTGTTTGAAATCCTTTAACAAGGTCACTTCTAACAAGGTGAAGATCCTAACAGATCTGAGGGAAATCCCTTAACCGGGTCACATCTAGCAATGTGTTTGTAATCTTTAACATGATTTGCTTTTAACGGAGCATACTCTAGAAGAGTATATTTCTTAGTGGGTCCGAAATCCCACAATGGTTTTTCCCTATTTGGGTTTCCACGTTAAATCTGGTGTTATGAGTGTTATGATGTTTATATGCTTTTGAGTTTGCATGTTTAGCAGTTTTCGTTATATTACTGAAGTATATGTTACCGAGGTTGAATCTGTTGTTTTTATGGAAGCTTAAGTTTGTATGATTCACCCCCCCCCTCACCCCCCCCCTCTCATCTTATTAGCTATTGGATCTGTACTTACATTAAGTATCAAAACTATCAATTGGTATCAGAGCTTTGGACTCTGGAAGAAAAAGTTTAAAGGTACTTGAGGCAAAGATCCAAAGATGTATAAGAGGGATGCACCGAAGCTGAACAAGTCAAGTTTCTCTACTTGGCAGAAAAGGATGAAGCTACACCTATCAGGAGCTAGAGAATATGCTATAGATTATTTGGAGAATGATTTCATCACATTGAGCACCTATCCATTGACAATGGAAGAGATAAAGGCAAAGCGAGAACATATTCAAGCAATGATTGAAATAACATCTGCATTGATCGATTCAGAGTTTAATGATCTAGAAGGCTGCAATGATGCAAAGGCAATGTGGGACAAGCTCATATCTGTGTATGGTGGAGATGAACACGTTCAAAGAGCAAAAGTGGATAGTCTAAGAGGACAACTTGAATCTATGAGGATGAATGAAGGTGAGAACATAACCCAGTACAATACAAGACTAAAGGAGATTGTCAATCAAATCAAAGGAGCATGTGGAACTATTGAAGAAAATGATATAACAAGTAAGTTATTAAGAACCCTTCTACCGGCTTATGCAATTCGAGTATCTACAATCAATGAATTAAGGTCTGTACCCAATATGTCAGTTTCTTTAGATGCTACTATTGGTAAGCTACATGCATTTGAGTTAAGTAACTTTGATAACAGTGGGTCATCGGTAAATAAAGTTGAATCTGAATTTAGTTCTTTTCATATTGGTGAATCTGATGATTACAATGATAGAATGAGTAAGTACACTAAAGGGGATCACAGTGGAGCAAGTGAAAGATTTCGCAAGAACATGGAAGAAGTACACAAACTGTATGAGGAAATTAGAAAGCAAGAAGAGTTTGAAGCACTATTAGCCAGAAGGTTACCGAGAGGCAAAGGTAAGTATAAAGGAAAACTACCTTTGAAATGTTTCAATTGTGATAAGATAGGACATATTGCTTCTAACTGTCTTGACAAAGATTCTACTGAAAAGAGAGATTACCGAGATGACAGACAGAAAGATAATCATTACAGAGGACATCGAGACTTCAGAAGAAGAGATAAAAAGTCATGCTTAATAGCCGATGAGGAATCTAATAATGATAAATAAGATGAAACCGATACATAGGAAGTAGTTTATGTGGCTATCAAAGATGGATCAGATGAAGAAAGGTATGAAAAAAAGCCCTAATATCTCACATAAATACTAATGATTCTTGGATCATAGATAGTGGATGCTCACATCACATGACAGGTGATAAACACAAGTTTGTTATGTTAGAAGACTATGATGGAGGTTTTGTAAGATTTGGTAATGATGCACCATGTTCGGTAAAAGGTAAAGGATCTATAACACTTCTTGACAACGCAAGATGCAATGATGTTTATTGGGTTGAAGGTTTGAAATACAATTTGTTGAGTGTAGCACAGCTAAACAATTTAGGATACCGAATAGAATTTCAGAAAGGAATTGTCAAAGTTCATGACAAGCATGGAAAGTTAGCTGCTACCGGGACACAAACAAAAGGTAATACATTTCATCTTGACTCAAATCGAAACAAGTGTCTGTATGCAAAGATAGATGATACCTGGTTATGGCATAAAAGGTTTTGTCATGTAAATTTTGATAATCTAATCAAAATAAGTAAGAAGCACCGAGTAAGAGGTCCGTTGAGTTTGGAAAAGCCTAAGAATGCTATGTGTCGAGGATGCCAGATGGGTAAAATGACAAGATCAAGCTTTACAAGTATGTCCTACACTTCTAAGGGAATTTTAGATCTTGTGCACACTGATCTTTGTGGTCCTATGAAAGTTCAAAGTTATTATGGTGATAAATATTTCATATTATTTGTGGATGATTGCTCAAGGATGATGTCAGTAATGTTTTTAAAAGAAAAATAAGAAGCTTTTCAAATGTTTAAATGGTACAAGGAAAGAGTTGAAAATGAAACAGGAAGACAACTGAAATGTCTTAGATCAGATAGAGGAGGAGAGTTCACATTTGATGAGTTCAACTTATTCTGCAATGATCATGGTACTAAAAGACAAGTCTCTGCACCGAGAACTCCACAACAAAATAGAATTGCTGAGAGAAGAAACAAATCTATTGTGGATTGTGCCAGAACCCTGATGACTGAAAAGAAAGTGCCACAAACATTTTGGAGAGAAGCAATAAGCACAACAGTTTACACCTTGGACCGAGTACAGCTAAAGAAAGGAACTTTGAAGACACCATATGAAATCTGGTATAACAAGAAACCTAATGTAAGTTATTTTAAAATCTTTGGAAGTAGATGCTATGTACACAAGGATGATAGAAATGGTAAGTTTGATCAGAAAGGTGAAGAAGGAACATTTCTTGGTTATTCTTCTAGAAGTAAAGCATTTAAATGTCTGATCAAATCATCTAACAAAATAGTAGAAAGTGCAAATGTGAAAATTGATGAATTTGTAGAAAGAAATGATGAAGGAAATTCCAAGGAACCAGAAGATTATGATGAATTTGTCTATGTTCAACCGACAAGTCCTACCAAGAAAACTAAGAAGAAAATGAAGAGAATATCCAGTTACCAAGTGATGAAGAAGATCATACAGAGCCTACCGAGCTTGTATTAGCCAAGTATGTCAGAAGACATCATGCATCAAGTCAAATTATAGGAGATAAGGATGATCCAGTGATGACAAGGAACAAACTAAGACAGAACACATGTCTGATATCTGAATTTGAACCGAGGATAGTGAAAGAGGCATTTAACAGTGAAGATTGGATAAATGCTATGACAGAAGAGATTGATCAAATCAAGAAGAATGACACATGGACACTGGTCCCAAGACCGAAGGACAAAAATGTAATCGGTACAAAGTGGATTTTCAGAAACAAGCTGAATGAAAAAGGTGAGGTCATTTGAAATAAAGCAAGACTAGTTTGCAAAGGTTATGCCCAAGATGAAGGAATTGATTATGGTGAGACTTTTGCACCTGTGGCAAGACTTGAAGGAGTAGAACATTGTTGGCATATGCTGCTTACAAGAATTTCAAGGTATATCAAATGGATGTCAAATCTGCATTTTTGAATGGTATATTAGAAGAAGAAGTTTTTATTGAACAATCTGAAGGATTTGTTGAAGACAATAATAAAGATCAGGTATGTAAATTGAACAAAGCTTTATATGGTTTGAAACAAGCACCTAGAGCATGGTATGAAAGATTGCACTTTTATTTAATCAAGATTGGTTTTATAAGAACAAGTGAAAACAACAATATGTACATGAAGAATGATGAAAATGGAATACTGAGCTCAACCATATTTGTTGATGATATTATCTTTTGTGGAAATGACTCTTTATACAAGAACTTTGGAAATGAAATGAGCAAAGAATATGAGATGTCATTAATCGGTGAGATAAAGTATTTTATAGGTTTACAGATACTGCAAATGAAAAATGAGATTTTTATTACTCAATCCAAGTACATAAAGGAAATCTTGAAGAAATTTGGAATGGAGGATTCAAAACCAGTAAGTACTCCTATGACTACCAACTGTAAACTATCAAAGAATGATGAATCTACATCTGTTGATGAGACACTTTACCGATCCATGATTGGAAAGCTACAATATGTTGTTCACAACAGGCCAGATATAGCACATGCAGTAGGTATAGTTGCAAGATTCTTTGCAGATCCTAAGGAAACACACATGACAGCAATCAAGAGAATTTTCAGATACTTGAAAGGCACTGAAGATTATGGCTTAGTATATCAGAAAAGAAATGATTTTGATTTAAAAGTTTATACTGATGCTGATTGAGTAGGCAACATTGATGACAGGAAAAGAACGAGTGGAGGAGCTTTCTTTTTAGGAGAAAGACTAGTGAGTTGGCTTAGCAAGAAACAAGGATGTGTTTCACAGTCAACAACAGAAGCTGAATACGTTGCTGCAGCACTGAATTGTACCAACATAGCATGGATCAAACAACTGTTGGAAGGTATAAATGAGAAAGTTACCGAGCCAGTAACTATATTCTGTGACAATACTAGTGCCATTAACATTTCAAAGAATTCTGTTATGCACTCTAAGACAAAGCACATCTCTATCAAATATCATTATCTTAGAGAAGAAGCTCAAGAGAAGAAAGTGGTGTTGGAGTATGTTAGCACAAAGGAACAAATAGTAGATATCTTTGCGAAGCCACTGCCAAGGGACACTTTTGAGTATCTCAGAAGTAAGTTAGGGGTCCTACCCCTATCTTTCATTCACTGACCGAGTTCGGTGAAAGCATCAATTCTATGACTCTACAAAATAGCTTTTAGGAGTTGATGTTGATTTACACACTTTAGGATGTTTTCTAAAGGTGTACAGGAAACAATAAAGGGGACAGGAATTGAAGACAAAATGCTCTGACCGAGACTATGTTGACACATAACAACAGAAAATCACTTCATACAGGAAGAAATTATGTTTTAATTCTTTACTTTTTGACATTGTTGTCAAAGGGGGAGAAGACCGGAGAAAAGGAATAGATACTAATGTATGGGGGAGAGCATTTCAGCATTTCAGAATCTCACAGCAATCCGAATCAATTAGGTCAAATCAATTGGTTTTGCCATCAATGCCAAAGGGGGAGATTGTTGGCATTATAACAGACAAGGAGAGATTGTTGGTATTTCAATAAGGATATTGAGAAGGTTGTTGATGATTATGGATATAATTGATTAAGGATGTTTACTATCTTAATATTATTATTTTGTCATTGATGTCAAGAAATTGATTTTCTAATTCAGTATGATGTTGCCATATCTTAAAAAGTATGATTTGATGAGTATAAAGATATCGGTAAAAGACACAGAAAGAATATGATGAATAAGGGGAGAAATAAGTTATTCAATGGGCAACTATTACCGAGTTAGACAATGATGAGATCATGATGTTTAGATTGTTTTGATATCCTACATATGTTATTGATTGTAAGGTTAATACTATACCATGTTACCGAGCAAAGAACCTAGTCGGTAAACCCTAAGGTTATCGCTATCGGTTAATGAAGGCAGAATGTCTACTGAGTGAAGTTTAGTATTTACTGAGTTACAACCGAGTAGTAACAGATTGCATTGAATGAATAAAAGCATTATTTAATGAAGGAAGCTGATGAGTTGGCTATGATTAAATGATTGGTATGCCGTGCATGAAGTTTGTTAAAGAATCTATGGTAAAGGAAAATCGGCAGGAAGATCTACAACTCAGATTGAACCGCAATACCCTAGCACAAGTTCCAAGAAAAATATGCAAGTTCCAAGGCGGGGTAAAACGTTTTCAGATCGAAGGATACATTGAACCTGGTCAAAGTTTGAAGATCTGATGGCTATGATTGATCATGGGAAATATGATCAAGGAGATTAAGCGGTTGGCAAATTGTTTATAAATAAGGAACTGTTGATAAACAATGTATGCGGGCAAGTGTATGCACAGGGATGCTACATAAGTGATTACAGAGCACAGAAGATTGAAGACCTGTTTTAAATAATAGAGTAGAGAGCCCAACAGATGGACAAGATAAGTCCTATTGTATTGAGAAAATAAGAATCTGCTTTAGCATTTTAGATGTGAAGTTGCAGATAGATTTTTTATTACTGTTATTTTGTAAAGTGACAGAAAATCTCTTAACCAAGTGGACTTAACAGTCTTATTTGTAAAACCCTCTAGCAAGGTGACATTCTGATTGAGTGTTTGAAATCCTTTAACAAGGTCACTTCTAACAAGGTGAAGATCCTAACAGATCTGAGGGAAATCCCTTAACCGGGTCACTTCTAGCAATGTGTTTGTAATCTTTAACAGGATTTGCTTTTAAGTGAGCATACTCTAGAAGAGTATATTTCTTAGTGGGTTCGAAATTCCACAGTGGTTTTTCCCTATTTGGGTTTCCACGTTAAATTTGGTTTTATGAGTGTTATGATGTTTATATGCTTTTGAGTTTGCATGTTTAGCAGTTTTGGTTATATTACTGAAGTATATGTTACCGAAGTTGAGTCTGTTGTATTTATGGAAGATTAAGTTTGTATGATTCACCCCCCCTCTCTCATCTTATTAGCTATTGGATTTGTACTTACATTAAGTATTAGAACTATCACCACCATCATATTTTTCAAAACTTACAAATTTACTCTTGTCACCTGTCAATTACCCATTCATCTTTCTCCTCTGCTTTAGCAGCGAAAGTTTTATCCTCATTAATGTATCTTGTAGAATTTGTAGTTACAAGATCATCTTCCTTGAGAGCAATGAACACAAATTCATCTCCTGAATTTCCCTTATCCGACTCGTCATCTATCACTCCTTCATCAACATCATAATAAGACTTCTTCTGATATTTAGGCTTATATGGCTTAAATGACTTCTTAGGATTTCTATCTCTTTTTAAGACATCTTGATGCAACATGTCCCATCTTATTACATGAAAAACATTTAAGATGTAACTTTCCTTAATACTTACCAACACCTTTAGGCAATCTTATGGCAATAAGTGCTTCAAGTTCCTCAAGCTCTCTTTCTTCATCTTCTATCCCTTTCTCATATCTTGATATTCTTGTAGAAATTTCTCTCGGATCATATCTACGCTTCCATGAAATAGTAGCTTTGAACGCAGATTCAATCTTAGGAAGAGAGTCTCCAAACTCACTTAGCTCAAAAGTAGAAAGTTTACCAATAAGTATGTCTCTTGTCACATTTGTCACAGTCCGGATCTCATCAATAGTAGTAGCTTTATGTTTGTAAGCAGGATGCAAGGATCTCAAATATTAGAAACAATCTCAGATTCTTCTAATACTCCACCGACACATTTGATTCCACACAGAAGCTCATTCACTTTCTGCATAAAAGAAGTAATGTTCTCATCTTCATTCATCTTCATGTTTTCATATTTTCCCTTCAAGCTCTGCAACTTAGCAGTCTTCACATGACTGCCACCTTCTTGCAAGGTCTCCAATTTTACCCAAATTTCATGAGGAGTCTCTAAGTCCATCACATTAGTCATTTTAGAATCTGTCAAGGCACTCAGTAGTGCTTCCTTAGCTCTAATATTGAATTATGCTTCCTTTATCTAATCTAGAGTAGTAGGAGCATTCTGAGGAACATTATATACATTCTTAGTAATATTTCAGTACTCTTCTCCAATGCGTCTTAAATGACATTGCATCCGGCTTTTGTAGAGAGTGTAGTTCGTTTCATCAAATATCAGACTATCCTTCTTGAAAGCAAAGGTTGACATCCTAGATCTCCTAAAGCGGTCAAGATTCTTTTGGAGGATATAGCTCTGATACTAATTGTTGGAAACAATGGAGAAAACTGAGAGGGAGGGGGTGAATCAGTTTGCTAAAAAACTTATTGCAACTAAAACCACAAATCAGATTTGATAATTAACAGTTAAATCATGAAACAACACCCAATCAATAACACACATAACACCAAGATTTTTAATCTGGAAAACTCGATTAAGGGAAAAACCACAGTGGAAACGTACCCACAATGAGATAATATCCTATTAGGAGTAAATGAAATATTACAATGTGGAATGCACACGCATTTAGGAACACTACCTAGAGCTCACTCCTCAAAACAAGAAACCCAAAAGGGATACAACCCTTAGGGAAGGCACACTACCTTACAGGAAGTCTCACTAACTTACAAAAGTATTCAAACAACAATCTAGATTACATGAACTATGAGAATAGCATCTACATATGTTTGTGTACAGTTCCGGTTAAGCTCACTATCAAATCTTCTCTGCAACACACTTCTTTGCATAACTTCACACAACTTCCTTGCTAGTGAATGATTGATACTATATTCACACATAGCATGATCTCTCTCAATGATTATTACATTCATTTATACAAGTCATGAACCTCTATTTCAAGTTCGGCCAAACCCTCAATACAAATAACAAAATAATAACCTCACACGCTAAGTCAATATTTACAGACCAAAATAATGTCGGCTAAGACATAGTCTGGACCCAAATAAATACCACAAACATGCAACACCTCCAACAATTACGCCTCAATCATCCACAACACGCTACAATCACCAAGAATGTCACATGACACGAAGAACATCACCAGGTCAAGAAAATGATCAATAACATGCACAACGATCAATGTGGACCACCAATACGCATAGAACACGATCTAGAAGCATTCACAAGCAACGTGAATGACACCACAACAACCGCAACAACTCGGATTACTAGAATCATCATCATCTCTCTACCAAAGCTCAAGAACACCAACATAACCGATTGTCAACTTGAAAGATTTTCTTGTGGATTTCCAAATCATGAACCAATCGAACCAAGGACACACATCAACGTCCAAAATACATCCCACACATCCCCAACTAAATATATTGCAATTCCGGAGCAATACGAAGCACAAACCAGATTACTAATCAACTGAATAACATCCTCAATACTAGACCTCATAACTCGATCAATAAATCATGTGGACCTCTGCAAATGGGAATGAACCATCTACAGACAACATACCAAAAACCCTTTAAACCACATCATCTCATCTGCCATACACATGCTAAACCAACTCATTTAATCTAACTGCAACACTGGAATACACTGAATAATATGTTGACATCAATGACAACACATCATTCCAACAAACTTCTCAGCAACATCCAACAGATATGGCCCTAAAGTAACTAATAATATAATATATCAATGGTGAATTAATTTATATTTCTACAATAACTAATGAAATTTAGGCGCATCTAATCTAGTCATATATTGATTATTGTGGCAAATTTAAGTTATTTTTTTTGATAAAAAAATTGTTTGTCAATTTAAATAAGACTAAAATAAAATTTAATAAAAATGCAACAATTTAGGTTGCCTTAAATCTTGAACTATTAGTCAAATTTTAATTCCCTAATTTCAAATATTAGCTAATTGGTGAATATTAGCCACTAAAAAAATCAGTGATAGTTGATGATGATATGTGATTGCTCCTACCAACATCATAAATTTCATTTCAAGGAGGTTTCTATATGATAATGGATTAGGTCAAGTCCAATTTATAGATTTTTAGATGAGGGGTTGGATGACTAGGATTAATTTGAGATATGAAGGTCTCTCATTGTTTGAGAGGCCTGGGATGATGAGGAGATGAGACATGTATCCATAGGGTTAGTACACATGGAGGGGTCCAAGATTCAATGTAGATCAATGGTGGAGGATTCCTTTGGGAGGGTTGGGTGGATAAGATTGAAAGGGTATCTATAGGTAGTGGTATGCAAAAATCATTGACCCATGTGATGTGTTCCAAGACCAATGCCTTATGTACAAAGACCCACACGTATGTACCTTTTGGGGAATGTGCAAGGTTTGCATAGTTTGATCAAGGGGCTATGAATGTGTAAGTGGATGATTAGTGGGCTAATTGGTTTTATCCAACATAATAAAAAGTGGATAAAATAGAAAATTAAATAAACGAGATATATTTATTTAATTTTTGGGATGAGGTTGAGGGTTTGAGATAAATAAATATTTATATTTACTTATTTAAGTTTCAACTATAGAAGATAGATGATAAATGATTAATATTCATAAAAGGTATATGGATGTATCAAATAACCAAAATTTAAGGCAAAATAAAATATACAAGCAATGTAATTATATAATATATTTTATATTGTTAGGAAAGCATGGAACTAAACTCAAGAAAAATATTAGATACTAAATATGTAGGCATTTTCCACATTAACTGTACGAGGAGAGAAATGCAATATTTGATACAAGAATTTTTTACTAACACTCCAACGTATAAAATAACACTTAAAAAGAACATGAATTAGAGAACAAGAAGAATGGAAACCATAGAATAATAGTGATATAGTTATATATAAGAAAAAAAACTAGCCACCAAAAAACACTCAATGTACTATTTATTAAAATAGATACAATACATTCTTAGAGTCTAGTGCTCAATTAGGAGAAATAGTTGATCACCACTTTTCAACCATGCAGAAAATTTGGTGGCATAACCATTAAGAAACGATGCATTATGCCCCCATCCAAAAAAACTCAATATGTAGACTTAATAAGGCCCAACAAATCATCAAAAGATAACACCATGAGCCCAAACACCAAGGAACCAAAATGCTATAGAAATAATTCTCATGACCCACTCAAAAAAATGTCCCCCAAAATAGAATAGAATTGATCACACAAAAACAATTTACCTCCATTGTCTAAGTTGGTATATGCAACTCCTAAAAACTCCTCCATGAGGAATTAGTTATATCTACATGAAAAGAAATCATGAAAGAATCTGAACTCTTTTTCTTATTTTTGCATTCCTTCTTCATATGTTCCATTTATCCATCGTTCCAATAGTTTGTTCGTTCTAAAGGTCTTGAAATGTCCTTTAGACTAAGATTTTTATTTCTTTCTATCTCATTCAAGCCCTCTTTTTTCTTTGGACCTTCCCTATACATGCGAAGCATATTTCAAGTTCCATTCATAAATTTTCTTCTCATTTCTTCTAAAAGAAGAAGAGCAATAAGATTATCCATTTTTTATTCTACACCACTACCACCAATGGGAATGATTATATTTTCCCAAGTATTCGGTATTGACAAAAGTCGTAGATGCATTTATTTTCCTCTTCCAACTTAACATCTACATAAGCAATTTGATTTAATATCAAATTAAAAGCATCCAAATGGTTTGCAATAGAATCAAGATCTCTCAATTTGAATGAATATAATTGCCTTTTGCGATATAAATTATTAGTATGAATTTTAGTTTGGTAGATACTGCATGCCCTCTTTCACAACTTGTGTGTGCTAGTTTCCTCATAAACATTCAAGAAGACAAAATTTGTCAAACAAAATTGTAATGTCCCTTATGCCCTTTTGTCTAGTTTTAACCAATCTTCATCAAAAACTCAAATGGATTCTTTTCTTTGAAAACATGTAACCACTAATCTCTTTCTTCAAGGATATATTTTACTTTTAACTTCCACATATCGTATTTGGTACCACTAAATTTATCAATATATATACAAGAAGTAGAAGTCATGGTCTACAATCCTTTCCTTGAATCTATAAATCCACACAATAAAAAAACTCTTGTTGTAACAAAAAATCCTTCAACACATAAAAAAAAGTGTCCCTTGCTATGAAAAATCATTAGCTAATGCCAAATTTTTAGAAACAAGGTGAAAATACTACAATAATAGCTTCTACATGTGTATGTGAATCTGAAATTTAATTTTTAAACAAGGATTACCATAAGAGTAAATTATGTGATTGCATAAATCAACAATGAGAAACAATTGATAAGATTTGATAGCATAACCTTACAAGAGACAATACATAATTCCTCCATTACAAGCCCTTAATAAACAAGAGACACAAAGCATCATGTTTTTGCCATTAGTTTATATGTGTATTTAGAATTAGAATTAAGTGGTATTAGAACTGTAATGTTGTATTCATTTGAAAGTGCATAATTTGGAAGTGTGTATGTGCCAGCTTGACTCACAATGTCTAGTAGGAGGGAATCTAAGACATCAAAGGTAAATGTAAATGATAAACCTACAAAGTTCACATCTAGAACTATGATAGTGACTGAGGTCAAGCTTAGTCATATAGATCTAATATGAGGTGAAGAAAAATGTATCACTATTCTAAAGATCAATAATAGCATGATTAGTATATGGGATGTTGTAGACTATTGAAAACTAATTATTTCACTTAAAATATTTTTAATAAAATATATTATATATAAGACATTTTAATCAAAACATTACAAAACATTAAAAAAATTACATTTAAACATTTTATATTTATAAAATTAATTATGAATTTAAACTTATATATATATATATATATATAAAATTGTCAAATTTCTCAATTAATAATATATAATATTGTAAGATTAATTTAAAATTCATAATAACCTTAATTATTGATTTGTAAAAGAAAAAAGAAGAACCCATCATAATAATTATTGAAATGAGTAAATAAAAATTAAAAAAATTCACTTTTCATTAAAAAAATGAGATATGATAAAAATGTTAATACATAATTATGTAATAAAACTTAAACTTATAATGTAATAATTATTAAAATCCTAAAAAAAAAATTAAAAAAATATAATTTTATTTAATTGAATTAATTCACATTTAAATACAATGTTGTGATGGCAATGATTAAAAGATATTTATTTATTTAGATTATCATTATTATTCATTTATTTTCCAAACATTTTGTTAAAGTTTTTTCCATTTTAAAATTAAGCCTTATGAACTTTAAGTTTTGATTTCTTTCAAATAAAATAATATACCCAATTTTCTCATGTATGTTATCCTATTCATTATTAGTTGGGTATCTTCCACAAGTTTCTCATGCTTGTATTTGAATGGTTTATTAATATGATACATTGAAAATATCAAAGTAAAAGAAGGAGGCTTATTTATTTGTTTAAATATTATATGCATATTATCGGTTGAAAGAAATATTTTATGGGTTGTCTCTATAGTATCTTTTCATGACGTTAGTGATTTATGGGTTATATCTAAAGTTAGGGGTACTTTATTTTCACATAGATCAGTATAATAAATCAGTGGTCAAAATTTAGAGCTTCAACTACAAAAATAATATGTTAAAAAATCACTGACCTAACCATTTCTTGATGGGACAGATCATTTCTTGATCGGATAGTGCATGAGGGTCGAAGTTATTCTGGCTTCAAAACAGATCTTCCGTACAACGTGATAGCGATGTGTTAGTTAATCGCAACGGTTTATTGCAAAATCGACGGTGTAAAATGCGTGACTAACATGCGTGTTAGTCAATCCGTACTGTCGTTTTGGAGCCTAAATAGACACCTCCATGCATGAGGTATTAATGTACTACATCTAAATTTTTTATATTATTTGTCTCATCTAACATATTAATATTACTGACATAACATTTATTGAATCAAATCTATTAAAATGTTTTTTTTGAAAAATTGAATTTTCTTCTTACTCTTACCAATAGAAAAAAAGAAAAATGGTAAGAATAAAATATTTAAAATAAAAATTAAACTTATACTATAAAGTTTTTATTCAAAAAATTTAATTCTTTGATCTGGTTGGATAAACTAATTGAAAAATTAGATTAGATGAATGCAATAGTATCCTTGAGGAACTAATAAAAGTAAGGAGACCTAGAAATCCATCAAAAGGGAATATCATGGGTCCAAATAAGGTCTCAAAATACTAAGGCATGAATTATCATAACCACTCAAAAGAATGTTCTTGAAAATCGAATGTAACTCCACATCAAAACTTTCTTACCTCCATCATGCAAGTTGACATATGCAACTCCCAAGAGCTCCCACAAGAAGCACTTGTGACATCCATGTGTAAACTAATAATAAAATATGATTTTGTAAGTCCTTTATATAACTATCTAATAAAATCCTCATTACACAATATTTTCAAGTTTCTATAAAATAATTCCATGTCCCGACCCTCACACCATCTATGAACAATTAATCTACAATTGGCCTTGGGATATGAAAGGGGAATCTATATTTTAATATCTAATTGGATATTTATATCATAGTCTACCCATTGTTTGTATTTCAATTTATTTCACCTATGCGAATGAAGACCCAATCTCCATGACTGCAAACCTAAAATTGATGTGCAAATCTTGATTATGAATCATGACATTGATGAAATAGCTTTGATACCAATTGATGAAATAGGGCAGGCAACTGAGAGGGGGGCAGTGAATCAGTTGTCTCAAAAACTCACGCAACTTAAGCTTATTCTCATATCTGATAATTAAACATGAAATCATATATCAACAGCACATCATAAAAACACATAACACCATGATTTTTGACATGGAAACCCGGTTAAGGGAAAAACCACGGTGGGGATAAACCCACAAAATAGGTATACTCTGTTAGAAGTATTACAATGAAGAATGTACATGCATTTAGGCACACTGCCTAGAGCTCACTGCTCAAAATAAAAAGGGCTACAACCCAGGGAAGGCTCACTGCCTTACAAATAATCACGGATTACTTTCAGAAATCATGAACTGAGAAATATCATCCTTAATGCCTGATTACAGTTCCGGTTAAGCACATAACAACTTTCATTTTTTTCTTCACACTTCTTCTGCTTCTGAAAGATCAATACATTATTTGTTCACATACTCACACTCATCCACTCGTCCATTGCCTCACACAAGATTATTACATTTATTTATACATGATATCAACCTCAAAAAGATCAACAAGGTTGGCTCAACACACATAAAATAATTACAATGATATAGTTGTTGAACATATACAAATTATCACATGTAGAATAGAGCAATATCGGCTAAGACATGGCAAGGACCCAAATCATCACCTCGAACATGAAACACCTCCAAGAATTATGCCTCGAACATTCGCAACACATTACAAGCATCCGGTCGACCAAGAACATGAACACCAATATACCGAAGAAAATCATCAATTACGAGCTCAACAATCCATGAGGGTCACCAACACAAAAGACAAGCATCATGAATTACCATAACAACATCTACACCAACCCAAACTACTAGAATCACTAGCATCTTCATACCAAACCTCAAGAACATTAACCGCAATGACAGTCAACCTTGAAAAATCACTTGTGGACCTCCAAACCATGAACCACTTGAATTGAGGATACACACCAACATCCCAAACATACTTCCAAATCCACATAACAAAATGTTACAATGTGGAGCAATGCGGAGCAAAATATTGAACACTGACACAATTTAACAGTAGAAAAACTAGCCACAACACATATACCCATAACTCAATCAAATCCCCATGTGGATCTTTGAAAATTGAACTGAATCAACTATAGACAACCATCTACAAACCCTTTAATCTGCAAACTTTGATCTTCACCATACTGAACAAGCTAACTCACTAAAATTCACTGCATCATTGTCATAGATAGAGAAATATGTTGACATCAATGACAACACATCTCTCAAATATCTCTCAAGCACATATTTGCAACATTATTCCAACAATCTCACCAAACTTCCAACAATCTCCCCCATTGGCATTGATGACAACATATGATGTGAAAAACAATCAATAACTAAGAAAAAGAAAATCTCTTCACATGACTCTCTCCACCTTTGATAGCAATGCTAAAGGCACATATTTGCAATCAAACCACAAAATTAACTTACAAAACTGACTCACAAAACTAACTACGGCTCTTGAGTAGCAACCACCAATTATCAATTTAGATCACAAGATATGATTGTGAAATGCACTGTACTGATGCAAATAAATGCATCTTAGTTCCGATCAAGAGGGGCAATAACCCCTAACTTGCCTCTGAGATACTCAAAAGTATCCTTAGACAAAGGCTTCGTGAAAATATCTGCAATCTGTTCCTTAGTAGGCACATACTCCAATCTGAATTCCTTTTCATTTACCTTATCTCTCAAAAAGTGAAACTTGATGGATATATGTTTAGTCTTTGAATGCAACACCGGATTCTTAGAAATGTTAATTGCACTCAAATTGTCACAGTAGATAGCAATAGGATCATCATACACAATTATGATATCCTTTAACATTTTCTTCATCTATACCACCTGAGTACAATTGTTTGCAACAACAATATATTTTGCCTCTGCAGTGGATAGAGAAATAGAATCATGCTTTTTGCTCAACCATGAAACCAATCTTTTTCCCAAGAAAAATGCACCACCACTATTACTCTTCATGTCATCCACATCACCTGCCCAATTAGCATCAGTAAAATCACTCAAAGTAGAATCATCATCTTTAGGATACCATAGACCAAAATCAAATGTCCCTTTCAAATATGTGAAAATGAACTTGACAACTACAACATGAGATTGCTTAGGATCAACATGAAATCTAGCAACAAAACAAATGACATTCATGATATCAGGTCTAGTTTGAGTCAAATAGAGAAATCCACCAATCATATATTTGTATCTAGTCCGATTTTCCTTAGGAGAATCATCATCTTTAGTCAACTTACATCCGGTCACCATAGGAGTACCAATTGGCTTTGAATCTTCCAAACCAAAATTTTTCAACAACTCTTTCACATACTTGGGCTGAGATACAAAAATGCCTTTATCTAATTGAGTTATTTGCAAATCCAAAAATAATTTCATCTCTCCAATCATAGACATTTCAAACTCATTTTGCATCTCATCAACAAACTTTTTACATAGGCTCTCATTTCCACCAAAAATAATATCATCAACAAAAACTTCAACAATTAGACTGTTATCATTTTCAATGTTAAAGTATAGATTACTATCAGTAGTACCTTTTTTGAATCCTATCTTTAGTAGATACTTACCCAATCTAGCATACCATGCTCTTGGAGCTTGCTTGAGTCCATATAATGCTTTCCTCAACCAACAAACCATATCACCTTGACTAGTCAATTGAAATCCATCCGGTTTCTCAATGTACACCTCTTCTTCCAATTCACCATTTAGGAATGTTGACTTGACATCCATTTGATAGACTTTGAAATTCTTGTAAGAAGCACAAGAAAGAAACAATCTTATAGCTTTAATCCTCGCCACAGGGGCAAAAGTTTCTTCAAAATCAATTCCTTCCATTTGTGAATATCCTTTACAAACAAGCTTGCTTTGTTTCTAACATTTTCACCTTTCTCATTCAATTTGTTTTGAAAGACCCATTTGGTTCCAATAACATTTTTGTCCTTAGGTCTATGGAAAAGATCCCATGTATTATTCTTTTCAATATATGTTAATTCTTCTTCCATTGCTTTTACCCAATGTTCATCTTTACATGCTTCATTCACATCCTTAGGTTCAATCTTTGAAATCAAACAATATTCAACTTGACCTATAGCAACTCTTCTTCTTGTTTGAACACCTTTATTTCTATCTCCTATGATCTGATTTTCAGAATGATTCAACCTTACATACTTGGGAGTTTTAGGATTTTCTTGAACTTTAGCTTCTTGTATTCTTTCTTCAACAACTGCACTTGTTCCTTCTTCCGAAATGATCTGCAATTGGTTCTGAGTTTGAGCGTGCTTCCCTTTATCTGAGTTGTCACTTTGATTATCTGAATCATATCCGGAGGATCTAGGTTGTCTCTCATTTCTTTCATCAACCTTGAAATTTGCACTGTCAATTATCTTTCTCAGTCTCTTATTATAGCACCAATAGGCCTTTCTTTTGGTAGAATAACCAAGAAATATTCCTTCATCACATCTAGCATCAAACTTCCCTAGATCTTCATCCTTCTTGATATAACATTTACTTCCAAAAATTCTGAAATATTTAACAGTAGGAGTATGACCAAACCATAGTTCATGAGGCGTCTTACCTGTATCACCTTTGATATGCACCCAGTTAAGAGTGTAAACAACAATAATCACAACTTATCTCCAGTAGACATGCAAAATATTTCCCTCCAACATCATGGTTCTAGCAACTTCTCGAATGATTATGTTCTTCCTCTCCACAACTCCATTCTGCTAAGGAATTCTAGGAGTAGACAACCATATCTTTACTCCATGATCTTCACAAAATGCATTGAACTCATCGGAAGTGAATTCACCACCTCTATCAGATCTCAAACACTTTGGCTTCAAAATTGTTTCTGTCTCAACCATAGCTTTGAAAATCTTGAACTTATCTAGACCTTCAAACTTCTCCCTCAAGAAAGTAACCCACATCATCCTAAAATAATCATCAATCAACAACATTAAATATCTATCTCCCCGCAAGCTTCTAACTCTAGAAGGACCACATAAATCAGTATGCATAAGATCCAACAATCCATTTGAACAATGCTTCTTACTCTTAAAAGTAATTCTGGTTTGTTTTCCTAGTTGGCATTCCTTACATACAGGGTTAGTAGGTTTCATCAACTTAGGAAGATATCTCACTATCTGAGTAGAACTTATCTTGATAATGTTATTAAAATTCACATGACACATCCTTCTATGCCACAACCAACTTTCATCAATCTGAGCAATCAAACAACTTTTACCAACAACATTTAAGTGATAGATATCACCTTTTGTCTTTGTACTGATGCAATCTCAATTCTGGAACTACCCAAGATTCTACACTTACCATTCTTGAATTGAAGATCATATCCCTTGTCAACCATTTGTCCAACACTCAAAAGATTATGCTTTAGACCTTCTACATACAAGACATCATCAATATTGTGCTTACCATCAAGAGAAATGGATCCTCTACCACATATTATACCAACTTTATCATCACCAAACCTTACAACACCACCTTGATATTTTTCCAAACTCACAAACTTATTCTTAGCACCTATCATATGGTGAGAGCACCCACTGTCAATCACCCATTCATATTTCTCTTCAACTTGTGTAGCCAAGGCACTTTCCACATTCATGCAACTAGCAAAGTTAGTAGGTTTTGGATCATCTTCCTTTATAGCAATTAAAACCCATTCATTATCACTTGAACCTCCTTTATAAGATTAATCATCTATCACACCTTCATCGACAACATAATAACATCTCTTTTGAAATTTAGGCTTGTAATATTTTCTAGGAACTCTTTTCAGACACTTTGAGGCAAAATGACCTATCTTATTGCAAGAAAAATATTTAAGATGCCATTTTCCTTCATACTTACCAGCTCCTTTGGGTAATCTCTTGGCAATAAGAGATTCAAGCTTCTCAAGCCCTCGCTCTTCTTCTTCAATTTTATTCATATCCTTCTCATATCTGGATATCCTGCTTGAAGAACTTTCTCTTAGATCATATATTTTCTTACCCTTTTCAAAAACACTGGCCTTAAATGTAGATTCTGTCTTTAGAAGAGAATCACCAAACTCACTTAATTCAAAGGCTGAAAGCTTACCAATCAACATGTACCTAGTCACATTAGTCACAGTCCGGATCTCCTCAATAGCTTCAACTTTGTGTTTGTGTGATGCATGTAAGGATTTGAGTACTTTAGCAACAATCTCTAATTCTTCCAACATTCTTCTAGCACATTTGATATAACACACAAGTTCATTCACTTTCTACATAAAGGAAGTGATATTCTCATCTTCGCTCATCTTCAACATCTCATATTTACCCTTAAGGCTCTGCAACTTAGCAATCTTCACATAACTGTCACCTTCATACAAAGTTTCCAACTTCTTCTAGATCACATGAACAGTCTTTAGGTCCATAACATTTGTCATCTCAGAATCAGTCAGAGCACCAAAAAATGCTTCCTCAACCCTAATATTGTATTCAACTTCCTTTATCGCATTCGGAGTTGAAGGACCATTTGCAAGAATAATATACTTGTCTTTGGTAATTGTCCAGTAAGATTAACCAATGCATATCAAGTGACACTCCATGTGATTCTTCCAAAGAGAGTAGTTAGTACCATCAAATCTCAGACTATCCTTCTTGTAGGTTTCCATCTCGGATCACCTCAAGCGGTCAAGCTTCTTCGGAGGATCCGGCTCTGATACAAATTGATGAAATAGATCTGATACTAATTGATGAAATAGGGCAGACAACTGAGAGGGGGGGTGAATCTATTGTCTAAAAAACTCATGCAACTTAAGCTTATTCTCAGATCTGATAATTAAACACGAAAGTGTAAATCAAAAACACATCATAAACACACATAGCACCAAGATTTTTGATATGGAAACTCCGTTAAGAGAAAAACCATGGTGGGGATGAACTCACACAATAGGTATACTGTATTAGAAGTATTACAATTAAGAATGCACGGGCATTCAGGCACACTGCCTAGAGCTCACTTCTCAAAATAAAAAGGGATACAACCCAGGGAAGGCTCACTTCTTTACAAACAATCACAGATTACTTCCATAAATCATGAACTAAGAAATAGCATCCTTAATGTCTAGATACAGTTATAGTTAAACACATAACAAATTTCATTTTCTTTTTCACACTTCTTCTCTACTTCCAAAAGATCAATACACTATTTCCTCACATACTCACACTCATCCACTCTTTCATTGCCTCACATAATATTATTACATTTATTTATATGTGGCATCAACCTTTGAAAGATTAACAAAGTCGGCTCAATACACATAAAATAATTACAATGATATAACTGTTGATCATATACAAATTATCACATGCAAACCAAATAAATGTTAGTTAAGACATATCATGGACCCAAATAACCACCTCGATCACAAAACACCTCTAAGAATTATGCCTTGAACATCCACAACACACTACAAGCATCTAGTCAGTCAAGAACATGAAGACCACCAATATACTGAGGAAAATCATCAATTACGAGCTCAACGATCAATGCGGACCGCCAACACAAAAGGAAAGCATCATGAATTACCATAGCAACATCCACACCAACACAAATTACTAGAATCACCAACATCTTCATACTGAACCTTAGGAACACTAACTGCAATGACTGTCAATCTTGAAAAGACACTTGTGGAGCTTTAAACCATGAACCACTTAAATTGAGGATATACACCAATGTCCCAAACATAACTCCAAATCCACTGAACAAAATATTACAATATGGAGCAATGTGGAGAAAAATAATGAACACTGACACCACTGAACAACAAAACAACCATCCACAACATAGATATCCATAACTCAATCAAATCTGCATGCAGACCTCTGAAAATTGAATGGAATCAACTATAGACAACCATCTACAAACCCTTTAATCCACAAACTCTGATCTTCACAATACTGAACAAGCTGACTCACTGAACTTCATTGCATCACTGCCACAAACAGAGAAATATGTTGACATCAATGACAACATATCTCTCAAATATCTCTCAAGAACATATTTGCAACATTATTCTAACAATCTTACCAAACTTCCAATAGACATTGAATTAACAAAAAATAATTTTTCAAAATTCACTCCACACGATCTATATGTCTAAAGCCAAGCAAGGACTAGTGGTTTATAGGAACACTTTTGGAAACTTGTTGAATTCTAAGGGTAATGTTCTCCTAGGTTTGACCTCTAGTTAGATTGAATCAATAAATATGAAACAAGGATTTAGGATAGAAAGCATGTAATGGACCTAATATGATGCATGCTAATGTGATATTTTTATTAATGCTAATGCAACACAATCATAAATGCTCTATAACAGTGTTCTTTAATAACTCCTAATTTTCCCTTAATAATTCTAGAATGAAGGAATGGATGTATTTAAACACAACATAACACATAAATAAACATTAAGTTTAGCTCGCAATGGCTAATGAAAAGCTTGGCAAGCCCTAAATTTGAATTTTGAATTTTAAAAGGGCGAGGCTTAGATCCATAAGTACATAAATGAATCAAGTCAAGTTTGAAATTGCATATCTTCTTGAGGGTGGTGAATGGGGTATCTATGGATTGGGACTGATCTCTAGGTATGAGTAAAAATAGGATTAGAATAAGATGATGTGATAAGCTCAATTCACACAAAAATATGTCACTTGTAGACTAGGAATTACATTAGGGACACTCTAGTCTAAGAGTGCCTAAAACATAAAAAAGGGCATGTGTGTGTGATGTTACTTTTGCATTTTTCCCTCACTTTTATGTATGTAATGTACTAGTTGGATGCTTATCAAAGTTAAAATAGTCAACATTAAAATTAAATATTTTTTAAACACTGAAAGGATATAAATCTTCTCAAAATATATTGATCATTCTTGAATTATTTTTCATTATCAACTATTAAAAATCTAATAAGAATGCCATTAGTAGCACATGCCACAAAATTAAAATAAGTACTAACTAAAACTTTATTTGAAAAAGAAATTTCCTAAAAAATAGTACAAGTGAAAAGGAAAAGTGTATGAGATTTCACTTGATACAAACAGTGATAAAACTTTGACTAAGAAAAATATAAAAGGGGTCCAACCAAGTGGATAAGATTGTAAATCTCCATCCATTTTATTGTGAATATGAGCATGCACGATTGGAATTTATAACTCACAAAAAAGATTTTAATGACACATATATGTTCCCATTTAATTGGTTGTATACAAATGATACAAGGAATTAGAGAAGATAAAAATACATAAGGTAATGATAATGCATGTAAATTACAAGTACAATTATGTGGCTTTTATGCTCAATTCTAAGAATTTTCTCTTGATAAGAATTGAAACTGATAGTAAAATATTGGCAATAGGTGGAGCCACAAAAACACCCTTTTGTACTCGTCTATCATTTATCTTTAGAAGTTTTTTCGTAGACATATTTTGTATATGTTTGAAACCATAACATTTTTCTTTGTAATCCATGAAGAATTAGTGTGCTTAGCATAGAATATGATTTTTTGAAATAAAACATCATTATTTTTTTTCTTCCTTGGTACATGAGTAATTTTTTATTCATAAGGATCATTGGAAGACATGCATATATCAAGACCTTTATGTTTATATCTAGTGTAGGAAATCTAACTATATTTTTTTTTTTCATCTCGACTTTTGTTTGCATAATTTAAAATTGATAATAAATGAAAAAGGATGAGAACATTTGACATACATTGTTTAACTCATTGGCAAATGTGTGTGTGAATGAAGATTAGATATGATTATTGAGAATGCATTAAATTAGATTAAATGGTGATGAATTGCATAATTCAAATGTTTTGATTATGATTATGTTTTTTGGACTAACCTATTGATGAGAAATTGAGTGAAAATGAGTGTAGGGTGTTGGATTATGAATTGCATAATTCAAATGTTTTGATTATGATTATGTTTTTTGGACTAACCTATTGATGAGAAATTGAGTGAAAATGAGTGTAGGGTGTTGGATTGAAGGTGAGAAATGGTTGAGGTGGAGATGACCTAGTTGTTTGACAATAGTTGGCATGATGGAAATTTTGCACACATTCATGTAGTTGCATTCATATTGCATTTTGAATTTTTTTGTAATGCATTTTGTGTTATCATGGTTATGTAGGTTAAATTGTACATTTGATTTAAATAATGATCATGATTGTGATTATTTAAATGATTAAATTATGGATATGCAATCTTGTTTATGACATGTTCATTTCAAATAAATGACTTAGGAGAATTAAATCCCCTTTTATATTAACATTATTGTCTTTACATGTTACATATTTAATTTAAATTAGAAATATTGAATGACTATTTTTGGTTTCACAATGTAATTATTTTTCTTTTCAATTATATATATTGTTTGGTGTTGTGGTGCAGTCACGGTTAGGAGGGACATCAATGAGATCTATTTAGACCGTGCAACAAGAGTAAATACAACGAAAGCAAGGCAAGATGATGGAGGAAATACAAAACTGAATGAATTAGATCATGAAAACTGATTACGTGGCCGATAACATCCAGACTACAAGATTCAACTCAATGGCTTGCTATATACATGCTCAATTACAGAATCGGTCAATTGGACGAACCTCTAGATCTTAAGATACATATTCTATATTCTCTGGAATGAATTATGATGCTTAATTACATTAATATATATTCTCAAGAGAGATCCGTGTCGGCCCGAGAGTGATCATAAGCCAAAGAACAAGATCAAACGTGTAAAACCACCAGGTTGGCCTCCGCCAATGAAAATCATCTGGAAAATCCAAAGGAAGAAGCGCGGATGAGAGGGAAGGTTGTCCACATGCCAAGAAACATTGGAATCAAAGAACTGAAGCTCCATAAGCTACGTAAAGGATCCTCAATATTCACCAATAGCAAATAGGTCCAAGTGATTCCAGTGTTCTAAGCCAGAAAACTATCTTGGAATCTGGAAGCAATAACTTGTTGAAAAATGATCCAAACATCCCGTGGTTCAGGAATAAGGAAGATAATCATGATTACAAGAAAAATCTAGTTCCGCAAGATCTGATGAGAAAATGCAAGTAAATGTAGGAAGAAATTCTAAAACTGCACAACAGAAAACAAACTAAAAGGAAATGTTTTTGGTTGATGCAAGATTGCGAAGAACCGAGGATTCTCCTGCATTAGACATACAAATATGTTGAAAAAGTGAGTCCCTCAATTTGTTGGGGTTAGAGGAAAACCAAGGTGGTCCACCTCTTCTTGAGAAATCCAAGATGAATCTTCAACTGGTTTGTCCTTCCATTTCACAAGATACTCTTTGTACTGATTACTTCAGGTGCTACGCCCAATCCGACTATCCAAAATGTCTTCAATCTGATCTGGTTCCTTTTGGGGTATCTGCTTCTCCAAGTCTGCAATACTGTTTTCACTAAATTCTGATTCATGATATTGATGTAGATCTGCAATGTTGAATATAGGTGAAATACTCAAACTATCTGGTAGCTCCACTTCATATGCATTTCTGGAACTGAATCTCCTCAAGATCTTGCATGGTCCAAATTTCCTCATTTGCAACTTGTTATAGGTTCCAACAGGAAATATTTCTTTTCTCAGGTACACCACCACTTCATCGCCAACTTCAAATTCCTTATGTCTTCTCTTCTCATCTTCTTGTTAGGTCCAACTAGGAAAGCTAATGTACTGAGAGGGGAGGGGTGAATTAGTACTTCAAAACTTTTCTTGAACAACAATTTTACTGTTACACATAAACTGAATACTACTGATCTCATAATATATAATGCTGAAACATAATCATAGAAATAACATTCATACAAATTTCACTCCATAACAAAAAGATTTTGGCTACGCAAAAACACTTGGTTAGAGAGAAAAACTGCAGTGGGGATGGCACCCACAACTTCACTACTGCAATAATCAAGATTTCTCAGTTAGAGCTACATGTTTAGCTATTTCTGATAGCTTACCCTGTTAGGAGTACAAAGATCTCTAGATCTACCTTGCTAAAGGATTTTACAAACACTTTTATAAAAATGTTGTACCTGGTTAAAGGCTTTACAATTTATAGACTTTGTTAGAGTCTTTTATCCTGTTAGAGGTTTCTAACTCAACTCAAAATAATTCAATCAAAATCTTTACAAAATATCTACAACTTTACATCTAAAATGTTATAGTAGACTCTATGTGCTCAATATGAAATTACCTTGCTCATAGCATACCTCGGTAATTGATAAGTCAACTCGGTGACCACTTTTGTATACTCTGTCACTTAAACTGTTCTTTGAAAAACCTTCTCGGTGACCTCTGAATATCTCTGTTAATCTTCACATATTAACTTTTTTGAATATTTTCATATTCAACTCGTCATTTTCCCTCTTTTTTTAGATACTCAAATCATTCTGTATATATAGATCTCTGAGATGGTCATCTATTCATGCATCAATCATACAAACATGTTTTATTGAATGAATAAACATAGAAATTATTTCATTGGATAAACTCCCTCAAAATCATACAAGATCTTTAAATGCAATTTCCTATGTAATAACAGTTCCATGTTCTCGAATCTTGTAACACATTTCAAATGTGTGTCCAGGTTCATTGAATCTGGTAACACGTTTTCACTCGGTTCAGATTGACTTGGTATACCTTCTTTGCTGCTCGGTAGACATAGAACTTTACTTAGTAGACAACTTGGTATGTCTCATCTCGGTGACTAGCCTTTCTTCTATAACTGACACCGATAGCCTTTGTAATTACCGATTGGATAATTTCGATAGTATTAACCGACTAGAGTATATAGGATGACTTTGGGCATACAACTAATGACAACTTAGTAAATAGCAACAATCTCCCCTTTTGACATTAGTTTGGTATGTTTGACAAAACTCCTTTCAAAGTCACAATACAAAATCTATATGCTTACAAAATAAACTGAAATGATAGTATATACATTTGTTCAAATACATACTCAATTACATACTCCCCTTATCAATATGCTGATCATAACTTGATGATCCATACTCTGTATATCATGCTCCTGATGTTCTATGCTCCCCCTGTCAATTTCAACTATACACTCGGTATATATATTATAAACTCTGTACTCTCAGATACTCTGTATACTCGGTACACTCCCCCTTTTTGACAAACATCAAAACTAGTTACCATTTGGTGGGGGCAACTGGTTAAAAATAGATTTATACTTTGTACGAGCGTCTTTGAGAGCGGTGGTAAGTGCATCCTTGATACTTTCCATTAGTGAATTATGAGTTGTAATATCAGCTAAGAGTGAGATCAAACCATCTAAAGTGCTTCCCTCGGCTTGAGTAGACAATTGGGTAGCTCGGTTGATCTTCTCTTGGATTGATGATAAATGAGGAATAAATAATGTCTGAAGAGTCATGATATCCATCCTTATTTTGTGCTCTTCATTCCAAAGTTCTAACTGTTGAGCCATAAGAGTTTGTAGCTTTGTATAAAAATTCTAAATAGAATTTAGCTCGGTTGTCAATTTATTTGAGAGATCGGTGATATCTTTTTCAATGACTTTGGTCTTATTCTTGATATCTTTGATAAATAATGAAAATGTACATAACTTATGGAATAAATAAATAATATGCTTGAGTTGAGGGGACAACTCAGCAATGAATTCAATAAGCTTTGTTTTACCTATAGCAATTTCTTTCTGCACTTCTTCAATCATCTTGGTAGTTAGCTCTTTTTCTTTCAATTTGCTAAGGTATTCTGATGCTTCTACACCTGATGCTTCGAATTGAGTGAGTAGTTCATCTAGTTGCATATGGATGGCAACATCTTTATTTATGGTAGCTTTAGGTAGCATGTCTGTCAATAATGCTTTAACCTTCTGAAGTACTCAGTTCTTCTTTTGAATAGCTATCTATTTTTCCTTCTCTGCTTTGGCTTTACAAAGCTCACCAAATTCTATCAGTGCTTGCCCTTTTAATTTTGCAATGTCAACATTGGGCAACACAATAGGTTTTGACAGATCTATCTTGAAACTGTGCTTCTTTGCTTTCTTCTCCTTTGATGATGAGGCCTTCACCGGTTGAATGAGGACAATGGATTTGAAGGCTTGTCCTTCCTCGGTAAGTTGCTCGGTGGAGGCAACACTTTTGACAGTTCATGTAGCCTCTGTTGTATCCTTCGGTGTTTCCTTGCTTGGGGTCTCAGTGGCAATAGTTTTAGTGTTTGCAGGTGCTTGAGAAGTTTGCTCCCCAGTGGTCTGAGAGGTAGATTCACCTTGTGTAGACTTTTGATCCTCTTTACCTTGATCTATGTCCTGAGGGTTTTTGGTTGAAACTTGTTGGGTTACCGGAGGATAGGACTTCACTTGTTCCAAAACTGATTCACTTGATACTAGTTTGGCATAGGCATTCCCTTCTATCATTTCTTCTTCCTGTGCCTCAGTATCCATGACATCCTCATGTAACTGAATAGTTGAAGAAGGATCTTGCTCGGTGATGTCAACTATCTCCACTTCACTTTGAGGCTCCGCAGTTTGAATTCTAAGTATTTCTTGCCATTTTTCTTTAGTTTCATTCTCTACTTCAAGATAAAGGCCATTCATCATTTTCAAGGCCCTTTGCTTAACTTGAAAATTTATCTGGTAGTTTTTCAAATGATCTTTTATATCATCTACCAACATATCTGGAAAGAGATGTACCAAAACTCTTTCTCTAATCTGCTTCTCCGAGTCCATAGCATATTTCCATCTATTGTCAATATGAGAGTACAGTGCTTTTGGAAGAAAATCAGTTACTTCCAATGGAACTACTTGGAACTTGAGAAGTGTACACACTACTGACTCTTCTATTTGCCTCTTTTCTTCTTCTGTTCTGGAGTCATACTTTACATATCTAAATGACCCAAATCCACCATATTGTTTTAAATTTGCACAAAAATTATCAACACTGTGTACATCTTCCTTAGTGCTTTTTACAATCTGAAATTTATTTGCATCTTCAGACTCTGTGTCACTTTCCAAAATTAGTTTTCTGTTCTTCTTTCTATAAGTTTTTGTAACCTTGGGCATTTCAACATTTTTCTGCCTCTTACCTGGTGACACAACAGATGATCTAGTGACCAGTCGCTTTACTGGCGGGGTCGGTGATATCTTGGTTGTATCATGTTTCTTTCTTTTCAAAATTTTGCCTTTTGGCAACTCGGTGCTTAGTGTAATTGCTACTTCTTGAGCTTCAGATTCTTCCTCAATTGAAAGTTGATCACTCTTGGTAGGAGTGGAGGTAGAACCTTCTCCAAAATTTTCAGTTAAATCCTTTATCATTCTTGTGGCTTTTCTAGTAGCCTTAGGTACTACAATGCTCATTTTTACTTTTTCTTTTACCTCTTCATAGGTGTCATACCTGATCTTGGTAGAATGCCTTGGAAATGCTAAGAAGGCATCTATCTACTATTGAGAAATGTCAAAATCAATCTCATAACCCATAGGTGGTAAAGATTGAGTCCCGGGCTCTACTGCATTAACATAACAGTAGTCGGTATCCAACTCAAAACATATGGTATCCTTATACTTTTCCACTAGCTACAGTGGGATCTTGTACCTGCTATGCATCTTTTTCTGAAAACTATTAAAGTAATCATCCACTATCACATTGAAATTATCACCTAGCTGATTGATGAAATCATTTATCTAATGGGTGATTGGTCGGTGTAATTCCCAATCAATGTTACCGACCGAAGGAAAGAATTTATGAAAATAGAAGAACATACACACTAAGAGTGACCCAAACTTTAGTGAGTTAGCAATATTCTTCTTCTTCGGTTTCCTTATTGTGTTGAGATTTTCAAAAAGATTCTTCAACAACACTTCACATAAGTCAATTTTCATACCCTTTTTTCACAATTTTATAGGCCAAATCTACAGCTGCACACGGTACACTATTTTCCCTTGCCAACTGGAAGAAACAATTGTTGGCATTTTTGATGATTATATTGTGATTGTCATTGATGGACACACACTTGCATTGAGCTCACTTTTGTATGTATGAGTTAAAGCTCAACCGGTATTTGTTCGAACCGGTATGATGTATTATAGTCTTTAGACTATTGGTGTTTTGCAGAAAGTGTTTACCGATCTGAAGTGGTATGAAAACCCCAAGCGGTTCAAGGATCTCAAGCGGTACGAAAGAATGAAGCGACACAACTCATATTTCCCAGTCTTCATTATTGTCAAACCGGCAACCAGTATTTTTCTTTAACCGGTATTTTGTATGAACCAGTAATACTCTATGATGAGTTACCAACCGACATTTTGTGATGAGTTACCATCCATCGATTGTTTGATAGTATCGACACTTTAACGGTGCTTTTTGTGTCATGTTATAGAATATGTCTAGATTCATTGAACCTAGGAAATTGTAATGTAATCCTATTGGATCGACATGAAATCAGATTCCTTGATAAGGACATCATGTCTAGGGTTTTAAGTTGTTGCTAGGGTTTAAGGTGGGAGAAGAGTTTTTGTGAGTGTATAGATAGAAGAAGAGTGAAGGTCTGCAAAAATAGGTAGAGAGTGAATGTGTTGAAGACTTAAGTAATGATGGAATGCATTAGGAACAAGTTATCAAGGGTCTAACCAAGAAATCTGTACTATTTACTAGATCACTCGTTGATTACTCACATTTTTGACAAGTCTGAAGCGCTTAACCGGGTAGGCCCAGAAGCCTTTTGTAAATCCTCTAACAAGGTGGTTCACATCTGTGGATCTAAAATCCTCTAGCAAGGTAGTCTTTAATCGGACTTATCTCCTAACAGAGATTGAGATTCCTAATAACCGGTCTGGTTCCTATTCTGCAGATAGTTACTTGTGAGTTCCATCTCATCGTGGTTTTTCCCATGTGGGTTTCCACATCAAAATCTCTTATGTTATGGTGTTTGTGCTTTTGTGGGTGAATGCATTATTTGCTATTTAGTTTGCATGTGTGCTAACTGGTTTGTCTGCTAAACTGTTTTACCGATTTACTGGTAGTCTAGTAAAGTGTTTAAGTACAATAATTTTTGGCATACTAATTCACCCCCCCTCTTAGTATTCATCAATTGGTATCAGAGCCAACCTTTCTATAAGTCTAACCACTTGGAAAGAGATATGGGGGAATACACTATGAGGGAAATTACTCATCGGCTCACTCAGTATGAACAAGCCTATGATGATCTTATGGTCAAATATAAGGCCTCTCAAGCAAAAAGGAGAGAACATATTGAAAAACTGATGGAGATATCTAAAAATAGTTCTTTTGATGAAGTGGACATGGAAGCCCTGATTAAAGAAGTAGAAAAGCTGAATGATTCCAATTCCAACCTAAGAAAGGAGTTGGAAGGACTGACTATTCGAATGTGCCAAGAGCTTGAGAACCGGAGGAAAGCTGAAGATCTAGTAAAAGACAAAGATCATGAAATCTCCAAGTTGAAGCAAGAGATTAGTGCCCTAACTGCTCAACTCCATGCGAGCAAAGTGGAAAAGGAAGACATGCAAGGAGAACTGAAAATGACCATCTCCGAGAATGCAAACTTGATGGAAACAAATGCTGCTATTTCCAAAGAAATCTCTGAGTCAAAGGAAATACTTGCTAAGTTCAACAAGAGTACTGTTAAGCTAGAGAAAAAGCTTGAATCTGCCAACACTATCAAGAATACTGATGGACTTGGTTATTCCAGTCATGAGGAAGGTGAGACCTCTGGTATAAATGCTGGTGCATCGAAGAAACAATCGGCATCAAAGGATAAAGGTAAGCAAAAGTTTAAACCTGTTTGCTTTAACTGTCTTAAAGAAGGACATACTGCCAATGTGTGTAGGAGAAATGACCACAATAATTTTCCTTACTTTATAAACAATGTACCTAGATCCAATAAGTTCAATGGTAATTATTATGCATGCAACAAGTTTGGGCATAGAGCATCTGAATGGAGGTCTGTTATGAACAACACTAGAAGATATCCTCAGAGGACTCAAGGAGTTGGTCCAGAACCTTTTGTGAACCAGAATCACAACCGGTTTAATGTCTTTAATTATCAGTCAAGAAGTGGTGGCTATCAAGCGGCAACTAGATGGAGAGAAAACTATTCGATCGGTCATTGTCATGGTCACACTACTACAACATGCAAGAGGAAGAATGGTAACATGAATAATGGACCTTGGAGAGCACCTGGAATGGTCTGCTATCATTGCAACAAACCGGGTCACATTGCCAGATTCTGCAGAACAAGAAAGAACATATCGGATGACATACAGGTCACTCTGGAAGGAAAGATTGATATTGAAACTGTTCAAGCGGATATGAACAAAACTTGGAAAAAGAAACCAGTAGTGTTGCAAGATGAACCGGTTTCTGCACCTAGTGTGGAAATCATGGAACAACAAACTAGGCATCATAAAAGCTTAGGGGGAGCAAACAGTGAAATGTTTCGAACCCCTGGTTTATGCTGGTAAAAGACCTTAACCGGTATGAGATACCTATCATTTGGTAGAAGACCAAAAATGGTAATAGGAAAATTAAGGTTTACGCCCTAATGGTGGAGCATTTATTACGGTAGGTGAGGAATATGTTTAAAAAGAATTTTTAAATCATTTCTCACTATCATTTTTCAAGCGAAGAATTTTTTCAAGTGCAGAGTGAAGAAAAAGTGATTTGTATTGCGATTCAAAGAAATTTTGAAACCCTGAAGAGGATTCAGAAGCAAATATCAAATGGTCAAGAGAAGAACTCAAAGTGGTGATTCAGCAACCGATGAAGTGTGAGGCGAAGTGGAATTAGCAAGCCCTAAATTCTTGATTTCCAAATGCTATTTCTCGAGTCTTCTGTTTTATCATGGCTTCCGCATCTCATGATAGTTCTAGTGCAAATGTTGATTCTATGGATATAATGCCTTGTCTCAAGTATCGGTTGGTGTTATAGTAGAAGAAGGGATTTCTGATTACATAGACTGCAAAATCGAAGACCTAGGGTCTCTTGTGATCCATTCTCAGCTAGGTCTATTCTATGGGAAGGATAAAAAGATCAAACCGAAGTACATCATCTTGGAGAAGAAGAAACTTCACAATGAGGTTTACTTCCTAGAGGATTTCATAGATGACCACATTTGAATCATTCTGAGCAGTGTTCATGGTGACAAGATGTATCTTGAGAGAACACATGATATCACACCGGAAGCGATTCATTTCGTCACTGATTTCTGCAATACAGGGGAAGTGCTAGCCCCGAGGAAGGTCAGCAAGACTGAAATGTCCAAGCTCATCGGTTCAATGAGCGACTCACGTGGCATGACCGTCAACTCAATCAAGGATGATCTGGTCAAGTATGCCTGCATGGTGATAGGTTACTGGATGTTCTCTGCTAGGAGAATTAATTTTGTCTCTGCTGTAGCCGTAAATGCTGCTTACAAGATGATCAAGGAGGATGCATCGTTTGATCTATGCACTTGTATGCAAAGACAACTTATGTTGAATCTTAAGTCAATCAAACATGACAATGCATTGAGATTCAAGTTCGGACAACTACTGGTTGGGTTGTTGTTTTACTTTCAAGGCTACTTTCCAGGAGTAGGTGATATTCAGTGGTCTGCCGACCATCCGGTAACAAAACAAATCAAGGAGAGCCTGCAAGTAGTTGGAACCGGTTACCCTGAAGTTTTGAACAAGTACTTTGATGAGTTCAGAAGAAAGATGAGCCTAAGGATGAGGATATCCAGTGACATTGTCAAGAAATATGAAGAGGACATATTCTCTATCGTCAAAGTGGATGAATGCATAATGGAGGCTGTTGAGCCCAGACAGGAAGAAGTAAAGCCTATGGGCTATGAGGTGGTGTATGATATGCTAGATGGGTATGATTCTACCCTAATCGCCTCACCCCTTGATCCTAAGGCAAAGAGAACCGGCACCTATTTGGAAAGGGTTGCACCGGTTGTAGAATCCTCTAAAAAGAAATGAAAGGCAGTGCCTTCAACATCGGCACCGGTTACTGTAGCCAGTCCCAAAGTGACCAAGTGGTCACCAGTTAAGAAGGAAGCGGCACCTGCAAAAGTCTTTGAGAGGAAGCGGAAGACAAAAAGCAATACACCTGACTCAGAAGAAACTGTGTCAGAAGAACCGCCTAAGAAGAAGACTAGGCAAACAAAGAAAAAGACAAAGAATGAACCGACATCATCTGCACCGGTAAATATTGACTTTTCTTCTTACAAACCTTTAACACATTGTCAAAGAAGTATAAAGAACATTAGGAGAAAAGTGTTGAATGATTTAATTGATTGTTTTGATGATTTCAATGATGATGAAAAGGAAGTAGTTGAACAGGAAATCATTAAGTATTTGTGTGTTAATGACTGGTCACCTTCAGAAATTAGATCTGAGACACTAGATTCTTTGTATAATTCTTTACACAATAAATGGTGCATTGCCATAGAAAAGGAACAAGAAATGAGGGAGAAAATATTTGCTCAACATTTTCCTGATGTATCTAATTCAGAACTTTTTGAAGTTATGAATAAATACAAAGGCCTCTTCTCCATGAGAAGAAGAAGACTCCTATTACTGGAAGGAAAGGGTCAAGAAGTGATCAAGGATACACATACTAATGCTCAAGAAGCTCTTAAGATGCATCAAGTGGTTGAGGCCAACAGAAAAGTTGAGCGAGAACCGGAAACTAGCAAACAAGATGTAGTGTATGAAAGTGAAGAAGAACCGGTCATGGAACAAATGGACCCCATTGATGTAGATGCCTTAGATGGTGAAAATGTTACTCGGGATGCACCATCAGAAGCAACATGATAGGAGAAGTAGGCAGAACAGGTAGAAAAGCAAAAGGAAGTAGAGGACAAAAAGGAGGAAGCAAAGAAGCAAGTGGAGGAGAAGAAAAAGGAAGAAGAAGAGGAGAAAAGGAAAGAGGTGGAAAAGAGAAAAGAGGATGAGAAGAAAAGGAAAGAGGAGGAAAAGAGAAAAGATGATGAGAAGAAAAAGAAAGAGGAGGAAAAGAGAAAAGAGGATGAGAAGAAAAAGAAAGAGGAGGAAAAGAGAAAAGAGGAAGAAGAGAAAAAGAAACAAGAAGATGCGAAGAAGAAGAAAGAAGAAGAGGATAAAGAAGAGGAGAAGAGAAACGAAGCAGAGAAGAAGAAAGCAAAGGAGGATAAAGAAGAGGAGAAGAGAAAGGAAGTGGAGAAGGATAAGGAAGAGGAGAAGAGAAAGGAAGTGGAGCAGAAGAAAGAAAAGGAGGATAAGGAAGAGGAGAAGAGAAAGAAAGTGGAGAAGAAGAAAGTAGAGGAGGAAAAGGAAGAGGAGTGGCAAAAATAAGCGGAGAAGAAAAATAAGGATGAAGAGAAAGAAGAAGCGACAAAAAGCACTCAGATGGAGACTCCAAAGGCAATCGGTAGTCAAGCCAAACCGGCTGACCTCACCAGTCCTATTGACCTCCAGTCTACAAACAAAATGGAGCTGCTATAGAGCATTAAGGTTGCTCAAGAATGCCTTGAAGTGATAAGGAGGAAGAAGGAGAAAGATGTGATCCAAGCTGTGGTGGACACTCTTACCGATTTGTTACCCGACACAAACCTCCCCAATATTGATTCATCATTGGCACAATTGAAGCTCCTATGCACCATAGTGGATGATCAGGTGCAGAGCCTAGAAGAGGTAGCAGAGGCAAATGCCAAGAAAGAGCATCAAAAGGCTCTCAACATTGCCCTAGTGAAGAAGCTAAATGAGCTTCGGTCCGATCTGCAAAAAGGTCAAAAAGATATAAGGGATGCTCTGGATTAGGGGAATCTACTACTGAGTAAGATTTTCCAACCCCATCTCTTCTGTGATGATGTGCTTGTACAGAAGCAAAAGCTACAATCTGACTTGCAGTTATACGTGAGCACCTTCAAGCCGCCATATGACTCTTTTACAGCTCATGGGCAAACCGTTCACTGGGTTCATATCCTATATGCCAAATTAGAGTTGGAAATCAACAACGAGACTCGAGATTTGCAAGAACTACAACTAGTTCTACTCCCACACCTGCAAATACTTCAGAAATGTTATCTCAATCTGGATGCCTTAACGGTGACTCAAGAGATGAGCACAATAGACGCCATGGAAGAGTAGGTCTCCCAGATGTAGACAGAGAAAGAAGTGGCTACCTCCCTACTTGAGTCCTGGTCCTTATCTATGAAACAATATTTGCAGGACTTTAAATCAGTTTTTGACAAGTTTTCCTCTTTATTGTCATAAACACTTATTCTTTTAATACTAATGAAACAGGGGTTGGTCTGTAATATTTTTTTTGTCATTGTTGGCAAAGGGGGAGAAGTATAAATTTTGAATGTTTTGATGTATACTTTCATGTTATTTCTGTTAAGGAGTAGTATACATTGTATTTTTTGCAAAAGGGATAGTGTATATGCTTAGGGGGAGTAATTTTGATTATGACATATTTTTGTTGTAAAACACTTAAATGTCAAAATTTTGCCTAAGTGTTGCCATCAATGCCAAAGGGGGATATTGTTGGCATTTTTGATGATTATGTTGTGATTGTCATTGATGGACACACACTTGCATTGAGCTCACTTTTGTATGTATGAATTAAAGCTCAATCGGTATTTGTTCCAACCGGTATGATGTATTATAGTCTTTAGGCTATCAGTGTTTTGCAGAAAGTGTTTACCAATCTGAAGTGGTATGAAGACCCCAAGCGGTTCAAGGATCTCAAGCAGTACAAAGGAATGAAGCAGCACAACTAATATTTCCCAGTCTTCATTATTGTCAAACTAACAACCAGTATTTTGTATGAATTGGTAATACTCTGTGATAAGTTACCAAACGACATTTTGTGATGAGTTACCATCCACCGATTTTTTGACGGTGCCGACACTTTAACGATGCTTTTTGTGTCATGTTACAGAATATGTTTAGATGCATTGAACCTAGGAAATTGTAATGTAATCCTATTGGACTGACATGAAATCAGATTCCTTGATAAGGACATCATGTCTAGGGTTTTAAGTTGTTGCTTGGGTTTAAGGTGGGAGAAGAGTTTTTGTGAGTGTATAGATAGAAGAAGAGTGAAGGTCTGCAAAAATAGGTAGAGAGTGAATGTGTTGAAGACTGAAGTAATGCTGGAATGCATTAGGAACGAGCTATCAAGGATCTAACCAAGCAATATGTGCTATTTACTAGATCACTCACTTGTTGATTACTCACATTTTCGACAAGTCTGAAGCCCTTAACTGGGTAGGCCCAAAAGCCTTTTATAAATCCTCTAACAAGGTGGTTCACATTTGTGGCTCTAAAATCCTCTAGCAAGGTAGTCTTTAATCGGACTTATCTCCTAACAGAGATTGAGATTCCTAACAGGATCTGTTCTGGTAAAGAACATTGTATGACCTTAACCGATCTGGTTCCTATTATGCAAATAGTTACTTGTGAGTTCCATCTCATCGTGGTTTTTCCCATTTGGGTTTCCACGTCAAAATTTCTTGTGTTATGGTGTTTGTGCTTTTGTGCTTGAATGCATTATTTGCTATTTGGTTTGCATGTGTGCTAACCGGTTTGTCTGCTAAACTATTTTACTAGTAGTCTAGTAAAGTGTTTAAGTACAGTAATTTTTGGCATACTAATTCACCCCCCCTCTTAGTATTCATCAACAATAACCACTAACTCTAATAGAAAAATGAAGTTCTGCATCAGTTACATTGTTCAACTAAAGACCTCTGCAATCAGACTCAACTCCGGTTAATGTTATCAATTCCTTTTGTGAAATCATCTTTTGTGCTCGGGCATGGTCAAATATAGGGTATCCGGTTATTATGTGAATAATCTCCTTGGTGATCTTGAAAGGTTGATCCTCTAACCACATAAAATCATCATGCACTCTGCTGAAGACAAATTTGACCCATTGGGGTTTGAAGACTCGGGGATAGGTTAGGGCTTCGGTCAATCCCTTAACTTTGATGTGCTCAAACTTGCTATCCAGGATTCCATCGGTGCACAATTCATCATACATTTCCTTAATTTCAGTATGACCTAGCTCTTCAACATGACACTTAGTATAAAATATGACATCTTCTATCAATAGAACCCTATCCGGAATAAGAGAGAATGAAGTTTTCTCATCGGGTTCGGATGCCACTTTGGGAGGTAAGGTGTATTTTACTGACGGCTTCTCAATGGTCTCAACTACAACGAGTTTTTGCACCTTGGGAGCCATTTCAAACTTGGAATTCTACTTACAGAATAGCTTAGGGTTTCAAATAACCAGAAAATGCTTCCAACTTAGTAAATACAATGCAAATATTCACAATTGATTTTGATTGGTTAACTTGCTTGAAAATGTGTTTTAGATTATGTGAAATACCTTGAATTTGCTTCTGGGAATGTTTGATCGCCTTTAATTCACTTAGCTCTGCTCTTTGAAAACTGGTAAGTGAAAAATGACCATGCAGAGTACTTTAAATACATCCTTTCGATCTTATCGAGCTTCGTGCAGTTAGGTATACTAAGCATTAAATGCACTCAGTTCCACTAAGCCGACTATCTCCCTTATACGCTTTTACCGACTAGATAGGCTTAATGTATTTACCGACTTCTCTGGTAAATAAAAAAAACTAGATAATATTTCAAATTTTCTATTTCATCTTAGCTATGTAGATTTTGGAATTAAGTATATGATTAAATAGGAATTGTTAAAATCTAATCTTGTGAGAATACAGTCCCTTCATACCTTTATTGATTAATTGGAAGTAGATGCACCTAACTCAGTAGGTAAGGTGCTTTCTTCATTGGTTGACACATTTTCCTTCTTTTTCCAGAATTTCTTTAGTTTACTTGTTATCTCCTCAGTATCTCTTCTGGATTGATCTCTGCATTCTTTAGCCAAGTGTCCAACTTTGTGACAATGAAAGCATGCCATTCTAGGATTTCTCCATGATCTACGGTTGTTCATTCCAAACCTTATCATACAGATAGTACTTATATGTTTGTATCTTCCACAACATTCACACCATATCCTTGTATTGTAATCCCATGGTATTGCACTATATTGACGATTGAGATCTGTGTGAGTTCGGTAGCTTCTAGCATTTGCTCGGTGTGGAGACCACATATAGTTTTTCTGCTTAAACCAACACTTCTCGGTATTGTGTCCATATCTATTGCAATTTTTGCAAAACCCCTTGAATTTTTCCTTCTGATAATTGTTAACAGACTTTGTCCTACATTGTTTACATGTGTGACCATAGTCTTTGCAATTGTAACAATAACCATCAGATCTAGTAACATTCGGTTGTTTACCTTTTCTGATTCGGCAAACGTTGGTAGTACGACCTTGTTTTCCATAGTAGTTGCAAATAGGCTTCTTGTCCTTCATCTTATCTTTGTTTCCAGCCTTCTTTGATGATTCTCCTTTCTTGGTGGTGTTGATCCCTTTTTCAATAGAGTTATTTCTTTTATAACCGAGTCTGGCAGATTTGTTGGGTGATCTTATGTTTAGTTGCTCATCCAACATTCTTGATGCTTCATAACTTTTCTTCAGTGTTTCTTTTGACTTCTTTTCTGCTTCAAGTTCATTGGTCAATCTTGATAATTCAAGTTTCAATGCTTGATTCTCATTTTCTTTTAGATTTGCTTCATGATGTGCATAATCCAATTGATCAGACAGATTATGTTGAGCTCTAGTCATCCTTGATATTTCATCATTCTTTTCAGACACAATTACTTCTAGTTGTTGTTTTTCTCTTTCTACATTTCAAATATTATCTTTAGCTGTTCTCAATGCATCAAGATTTTCAGTCATTTGTGTGCTGAAATACTCATGTTCCCTTCTCATTACTTTTAGTTGTTCATTCAGTGCTTTGTTCTTTTCTTTCAGTTCTACAATCATTTCTTCAGACTCTTCTGATATGATATTCTTAGATGATGTCTCAATTTGTTCCACCATTTCTTGTGAGTCCTGTAAATCATCAGACAACTTTCTTCTGACTTTCAGTGATCTTTGCATTTGTCTCTACATATCTGCAATTACTTGGTTAGCATGATCCAATTCTTCTTGAAGATTCACAATTCTGCGAGATTGTTTGTTGCCTTCCATTGATAGGCTCTTTCTCTTTAGGCTGTTAAACCCTTTACCAAGAGTAGAGCTCTAATACCAATTGTTAGGTCCAACTAGGAAAGCTAATGTACTCAGAGGGGAGGGGTGAATCAGTACTTCAAAACTTTTCTTGAAAAACAATTTTACTATTAAACACAAACTGGATACTGTTGATCTCATAATGTATAATGCTAAAACATAATCATAGAAATAACATTCATACAAATTTCACTCCATAACAAAAATATTTTGGCTACGCAAAAACTCTTGGTTAGAGAGAAAAATTGCGGTGGGGATGGCACCCACAATTTCACTACTGCAATAATCAATATTGCTCGGTTAGAGCTACATGTTTAGCTATTTCTAATAGCTTACCCTGTTAGAAGTACAAAGATCTTTAGATCTACCTTGCTAAAGGATTTTACAAACACTTTTATAAAAATGCTCTACCTGGTTAAAGGCTTTACAATTTATAGACTTTGTTAGTCTTTTACCCTGTTAGAGGTTTCTAGCTCAACTCAAAATAATTCAATCAAAATCTTTACAAAATATTTGCAACTTTACATATGAAATGTTATAGCAGACTCTATGTGCTCAATATGAAATTACCTTGCTCATAGCATACCTCGGTAATTGATAAGTCAACTCGGTGACCACTTCTATATACTCTGTCACTTAAACTATTCTTTGAAAAACCTTCTCGGTGACCTCTGAATATCTCTGTTAATCTTCACATATTAACTTTTCTCAAGATTTTCATATTCAACTCATCATTTTCCCTCTTTTTTTAGATACTCAAATCATTCTATATATATAGATCTTTGAGACGGTGATCTTTTCATGCATCGATCATACAAACATGTTTTATTGAATGAATAAACATAGAAATTATTTCATTGGATAAACTCCCTCAAAATCATACAAGATCTTTAAATGCAATTTCTTATGTAATAACGGTTCCATGTTCTCGAATCTTGTAACACGTTTCACATGTGTGTCCAGGTTCATTGAATCTGGTAACATGTTTTCACTCAGTTCAGATTGACTCGGTATACCTTCTTTGCTGCTCGGTAGACATAGAACTTTACTCGGTAGACAGCTTGGTATGTCTCATCTCGGTGACTAGCCTTTCTTCTATAATCGACACCGATAGCCTTGGTAATTACTGACTGGATATTTCGGTAGTATTAACCGACTAGAGTATATAGGATGACTTTGGGCATACAACTAATGACAACTTAGTAAATAGCAACACTTCTTTCTCCATATATTTGTTTTTCATATCCTCCAAATGTTGTTTAACCTAAATATGTAAGACCATCATGTGATCTACAAATTCTTTTGCTTCTGCGCTTTGCTTGTCTTCATTACTGATATTTGTCAATTCTGATATACCTTTAGGGTGTGCTCTGGTAACAATTTCAAAAGGTTTTCTTCTGGTACTCCTGTTTACTGAATCATTTTAGGAAAACTCTGCTTGTGCAAGAATCAAATCCCAAATTTTGATCTTCTCTCCAACTAAGCATCTCAACAAATTTCCCAAGCTCCGGTTTACTACTTTTGTCTGTGTCTGTGGGTGAAAAGTAGAGCTGAATTTCAAATCTATCTTCACCTTCTTCCCAATTGTTCTCCAATAATAACTAACAAACTTACTGTTTCTGTTTGAAACTATTCTCTTAGGTAATCCATGCAATCTCACTACCTCCTTGAAAAATAAGTCAGCTACATGCAATGCATCTGATGTCCTCTTACAAGGTATGAAATGAGTCATCTTCAATAATCTATCCACCACCACAAATATAGAATCATTTCCTCTTTGTGTCTTAGGTAATCAAAGTATGAAATCCATGCTTATGTCCTCTCAAGGTCTCTCCAATACTATCAAAGGTTTATACAATCCCACATTCTGACTACTACCTTTTGCAACTTGACAAACTCTACAACTTTGTACAAATTTCCTGACATTCTTATGAATTTGAGGCCAAAAGTAATGTTCGCTCACCAATGTTACTATTTTATCAACACCAAAGTGTCTGGATAATCCTCCACTATGCTTCTCCTTTATCAGATTCTCCCTCATATAACTCTTAGGTATACACAACTAAAATCCTTTGAATAACATCCCATCCTCAATGAAATAATCCAACCACTTACTTTTATCAACCATAATCGGTTCTCTACATGCTCTCCAAGGTTCTGGAAAATCTGGGTCATCATCATACAAGGTCTTCAATTTCTCAAATCCTAATACTGTCACTTTCATCTTTGTCAGCAAATTGCTCCTACTCAATGCATCAACAACTTTGTTTGACTTTCCACTTCTATGCTTCAACACAAAGGTGTAACTCTGCAAGAATTCTACCCATCACATATGTCTCTGATTAAACTTACTCTGACTGTTCAAATACTACAAGGCTTGATGATCAGTATACAACGCAAATTCCTTAGGCAATAGGTAATGTCTCCACTTCTTCAAGGCTTGAACTATGGCATAAAATTCCTGATGATACATCGGATATCTCCTCTTGGCATCATTCAACTTTTCATTGAAATAAGCTACTGCTCTTCCTTCCTGACTTAACATTGCTCCAATTGCATTCCCAGTTACATCACAGTCTACTTGAAATACCTTGTTGAAATACGGTAAAGCTAACACAAGCTGCTCCGTCACCTTCTGCTTCAACAATTCAAAACTTTTATTTTCTTTGGTTGTCCACTTGAATGATTTCCTATCTCCTCTCATTGTCTCAGTCATAGGGCTACAAACTGAACTGAAATTCCTAACAAACTTCCAGTAGAAGCTAGCCAATCCATGGAATGATCTAACCTCTCCAATGCTTTCCGGTGTAGGCCATTCAACAATTGCTCTTACCTTCTCAGGGTCCATCTTCAATCCATCCCCAAATATCACAAATCTCAAATAGATTAACTTTTCTTTCATGAAATTGCACTTCTTAAGGTTTATCAACAACTTCTCGTCTCTCAACCTCTGCAAAAATTGTCATAAATGCAACAAATGCTCCTAGTTTGTCTCACTGAAAAATTAGAATGTCATCCAAATATACAATAAAAAACTTACCCAAGAATTTCTTCAATACCTCATTCATCAATCTCATGAAAGTACTTCGTGCATTAGTCAATCCAAAAGGCTTCACCAACCATTCATACAATCTTTCATTTGTCTTGAATGTTGTCGTCCACTCATCTCCCTCTTTGATTCGGATATGATGATATCCACTCTTCAAGTCTATCTTTGTGTAGTATTTGGCTCCACTCAAATAATCTATTACATCATCCATCCTAGGCAAAGTAAACATATACTTCACTGTAATATTGTTTATTGCTCTGGAATCAATACACATCCTCCATTCTCCATTCTTCTTAGGTGCTAACACTGTTGGCACTGCACAAGGACTCAAACTTTCTCTGATCAAACCTCTCTTCAATAATTCCTGCACTTGTCTATTCAACTCTTCATTCTTTGTCTGTGTCATCCGATGTGTAGCTTTGTTAGGCAAACTAGCTTCGGGAATTAGGTCCATGCAATGACTGATGCTCCTCATAGGTGGTAATCCATCGGGCACATTATTTGAAATGATATCTTCATACTCTTTCAACAACTCTTTTATCTCCTTTGGTTGTTCTTCATGCTCCAGGTTGTCAGACTTCTTAGGAACTAAGGCAAAACACACATTCTCATGTCTGATTCCATCCAGAAATTTCCTTCCATCCACCAAACAGATTCTAGCATTTCTAATAACTTCACTCTTTAGGGGTTCCCCCAAGGGTAACAAGGATTCCCATTTGCTACAATAGTGTATATGTTCTTCCTTCCATCATGTATTTTCTATCAAACTGCCAAGGTCTACCCAACAAAATGTGACAAATATCCATAGGCATAATATCACACAAAACTTCATCATGATAATATCCAATTTTCAATTTCACCAAGCATTTCTCACTCACTCTAACAACTTATGATCATCCCGAATCCATGCTATTTGGTAAGGCTTAGGGTGTTTCAATATTTCTAACTTCAACTTACCCACCATTTCTTCTAAAACAAGACTATTTGACCTACCACTATTAATAACTACTTTACAATACTTACTAGATACCTTACACCTGGTCTTGAAAAAAATTTGGGCTCTTCATCCTCTCCGGTATGACATAAGGCTCTCCTCATCATTACCAGTTCCCCATCTTCTGATTTTTTAGTTGATCCGGTGGGGCTTTCTTCCACCAAGGATGTTCTCCCAGTGTTCTTTGTCTTCTTACATTCAAAAGAACGATGTCCTTCTCCTACATAATTAAAGAGAGTTCCTCTTATAAACACCCTCCTATCTTGTCTTTTGTCATATTTTCCAAAACCTTCATTCCGGTAACCATCAGGTTCTCTTCTCTAGTAGAAATTTATGTCATCCTTCTGATATGCACTGCCATCTTTGCTTACTTCCTTGTCTTTGTTCTGGTCTATACAGGTTCCTCTTCCTTTGGAATATCCTCTTCCTCCGGAAAACCTTCCACCTTTACCTCTTTCTCTTTGCTCATCTCTTTTGTTCAACTTCTCTTTCGCTTTCAAGGAATATTGGTAAGCTTCCTCAACACTCTGCAACTTGGTCAAATTGAGTTCATCCTATATAGACATCCGCAGTCCATTCAAATATCTTCCAACTTGTTCAATCTCATCATCGACATGTCTAGATCTGATATTCAACTTGTAGAATGATTTAGTGTACTCCTTCACACTTGATTCCTTCTGCTTCAAGTTATGTAACTTCCAGAACAAATTTACTTGGTAATCAGCTGGCATAAACTTCAATTTAACTTGGCAACCGTCCGCTCCCATGATTTGATCTTCTCTTTGCCTCTTCTCTGTCTATCAACCTGCAAATGTTCCTGCATGCACCTAAAAATGATCTGAAGATAGTTAATTAAATACCCAGTTATTTGATTAATCCCGCTTCCCAATTAATTGAATTCACAAGCAATTTGATTAATTTCTCTATTCATCTACTAGTAAAAAAATCTACATGATTTATTTATATAGTTCATTTCATATTCCCCTTTGATTAATCAATTCTAAATTAATTAATTCCCCTAATTTTAATCAATTCTTCTAATCCCTAATTAAGATTAACAAACTCATGTTTGTTGAAATTAATTATCATTTTCCAAATTATTTGAATTTCTAAATTCAAATGAGCACAGGACTCCTAACTTTTAACCACCTAACCCAACCATCCCCTAACCTAACCCATTCCACCTAACCCTAGGTTTAGCTAACCCTATCCTATCTTGCACATTCTAACCTCCTTATCCTAACCTTCTATGGTGTGGATATTCTCCCCTTGAGACACATGGAACTTTTGCCACATGTATCCTCCCTTGGACACTTGCCCTCTCGTGAGAAAGGCTCCTTGACACTTGTCACCACAGAGATGACAAGTGTCCCTTCCTCCAACCTCTTCTCCAACTTCCTTAATCTTGGCCCTTGATATCTTCATATCAGATCTGGAACGTCGATTCCTGCCACCTCAGCTTTGCCCTTGGAATTTATATAACTATCCCCCATTTTGGAGCAATAAGGATCCCTTGCATTCATAGTTTTAGCATCACTACTATAGGAATTTTCATTTCAATCATCTAGTAATTAGCATTTTGGATTAATCATAGCATGTTGATCTAGTTTCTTAGATCATGCATTTCATATCATTTGCATAATCAATCATGATCAAGTAGCTACTCAACTCTTCAGTTGCCACTTTGGAGGTCATTGCTTCGCTGAGAGCCAATCAATCCAACACCTTCAAGGTCCTCAAGAATAGAGGAAAATGGGACATTTCAAGGAAGGCTTATGGTTTGCGTCTTTAATTTAGTTTTTAATTAAGCTTCCCATTATGTTTTATTGTCTCATTATATGTGTATGCATTTTTCTATTTACCACATTTATAGCATACATTAATTGGCGCCCACCATGGGGCCTAGCCCCTTTGATCTTTAACAAGTTTGGTTGCAAGAAATTTTATTGACAAGCTGATTAGCACTTTCGGTGGGTAGATTATCTCTCTTGGGCTCCTAAATCACGTTCTTGGTCTCTATTGTAGCATCCCGACATCTCAAATGGCCTTTATGGGAGACTTCTCAACTCTGTTTTTATGTTTTTCTCTATTTTAGTGTTTTCAGTATGTACCTTGGCATTTTCAGTATGTTCTGTAGCGTTTCTGGTATATTTGACAACATTTTCAGTCAGTTTAACAACGTTTTTTGTGTGCAGAATAGCGTTTCTGGTGTACAGAATAACGTTTTGAGTCCATTTGGAAGCGTTCTTGACACATATGATGGCGTTCTTGGTCAATTTGATGGCGTTTTTAAATTTTTATTGATTTTTCAAATGTTGTATGTTGCATTCTTTATTTTTGCTTCTGGACTGTCATTTTCCTGAACCTAATTTGTAGATTATTGGTTTTGCAAGTATTCATTTCGCTATGAGAGATTGGAGGCATAAACTATTTCGCCATCAAAGAATGCAATATAAACTACTAACTTTGTTTGTAGCCATGAGATTTTGCACTTATTTTTGTTAAATTAGGCACATAGACTAATTACAATGAAAATGAACAAACATGTCTTATGTGTTTTGATGATAGGCGAGTATGCTCTCACCTTTCTTAGGTGATTAGAAAGCTAGACTCATATTTTCCTTTCAATAGTGCATATCTTTAGTGGGCCTGCCCTCTCGAGGAGCCTATAAGGCCAAAGCCATTAAGGCCGGTGAGAGGGGAATGACCCAAGTGGGAATGGCTAACGCCAAGTACTCCAACCTGTATACACATAAAAATGGCTATGAGCGATTAAATAAATATTTTATATTTATTTAATGTTTATTTTTCTATTAAATAGTTAATTTGAAAAGAATAATTTATTTAATTCATTTTGTGTCTTTCTATTAATTAATTTGATTGAAATATTTTATTAATTAATTCATCTATCCTATTCCGCTAATTAATTAAATATCTAATATTTAATTATTCTTCTGATCAGTTAATTAAATATCTAAATATTTAATTATTTCCTTCAATCATTTGAATATCTAATATCTAATGATTATTCTTCTATCCTATAGTCTCAAATATTAAATAATTTCTAAATTATTTAATCCCTTATCCAACTCACTTTCCATCTCCACTTCATTTTTCCTTTGCCAACTCATCAATCATGTGTCTAAGGATATTAATATTTCTTAAATATTAATTCATCATTTATCTCCAACCTCCAAATTTAATGAAATATTGTGTATGTACACATATTTCCTAACCTTCTTCTATATTCCCTCCAACATCCCTACATCTTAGGAAGGTCTTGAGTCCACTTGTCCTCTCATGCCTAAATATTCTCCAACCATCCCTAGATTCCCTCAATCAGCAACCCAGTCAAGGTGAGATGAGTGACACTTGTCTTCTCCTTCCCCCTTTCTCTCAACCTTCACCTTTTCTCATAGCCATCCAAATCTGTAGATCTGATCATGATCGTTGATCTAAGCGACATCATCTTATCCTCTCAAAGTCTATAAAATCAGGAGTTTGAGTTGAGAAAAAGTTAGTCTTCAAGTGAGTTTTCAAGCTAATCATTTGTGAAAACTTATGCATTAGTGAGTTTTAATCTTGAAGAAAATAGCATAATCATTTAGCATAGTCATTTAGTATTGCATATCATAGTATCAGTTAACTATCAGTTATCAGTCCATTCTTCATATGCCATCTTGGAAGCTATCAGTGCTTGTATGAGAGCACACCATTTGCAACCAAGAACAATGGAGTTAGGACACAATGAGACTTAATATGTAGCATTTCCTTTGTATTTTATGAAACTAATATGTTGTAGGTACTATTCTAATGATGAAATTCAAGTTGACACACAACCCACTATAAAATAAACATAATTTGATAAAAATCAAGTCAACGACAGTGCTTGGGAATATCTCTCCTCCATACCTTCGGGTATATCAAACCTTGGCTTTCAAGGCTGGGAGACCTCTTAATTGAGTTTATACCCCAACCTGCCAAACATATCCCTTACTAATTCCAATTAAAATTAGAAGCTACCCGGTTTACCTCCGAACATTATTAAATTCTTAGTGCATGAAGGGGGAAGAATCTCTCCTTAAGATACTCACCATATGTCCCTCTTGAGCATATGTGCGAACTCCCCTTTTGCGACCTTACTGCTAGGCTCATAATGGGACTCCACTAGCTCTCACAAAGGCAAAAGCACGGGTGCCCTTTAGGCGGTGACAAGGCTATGTGAGTTGACAGGGTACCAAGTGTGGGATAAGAACTAAAAATGAAGCCAATCTCCTTAGGATAGACTGAATGATGTGTTTTCAATTGTTCAAAACCCGTGAAAACTTGGCCTTTATTTAAAGCTTCTTGAACATACACTTTATGTGTCCTTTGGGACAAAAATACAATCTGATTTCTGTGTTTGTATGTCAAGTCAAGATATCATCCATTGAAATACAACAAAAATTGTAGACTCAAACTTCAAATTATCAAATTTACAAGTTTCACAACAAATTAGCTCTTTCAATCCAAATAGTAGCTCTTTTGGTCCAAACAGTTGTACTTTCGGTCCAAACAGTCATGTTTACAGTCCAAATAGTCGCACTTTAAGTCCAAACAATAACACTTTCAGTCCAAATAGTAGCTCTTTCAGTCCAAATAGTAGCTCTATTGGTCCAAACAGCCACACTTTCAGTCCAAATAGTAGCTCTCATAGTTCAAACATTAGCTCTTATGGTCCAAATAGTCGCACTTTAAATCCAAACAATATCTCTTTCAGTCCCAACAGTCGCACTTTCGGTCCAAACATCAGCTCTCTTGGTATGAATGTTAAATTTCTCTTATTTCAACATTAACTCTCCAAGGTTGAGCTTGCTAGATATAAGCATCAATTTTCTCAGTCTACACATCAACTCTTTGAGTCAAAACAACCATTGTCTAAGTTCCAACATCTTAATTGAAACAAGAAAGTTTCTGGTCTAAACAACAAAGGTCATGGTCTCAACAACAGAGTTTCTAGTCCAAACAACAACTCTCTTGGTCCAAACAACAACTCTCTTGGTCCAAACGACAGAGTTTCTAGATCAAACAATAGCTCTCTTGGTCCAAACAATAGAGTTCTTAGTCTAAACAGTAGCTCTCTTGGTCTAAATGTCAGCTCCCTTGGTCTAATGAATAACTCTTTTGAGTTGAATGTCAAATTTCTCATGTTTCAACATTAGATCTCCTACTTTGTACTTGCTAGGTCTAAATAACAGTTCTTTGAGTCTGAAAATCACAAAGTTGGGTCAAAATTACAATCTCCTAAGTTCAAACACTCAATTTGCTGAGTCTACACATCACTATTTTGAACTTTAGAGTCACCGCATTGCAGAATAGTGTTTCTGGTCAGTATAGCAACATTTTTGGTCTGTTCCTTAGTGTTTTTGATCAGTAAAGCAGTGTTTCTGGTCAGTTTGTCAGCGTTTCTGGTTAGTATAGCAGCGTTCCTGGTCATTTTGTCAACGTTTCTGGTAAACTGCACCGAAATCAGAAAACAAAAACAACCCATTTCTTAGACATTCAAACATAGAGACTAGGTCATCTTCTTGGGTCATTCAATCAGACTGTCTTTTGTGAAAATAGATTCAAGACTAGACACGCTAAAGGTTCTCAAGTATTCACCTCAAACAAATTCAAGATCTAACATCTTAAAGTGCAACATCACATTTTCTTTGATAAACTGATCGTTCAAACATAGTTTCTCATCAGGATCTATCATCCTTTATCATGAAACTACAATACTTGATTAGAATAACCTCATTCTTTATCATGGGATATATCATTCCTATTGAATTTGGTCATATCAAAAATCACAAAATTCGCACTCCAAAACTAAGATCGAAAAACTTGCAAACAAGAAAATACTTGAAAAGATCATTTCGTGTCTATTCATCTATACTATTTACCTCAACAATTGATCACTTATTGCGACACATTATAGAAGATTTAAACCTCACAAAACATTAGGAACACGTGTATGCCCGTTTTAACCAGGGCTCAGAGATGAAAGATTGCAGAAACAAAAATAGAAACATTTGAAATAACTAAAGATTATAGGAACATGGAACACGAAAACGAAATACAAGAAGAAGGGGAAATATTTGAACAACATCTCAGAGAAATCAAACAAGATCCTAAATTTGATAAATTTATGGAGAAAATATTGGAGGGAGACAAAGAAAAATACTTCCTAATGTTAGCTAAATCTAGTGCTACACTCCCCCAAGATTTTGATGTGAGAAAATTAGGACAAAAGAGAAGTGAATCTTTTCATGATAACGAATGACATGAGGATATTTTTGGTCACAAAAAGGATGACACATCAATTCCTGATTACACAAGATTTAATGAGAAAACTTCCATTCCCAAAAAGGATGACCTAGAAATTCTCAATCATGTCAAATCTAATGAGGACACAAGAAGGAGTCGAGATGATACAAGAAGAGATCAAGATCATACTAGAACAAACACTCATGGTTATACAAGAACAAATCATGTTGATAATCCTATCACATCTCTTACACAACAAATACAAACACTGCAAACATAGATTCAAGATATGCAGAGAGGAAATGTTAGAAGATACTCAATTCAAGAAATCTGTCCTTACCCATTTGATAGAAATCTAAACATGATACCATTTTCTACAGGTTGTGAAACTCCTAGATACGAAAAATATGATGGATGCACTGATCCCCAAGATTATATATGAGAATTTTGCACAATGAGTATGGAGTTTGCACATGAGGATACTTACTTGATGAGATTATTTCCAAAAAGCTTAAGTGGACTAGCTATGGAATGGTTCTCCAAACTTCCACCTGGAATTAGATCATTCACAGAATTGGTGGATAAGTTTGTTTCACAATACTCTTACAACATTCAGCATGAGGTTAGAATGCTTGACCTATGTAATACTAAACAAAAGAGTGGAGAACCTTTCATGACCTTTCTATAGAGATGGAGACAGTTAGCTTCACGATATCCTCATACAGTGCCAGAATATGAGAAAATGGATATATTCATCGACAACCTAAATGATCAAATGAGTTATAATCTAAAAATGCAATTTCATCAAAATTTAAAAAAATGATTGATAATGGAATTAGAATGGAAGAAGCTATGGTAAAGAAAGGTGAGTTGAAGATATACAAAGAAGAAGTTCATCCTCCTAATAATAATAACAACAATAACAACGATAAGCCAAAATTTTGGAATAGAAATCGAAATGTTGTCAATGATGGGATAGTGGATAACAACAATGTAAAACCAAAGCAACCAGTTTTTGATTTATCCAATCACTCAGCAGCGGCTCAACAAAAGAAAAATCTTCAAAAATTAACTATCAACAATTTCTTTCGACGAAAATTTACAAACATTGGTGAACCACTTGGGTTAGCATTAAAAATGCTTCTCGCAAACAAGTTAATTACCTTGCCAGAAGCAAGAAACTTTGAACCCAAGGTAAAACCTGCTTGGTGAAATGATAACCATTATTGTGATTTCCATTGAAACAAAGGACACCAAACAGATGCTTGTCAATGATTAAAACATGTCATCCAAGATTTGATTGATAATGGAGTGATAAATATAGATGGACATAAAACAAATGAATGTCACACAAATTTGAAAACTCTACTTCCTAACTATGAGAAGTGTGAATCATCAATAGAGCAGAATGATAAAGGTAAATCAAAGGTGAACTATTCTCATGCATATGACAATGTGGTAAATGTGATCATGGTTAAAGAGAAACAACATCAAGAACCCGTTCATGCTATCACACGAAGCAAAGATAAAGTTATTTTGTCGGGTCCTACAACTAACATGTCATCCACTACAAAACAATATAGTCTAGTGGATCAACTATAGAAGACTCCCGTGCAAATATCCATCTTAGAACTTTTAAATATTTCACCTGCACATAAAGAAATTCTAGAAAGAGCATTAGTAGATACAACAGTGTCCAAAGATCTTGATATAGATCAATTCCAAACCATGGTAGGACACCTCACAACCCCTCACTACTTATCATTTACCGAAGAAGACGACATGTCCTTGCAACATCCCCATAACACTCCCTTGCATATTGAAGTCCTCATTCACAAGACATGCATTAAACGTGTCCTAATAGATGGTGGAGCTGGCTTAAACATTTTCTCATTGAGTCTTGTTCGTGCTCTAGGTTATTCAGAAGATAAATTTGATCCCCAGAAAAAGATTACCATCAAAGCATATGATGAAGAAGAGTGTTCCTCTAAAGGAATTGTGATTTTACCCCTCAGAGTGGGACCTTTGTAGAAAGACACAACATGCCAAGTTCTAGACTTAGACTTATCATACAACATACTCTTGGGAAGACCCTGAATACATGACATACAAGTTGTTCCATCAACATATCATCAGTGCCTAAAATTTCCCTACAATGGACAAGAAATCACAATATCAATAGATTCAAACCCATTCTAGTTCTGTAGTAATTTCAAACCAGCTCAAGAGGTCATTGTTCCTCATAATAGGGAGGCATCGTCTTTGAACACACAATCCAAAGAAAAATCATTTGCCTCAATTTTTTCAAGTATGGAAAAACAAATGCAGCTAAGAGATCGAGGGAACGAAGAATATTCACTATCCCAATTACCACTTTCTCCTAAATCCTATGGAAAACCATCAAACTCTAAACAACAACCGATTGTGAAACATCTTCCAATATTTGATGGAGAATTTGTTAGTGTTGGGACCTTATCAGAGGAAACATAAGACAAAGATGTGCTACAATGGCTATATTAGGATGAAGAAGTCCAACAAAAGATCAACAATGTCAGAATACCCACTAAAAAGTATGGAAAAGGATTTAACATTCTTCAAAAAATGGGATACATTGGAACAGGTCCTATAGGAAAAAGAAAAGAAGGTATCTCAGAACCTATCTAACCTCATACTTAACAGGCTATAGACAAATCAAGCTTAGGGTATGGACAAGTTACTCTACCAAAAGAAACATTGTCTAGCCAACAAAAAGAAGAATATGAAAACAAACAAGAACAACTTGCAATTGAAAGGGAAGAATAATCTACCAAACAAAAAGCAGAAGCAAACATGAAATGGAAAAAGAAGCAAGCCTCAAATCAACAAGAAAAACAAACTAATTGTACCTCCCAAGCATCCTTAACCCTCAATCAAAACAAGCAAGAACCTAGTAATAATTAAGGAGAGCTCATAGCAAGGTTGACAAAACTTAATCTTAGTCTAGAAGAAGCTAAATATGAATGAAGAAAAGATATAGCAAGAAAAATAGAAGAAACAAATCAAATGCTATATGAACAAATCTATAGATTACAAGATGCAAGTGAGACAGATTCTAATGAATGGGAATGGGATTCCTATAATTCTGAAGAATCAGGTAAAGAAAATTGCTTTGAAGAAGATGTAGGAGTCGATGTAGTTCACATGTATACAGGGCAAACGTTAGGAACTAGCCCACTTGAATTAGAATCACATTCGGCTGACTTGGACTTAATCAAGGAGGATTTCCTTGTGCGAGGTCATTTTGATGAGAGTACCATTCTAGACATTGACATACATATCAAAAACTTTGACATATCTATCATGACCCTTGATACCCTTGAGACATCTCAACTTGAGGACCCCTTACCTCTAATCCACCCTAAACTTATTGATTGGGAAAATGAAAGACATACTATCATTGATACCTTTCCTAATGACCATGCCATATCCGTATATCTTAATGCAATTGAACCCACAACAACTTTCACTAGGAATTTGAACAATGCATCTTCTGGTCAAGTGGGTGCCAAATCTCCCAGTCACAAAAAGGAAAATAAAGAAAACAATATCATGTCTAATGCTGAAACCATTTCTTGGTAACATTAGATCAGGAAAAAGTAAAAAGAAAGGACACATCTAACGGTGAAAACATCTTTGAGGCACCGGAAGATGGGAGATTTGACACTTTACCTGAGTACTATCAAGAAAGGTCATCAATTTTGATCGAACCAAAAAAGACAATTAACAATGGGACAATAGAGCAACCAAAGATCCTACATCCAACAACTTCTCTGTCAGAACAAGAAATGCAACAATATATGAAATTCTTCAAATGATGGCAAATCAATTTTGTCTGTTCATATGTAGACATGCCAGGATTGGATCCAAAGCTTATTATGCATCACTTAAATGTCTGTCCAGGAGCCAAACCAGTTAAACAAAAATTAAGGAAGATGCATCCACATTCGCTCTCCTGGTCAAAGCAGAACTAAAGAAATTACTGGATGTAGGATCCATCAAACCTGTAGCATATCCTCAATGTGTATAAAACATCATTCCTATTTCCAAACCAGACAAAAGTATCAGAGTATGTACAAACTTCAAAGATCTTAATAATGCATGTCTGAAGGATGAATTTCATTTGCCTAATATTGACATCATTGTAGATTTAACTGTTGGACACTCCATGTTTTCTCTAATGGATGGTTTCTCTAGATACAATTAAATTAAAATAGCACCTAAAGATCAAGAAAAGACAACTTTCACATGTTCGTGGGGTACTTTATGTTGGAACGTCATGCCTTTTGGACTAAAGAACGCAGGTGCCACATATCAGAGAGTTACGACAACGATATTCTATGACATGATGCATACATTCATGGAAGACTACATGGATGACATCTTGGCCAAATCATACAACAGAGAAGAACATATAGGGATACTAGAAAAGATCATTGACCAGTTAGAACAGTACAAGCTACAACTAAATCCTAAGAAATGTGCCTTTGGTGTCACTTCAGGCAAGCTATTGGGATACATTGTTTCAGCTAGAGGTATTGAAGTCGATCCAGCTAAGTTCAAAGCAATCATGGAAATGACATCTCCCAAGAATATCAGTCAACTCAGATCACTCCAAGGAAGACTCCATTCAATCAGAAGATTTTTTGCTCAACTAGCAGATAAATTTCAACCATTTACTCATCTATTGCACAAAAATGTTCATTTCAAGTGGGACCATCAATGTGAGGATGCATTCAACAAGATCAAGGCATATCTCATTCAACCACCCATCCTAATGTCACCAATTCTAGGAAATCCATTGTTACTCTATGTATCAACCACCAAAATATCATTAGGAGTTCTACTCGCACAACAGTATAATGAAGGAAAAGAATGGGCCATCTACTACATCAACATAACACTAGTGGGATACGAGCTCAACTATTCCCCAATAGAAAAAACATGCTTGGCAGTATTTTTTGCTTCTCAAAAATTAAGACAGTATCTACTATCTCACTCAATCAAGCTGATAGCTAAAATCGATCCATTGAAGTATTTGCTCAGCAAGGCAACATTAACAGTAAGATTAGCAAAATTGATCATGATCCCGAGTGAGTTTGATATTGAGTATGTAGACAGAAAATCTATCAAGGGGCAAGGCATTGTAGACCAACAAGCTGAGGCACCCCTTCAAGATGATCGTCCTTTACACATTGAGTTTCCTGATGCTGATATCCTAATGGTCACCACAAAAACATGGCAATTATACTTGGATGGTTCATATACACAACATGGATCAGGAGTAGGTATTCTATTCATCACACCACAAGGTCATACAATTCCAAAAGCATACAAATTAAGCTTTCCATGCACCAACAATACAATAGAATATGAAGCTTTGGTTACAGGTTTCAAAATGGCTATAGAATGGAACATTACACAACTCCAAGTCTTTGGAGACTCTCAGCTCATCATCAATCAATTTAATGATGATTACCAAACAAAGGATGACAAACTCATGCCTTACAAAAAAATGGTAGATAATTTCAAGAAGTATTTTGTAGAAATAACTTTTGAGCAAATTTGAAGGAATGACAACAAAGTAAAAAATGCCATGGCAACACTTGCTTCTCTACTTCAGACACATGAAAATCAAGAGCGTTATGAATTCCAGGTGGAAGAGTTGTTTTACCTTGCTCATAATTGTCCTGATTCCCAAACTATATGTCACCTTGTTGGGCATGATTCTTCCCACTATGAAAAAACTCATGCATACCTGAAAGATAACACCCTACCTCCCAATTCCTCAAAAAATCAAAACAGAAACTTTATTAGCCAATCCTGCCATTATACTCTTGTCGTGAATACCCCTTTTAAATGAGGTCTGGATGGTACTCTTTTAATATGTCTCGAATAAGAAGATTCTGAGAAGGCCTTAAATGAAGTCCATACCAACATTTGTGGCACTCATTCAAGTGGTCTTACCCTTTCAAAAAAACTCATACGTTTGGGCTATTATTGGCCAACTATGGAACGTGATTCTTTTCAGATAGCTAAAACATACAAACAATGTTGGATCCATGGGAATTCGATTCATGCAACAACACAAGAACTTCATGCTTTGGAAACATCTTGGCCTATCTACCAATGGGGTCTTGATCTAGTAGGAAAGATAAATCCTTCTTCATCCAATGGTCACAAATTCATCCTTGTAACTACAAAATATTTCACAAAATGGTTTGAGGCAGTACCTCTCATCAATATCATAGGAAAATAAATTGATGCATTTATCTTGAACTACATCATTTGTCGCTATGGAATACCCATGACAATTATCACTGATAGTGGGCGACCATTCAAGAATCAGGATGTCCAAGAGCTATGTGAGAAATTCAAGATCCAACATAGATTTTCCACACCCTATTATCCATGAGGGAATGGGCAAGCAAAAACATCAAACAAAACTATTTTGAAAATCCTCAAAAAGACAGTGAATGATGTTGGTAGAGATTGGCATATTCAATTGAACCCTGCTCTATGGGCCTACCATACTAGTATCCGCACACCAACAAGTGCCACACCTTTCTCTCTTGTTTATGGATCAAAAGCAATACTGCCAATAGAAGTAGAGATACCTTCTCTACGAGTATCATTAAAAGGTTGTATCCCAGATGAAGAACAATGAGTATCTAGATTGCAAGAGTTAGAATTAATCAATGAATGAAGATAAAATGCCTTTGATCATTTAAAGGTATATCAGCAATGAATGTGTCAAAGTTATAATCACAAGGTCAAACCACAATTCTTTCAAGTTGGAGAACTAGTACTAAAGGAAAATCCACGAAACCAGTCAGATCGAGAAAAGAAAGGGAAGTTTGAACCAAACTGGTTAGGTCAATTTGTGGTCACAACAGTATTCGGGTTAGGAGCATATCAGCTATCAACACAGGACAAGGATCAGCTCAAGGAACCCATCAATAGCATGCATCTAAAGAAGTTTTATGTCTGAAAGAGCAGAAAAATCCAGAAATAGTGGAAAAGCAAAAAATATAAAAATAGTGAAAAACAAAGAAAAAAAAAAAAGGAGAAAAAGTGCAATAAAAATAGATGGTGAAAACCTGGCAAACAGGTGCTATCTATCAGCTAGCTCTTCCATCTATTGGTTCATGCATCCTTCCGCTTGCATTCATTTCCATCAGCGTTGTTCATATCCATAATAAAGTCTTTGTACATACGCGGGCATTGCAGGTGATTTCTCGTCATGGTTTGGATTATTGTATATATCATAATAAAATTTGTTTCTAGACTAGGGGCAAAATCTTGAATCTAGTTAGGGGCAAAAATTTTCATCTTTTTGAGCTTAATCAAACAGGTAGAACAATAGTTACTAGTTAGGCAACACTTGTCAAGCAAAAAACTAAGACACGTCCAACGTTGAGCATAAGATCATATTGTTAACCATCAACTATCACATATCAGTCTAAACATGACAAACACATATCAATGGATGATATATTTTGACTAATGATTTTAGCACTTTGACAATAATGGTTCAACGAATTTATTTTGATTTTTTGCTATCATGATTTTTGAGTGACTCTAGGATGTCTTTGACTAGAGGAACAAGCAAGGAACATGATATTTTTCTTGTCTGTTGTCTATAAATTAATCATTAATATGTGCAAATATGTCTCAAGACATGATCATCGGAGTATCATAGAAGACATTTTGGACTTGCATATAGAAATGATTATTACTACCTGTTTTATGCAAGCAACACTCAGGTCATCTTGGTCCAATTATACCTCGATGCTTGTGCTAACTTGCAATATCAAAACCCAGGAAAGTAGTGCTCAGGTCATCATGGTTCAATTATACCATTGATGTTTGCACCCACTTCCCACATTTTAAAGGCTCAATGATGAAACAAAACAATGACCACATGACCGATCCGATCACCGCATTGCATTTGCATTTCATTTTGCATGGGATCACAACACTCATCTTTTCTAAGGCCACAGACTTCAACATGGTGTTATCTCTCTTATTACATGATTGAGTACATTGGACAATAACAAAAATAATCAATCCATTCATCTTGCATGATAAGTTAGTTCATCTCATATAACCATTGCATACTAAGACATCATTCATATAAAGCATCCAATCATTCATTCATTTAGTTATATTATTGCATTGCATCCATCTTATCTCAAATCATATAAAGTAACATCATTGCATTGCATCCATCTCGTATTAACATGCATGAGAAAATCATAAAAATATCATAAACATAGAAAGAATTGCATTGCACATACATCACATTAGAGATTACTTTAGTGGTGAATATTCGCCAATGGCAAATTTTTCACGTCGGCCATGTCGAAAATGATGAATATTTTGTACCGATTGGGGGTGGCCATGTTGCCAGAACATTATCAATTTCCGTCAAAGTCATGGCCCGATCGCCATATGTTTTATGCAATTAAATGTTTCTATGCGATGATTTTGCCAATACAATATATGGTGGACACACGGTAAATTAAATTGTTTTGCCTGCACTCTCTGAGGTTTCCTTAATAGATGACCTTAATTTGTCTATAGACATGTGAAGATTTGTAGCCAGGGGGACCCAATTCACCCGACATCTTGCCGACGCGTGTCTCAATTCACCCCAACTTTCACCAACTATATTGTATTCGCCTATTATTTGGATGACCTATAATCACCTCAAAAATTACATAAGTCGTATTTGGACGACCTATGATCGCCTCGAAAATTACATAAGTCATGTTATAGTTACGCGGGATTCACCAAATATTTGTATACCATATAAAATTCCCACGGAATTCGCCATATAAGGATTGGTATAAATACATGCAAATATCAGATCTATCTCAACACAATCTGGTGGGTTCTAGGCTCTGAATACTGATCAATAGCGAAGTTTCAGACCAAGGAAAATCATTTTTGTTGACTGCATTTGCGAGTGCTAGTGACCTAAAGCCTAAAGTTGAGCGGTCATATTTTTGAAGTGGCATATTATACATTATAGTCTATTATTGCTTCTTCAGCAAATTGATATTTTTTTGGCAGCCTTTATTTTGTTGGAGATGTCGAACAGGAAGAGGGGTAGGAAACCTAAATGTGAGGAAGGCCAGGAGAGGCCAACAAAAGTAGAATATTGTCTTCATACTTTGGCATTGGAAAAGATTGTGGTGAAAATCCGGAAGGTACATCATCACAAGTACAAGTACAAAATTCGCCACCTGCACCACATGTTGAGGACGATGGCGAACCTGATATCTTAGATCAAGATGATCTTGAAGAAGATTATCTGGTAGATACCCAAGTTAGCCAGAATGATATAATTGACTTGGGTGATAATGCTATTGATGATAATGCACAGAAGGGGAAAAGAAAAGCCATATCAAAAAAGGGTGAACCACAATCAAAAAAGGATCAGGAGTGGGATATGTCAGTGAGGAATTTTCAAATTAATTGGGCATCAAAGTATCCATTCATTGAACCAGTGGAGAATCCAATTGAAGGCAAGCCTCCAATAGAATGCAGGTGTAAGATTTGCACTTGGAAACATAACAAGGAAATTAAGTTGCAACTAAAATTTGACACCATAGAAAAGCATATGGGTAAAGTTTATGAAAATAAATGTTAGACGGGGTTAAAAAATCAATGATAAGATGGAAAACAAAGGAGGAATGTAAGCATGTGAGGAATGCCAAAGAGTATTATTTTCATGAGAAATTACAGATGAAGCCTGCTGAAGTTAAAGGTTTTATTGAAGTTGTTTTTGGAAAAGTAATGCAAATAGAACAACAGGGAAAAGTTGTTCAGTTAAGCGTTGTTTTTCATATTTTGAGAAGAGGGCGTGCTATGATAGATTTCCCATCAATTAGTGGTTTATTACAGTTTTTGAAAGTTCCTAACTATCCTAATAGACACTAGTCAGTAAACTGTGGATGGGAATGGGCAAGTTGTCTTGCTGAGGTTGAAAAAGAAGATGTACAGGAAAAAATAAGAGAGTCAAACTTCATTGCATTTTCTTTAGATGAAGTTACGAGAGTAGACAATACTTCATGGGTATGCATGCATGTTTATACTGTAGAGAATCATACCGACCAACCTCATCTACTATCTGTTGCTAAAATGAAGGAGAGTGCGACAGCGGAAAATTTATTTCAACTAGTAAAGAGAAGTTTAATTGAATATGGAGGTATGGATGACATGATGGTAGCCAAAAAATTGGTTTGTGTTGGAGCAGATGGAGCTTCAGTAATGCAAGGTCACAGGAATGGTCTTTGTACAAAGATTGAAACTTCATTTGCACCATACATTGCTGCAATTCACTGCATGGCTCACATAATGAATCTAGCTTGAGGAATTGTGAGCAAGTTTGCTTCAGTTAAAAAAATTAATATTTTAATCAGAGAGCTCTACTCACACTTTTGTCGAAGTCCCAAGCGATTTATGGAATTTCAACACTTTGTTGATGGATTAACTGATGTGAACAAGCTTCTAAAGGATAATGATACCAAATGGATCTCTTTGGATGGTCCAGCGCATCGAGTGTTTTTAGAATATCCATCCTTGATTGGACTATTTCACACAACTCGCGATGAATCAGATCAACCAAAATTTCCTGAACTTCTTGGCAGGTTAAGTAATTTAGAGACACTCTTAACTTTAGCATCTCTTCGGCCCATGTTAGAGGAAATGAGGAATATTATGAAGGCTGCCCAAAAAAGAGCTTTGTATATTGCAGAATATGCTATGCTACGTAAGATGACATGCATGACCCTCGACAATCTCTATCGAAATCAACCAACATTATTTGATGAAAAATTTGTTAAGTGGCGAACACTCACAGATTTGAACAATCCTGATAAATTTTTACAAATCGGTGCAGACAGGGAGGTATGTGCCAATGTACGGGGATTTGAGATACCAATGCACTTCTATGCCACGGTCGCCCCGAGGAACCAGGAAAGCGCCCCAGGAAGCAAAAAGCAAGAGTTACAAGAGAAGATTTCGACAAGATTGTTGAGACTGTAACTACTTCTATGAAGAAAATTTCATATGATCTTTCCTCACAAATTAGAAGTAGATTCCCTCCTAACAACCTACTCGAAGCCATGTCTATTGTGTTTCCTCATTATTGGAGCTTCAATAATGCAGTTGATTTTCGAAGTAAGCTACTGACTTTGATAAAACAATTTTGCATATCCAGAGAATTGAATGGAGTAACTATAAATGGAATATTAGACGAAAATCATCTTTGAGAGCAATCATCTCATTTTGCATACACTATGAAAGAACAATATACCAAAATGGAGAACCCCCGCGAAGAGGGATCAGTAACAAGGCTTTGGAAATCTATAGCTGAGAACTCAACGTTGCATGATTCAATGCCAGAACATGTGAAGCTTCCTGATTTATGTCTTACCATGATATTGGGTTCTATGGAAGATGAGAGAGTTTTTAGTGCTTTCGGGTTCCTAAAATCAAAGCTAAGAAACAAACTAGACAAAAATTTAGAAAATTGCTTGAGGCTCTATACATCTAGGTATGATGTCCACACTTTTCCTTACGATAGGGCACTGCAAATCTGGAGGTCCAAATGTGAAAGAAGAGGTTTAGGCAACACTTCAAACCAAAGTGGGACTATTGACTCATGTACTGGACCTATTGGTAGCATTGAGATGCAGTTCAATGAAGGTATGCAGACTCAGAGTGAAGAAACCACATACAAGAATACAGAAAGCACTGAATTTGATGAGGATGAATGGCAACTGTAAGAGATTGGTATTTATTAATCTTATTACTGTATCTCATCATTCATCTTACAAAAGCATATTAATTTTTGCAATTATAATTTAATATTGATTTGTAATTGTATTTTTCAACTTTCTATTTCTAGATTTAAAATAGCATAATAAAAAAAAACCATAATGTGTTTATTGATACAAAGATGTTTATTGTTTATTTATACATGTTTGAGTCTCAAATCTATGTGATACATTTCAGAACCGTATGATACAATTCATTCAATAGTAATACACCAATCTGTGTGATTCTCCATGCCAATTGCAAAAGTGAATACAAAGTTTTAGAACCCTTTGCAAATGACCCTGAATTCCCTTTTATAGAAACAAGGGAGCAACAATAGCTTTAGGTCAAAATTCAAGTTTGCAACATGTGAAGACTGAACATCAAAATCACAAACTCAACACAAATTTATATGGCCATCACAGGCCGTATTAGCAATTTAACATTTGCTACATGTTTGATGTCTCCTGTTCAAAAAATAGAGTTTAAAATTAAATATTAATTCATGCCATGACAAATTAAACATAGATAATAGTAGTGCCTAAAACCTACTAATCAGAAATAGAGAAATGCATAAATGTTAAAGCAAGGGAGAATTTGAGAATACAAATTTACTAGCTGAAGTTTTGCACTGTGCATCATAGATTCATAGGCTGGATTAGCAAAATAGCAATAGCGAGTGCTGTTTTTTTCCTATTCATAAAATAGATTCATAGGCTGGATTAGCAAAATAGCAATAGCGAGTGCATCATAGATTCATAGGTTGGATTAGCAAAATAGCAAACAGAAAAAACATAAAACCTTGAAATTAAGAATAAAAGAAGAAAATTGTGCAATACATACTATGATTCTTAAGAATTATGTGCTAGTTTTTGTAGGGTGCTCCACTCTTCGTCTGATGGAAGGTCAATATTCTATAAACTATGGAAAGTCAACTCCAAATTTTTCAACATCCCATATTTAGAAGATTTACTTGACATCACTATTTCATCCTATACTGAATTTAGAGTTGTAAATGGTTGGATGAATTCCAAAAAGCTTTTGGGAGTTGTGTCCTTTGGAAGCAAGTCTAAATCAGACTTCATTTTTATCTCCATGCTTTTTTTGTAAGCTTCTTCTCCAATGAATTTATTTGATGTGTCAAAAGGATTAGGCAAACCAAGTTTAATCAAATTATTTTTCTTTTCTTGCAGCTTCAATATCTTTTTTCCACAACTTTCCATAACTTATGTTGTTTCCCTTAGCTTTTGGCATTTTTGAATGATAGCTGATGTCTTAACTGTGACATCAATGCAGCTCTTAATTCCCTTAGATTCCAAGTAGTTGTCACTGGAACTGTAGACTACTTTCAGAATCTTTTTTGCCTTTAACTCTTTAGAAAAAAAATGTGTGCTCTTCTCAAAGTGCCCTTTGATTTTTATAAAAATTAGTCTCATACTTTCAGTCAATTGAAACCATTCACACAACTTCTCACTCCTCTGCATTATTTGCTGCCAAATGTTTTCTTGTATATACTTCGTTGTATTTTTCATATTATCTTTCAATCTATCCTCCAAAGTTTTTATTTTATCATTTGCATTATGCAGGTCTTCTTTCATTTGTGCACATTTTTTTCTTTCTTCCTCTCCTTCCTCTTGCAAATGTTTTTCTTTTTCCTTCCCATGATCCAATAGGTCCTGTAATTTTTTTATTTCGGCGGCAGCAGACTCATAACTTTTGTATAATTTTTGAAAACTGGTTTTTTCCTCAACAATTTTTTTACTGCTTTTAGCCAGTTTTTCTATCAGGTCCTTCAATTCTGCATCCTTCTTCTCCTGCTCTGCAATTTCTATTGCAGAGCCCAAATTTTTATCCTTTTCTTAAATTCATTGCACTTTCTATCTGTTGCTTTCCTCCTTGATTTTTCATTTTCCAGGTCTGCCTGTAACTTTTTTATTTGTTTCTCCAGTTTATTTTTCTCTCTCCACCTTTAGCAGTGAAGTGTAGACCACTTCGTTAGTCCTTTTTGACAAACTAATTTTGTCCACATTATGTACTTTGGAAAATTCCATTTGGAGGGTGCTAACTTGAAATTGAGAGGGATCTATTTGACTGTGTGGTGGATTTTTATCTTTAGATGAGCCTGGGGGCATAACAACCATGAACTCCATCATATCTTTCTATGGGTCATATGTTGGAAATACCATGTTCCTTGCAGGCTGTTCGTTTACAACTTCAGACACGGAAACCTTATGAAATGTTTTTTTTTTTTTTTTTTTCTTTTGTTGTGTGTTCATATTTTTCATAGTAATCATGAAATTGAAAATTTGGGCTTGCTGAAGCAATTGAATGTTTGAAAGGTGACATAGGAATACCATAGGCTCCAATTCCACTTATTCCTGTGGTTTTAACTAATGCTTGATGAGGATTACCAACAACAATTCCTGATGCTGTCCCACTCCCACTGACACTTTCATGTGTAGTTTTCATAGTTTTCTGAGGTGTGTGATCTGAAGCTACAAATGATTGATTTGTAGTGTCAATGGCAGTTGATATAGGATTCTCAATAATATGAGATTGAGTATCTACCTCTAGTGGCATCTTGCGAGAGATATTTTGTTGTTGCCCTTGTCCAACACCAAGACAACTAGTATCAATAGTAGTACCCATGCCAACCCCACCAATCATAGTGGCACTTGACTGAACAATAATAGGAATACTATCCCCAGATTCCCCACCAGTGGCAGTGGCACTTGATTCACCACCAATGGGAATACCATGATGTGGTGGTGGTTGTGGATTTGAACCTGAAACAAATGTAGGTGGACCCTGAGAGTAATGAGTAGTACCTATCCCTGATGAATATGAAGAATCAAGTCCAATGACTAGTTTATAAGGACCTTTTGATTTTGACTGTGATGGAAGTTGTACCTGAAGTGGATACCAAATGCCCTCTCCTCTGCGACCTAGACCACCACCTTCAAAACCCATTTTTCCACAAGATTTGCCCCTTTGCTATATTTTTCTTTCATGGACTCACTGAATCCACCCAATATTTTAGGGACTATAGTAGTTGTTGGAGGGGGCTCAATGACAACCACATTCTCATCATCATCTTCAGTCCTGCCATGCTCCATATCCCACAATTTGCTAAACTCTGCATCCTCATCGATGCTCTCAAATTCTGCACTTGTCTTTGGTTCATCAAGATTCCTCCTCATATTCCAAAAATCATTTATTTTGGTTTGAGTGAAATAATTCTCTTTACATTCATGCAGAATTGATTTGGGAATAGATTTGTTAGATGGATTAGCAGATTTTAGGTAGAAATTGTAGGACCTCCTACTTTGGATGCCCTGGCCCTCCTCTGTTGTCCTCTCTGTGTGCATTTGCAATGCCATAATTTGTGATGAAATTTCTTCTGTTGAAATGTTATTGTCAGCTACAATTTTCTCCATCTCTTTTTTAACCTCATCCTAGGAGTCCATGCTTCTAAGCTTTTCTAGCAATGGTTTACTTTCATGTTGACATAATGCTGAAGAGTTCCCATTTTTCTTAAGCCTTGCTTGAACTACACTGATTGGATCATACTGCCAGAGACCCTCATCACCAAAGTTAAAAACTGTCAAAAAATCATGTGCCACATTGAATGCTTTTCTCTCACATGTGAACCCTCCACATGAGAAAGGCAAGGAAGGAAATATGCTCTTCTTTTGCTGACCATGGAAGTGCCTATCTGTGCTCTCCAATTGCCATAGATACTCTAATGCAAATACCCTATCTATCACATGTATTGGAAGTCTGTATGGTTTTACTGTCGATCCATAAAACCTTAACATGGTGAATTCTTCCATGAAGAACCAGTCATCCAATTCTATTTGACTTCTGAGTTGAATGCAATCTCTACAGGACACAGGCAACCTAGGCATTGGAGTTCTTGTAATTTCATTATACATTGGTGCTAAAAAGAAGTCTACAAAATGGTTGTAGTTCTTTCTGTTATCATGCATCCTTATCTTTGGCATCCAATCACATATTGGACACTCTGTTCTCTTCCCCGTCTTCTCATCAATCTTATAGCTCACAATTTGAATCTTGTTGGTCTCAAATATTGCATGATACTTGGATAGAAGGAGAAAGCACAAGTAGGATGAGAACCTAAATGTCTTACAGGAACTTTTTTTGATCATTCGTAATTGTTTTTGCATGGATTTTACAATATGCTCAATAAAATTATATCTTACTGGCTGAACTACACAATGGATATTATAAATCATTTCAAGAAGGCTTCACCCACTTCCCTATTATTTTCCAATCCCAGGAAAAATGACAGCAAGGAAATAGTATCCCCAACCCATGGAACAAAAATGTTAGAATCATAAGGAGGCTTATGATTATGATCCAACACAAAACCAGTACCACTCTTTATTAGAGCTTTGATAAATGAATCTCTGCAACTTGGATCGAGACTCTCATAATTCCCTGCCAGCTTTTCAAGGTCAATTTGGGTGTTTGAGTTTTGGGCTTCAAATCCTAGGTTCAACAAACGAGCAAATTCTCCCTCATTTATGGATAGAATTTCCTCTTTTGTATTTTTATTGACAATTGCTTTTTTATCTTCATCATAATTTTTGGTGCAAACCATGACAAAATTAGGGCAAGGGAATACTTCAGGTAACACCATGCTTCCCAATCCAACATCCCATGATGCGATTTTATTTGTTTTTTGTTGTAACATTGGGTTGAAAACAGTAAATTTTGCCCTGGATGCATCTCCCACCTTACTAGACAATGTATATCTAATATCTATGATACCCTTTTCACCATGGATAGCAGGGTCATAAATATCATGGTATTCATCAATGAAACCTGGTGTTTTAACCAGTTCGGTTAGGTACATTTTGTTTTTCACTTGGCTTCTTGTTGAACTACTGCTTCCCGTTTTCCCCATCACTATTATTGTTAATAATTCAAAATAATGCTAGATAAAAACCTGAAAATGCTAACCCTCAAATTGGACCACGAGATTACCAAAAGCAAAAAAGGCGGGATGTAGGTGTTCTAGATTTTACCCAGAAATTGGAATTTCTATTTCACTAGATTGGCGCAAACAGTCTCTGTTGCAACTTGCATTCCTCAATCTAGTAGTTGTTTCTGAATCTCTCTCGATTTACAGGTTTGTCCAAGAAATGAAAGATGATTATGATTTACGAGTCTCTTATTTTGAAAACTTTGAAAAGTAGAAAAGTAAAACCTAAAGGGCAAAATATCTAGAATCATGTTGTAATTTTATTAATTACTATTCGATGTCGAAGGACAAAACATTCATTACTTCAATATAAATTCCGAGGACATTAAGAATCATGTTGTAATTTTATTAATTATTATTAATAACTATTTGATGCCGAAGGACAAAACATTCACTACTTCAGTATAAATTCTGAGGACATTAAATGTAATAAGTTCAATTTTGGGTGAAGTTCTCCCAAATGTGTTCACTTCCCACATTCGGGCCGAAATCCACCCTAAGTCGTTGATCTTTGCTCATCCAATGGACGAGGGACCAAGGTACCTGTTGTGACTTTACGGATCTGTTTTTTAAGCCTGTTTAATAATTTTAAACTTCCGCCCGAAAAAAGTTCTTAATAGACTTAATTATATTTAATTAAATTAAAACGTTTCAATTATGGGTGAGTTCTCCCAAATGTGTTCACTTCCCACATTCGGGCCAAAATCCACCCGAAGTCATTGATCTTTGCTCATCCAACGGATGAGGGACCAAGGTACGTTGTGACTTTACGGGTCTGTTTTTTAAGTCTATTAATAATTTTGAACTTCCGCCTGAAAAAGTGCTTTATAGAATTAATTATATTTAATTAAATTTAAAACCTTTCAATTCCGGGCGAAGTTCTTCCAAATGTGTTCACTTCCCACATTCGGGCCGAATTCCACCCTAAGTCATTGATCTTTGCTCATCCAATGGACGATGGTACCTGTTGTTAGTTATCGTGGGTCCCATGACTTCTACCAGATTTCGGGCATGTCACCATACTTGTGTCACTTTTCTGGGCAAAGTTCTCAGAAATCTGTTCCCTTCCCACATTCGCCCCGAAATCCACCCTAAGCCATTGATCTTTGTTCATCCAATGGTCGATGGTACCTATTTTTAGATGTAGTGGGTCCCATGACTTCTGCCATTTTTTTGGCACGTCACCATACTCGTGTCACTTTTTAGGTTTGATTTTTAAGTCTATTTAATCATTTTAAACCACTGCCCGAAAAAAAGTTTTATAGACTTAATTATATTTAATTAAATTTAAAATGTCCAATTTCAGGTGAAGTTCTCAGAAAGGTGTTCACTTCCCACATTCGGGCAGAAATCCATCCTAGCCATTGATCTTTGTTCATCCAGTGGTCGATGGTACCTGTTTTCAGATGAAGTGGGTCCCATGACTTCTGCCATTTTTCTGGCACGTCACCATACTCGTGTCACTTTTCGGGTTTGTTTTTAAAGTCTATTTAATCATTTTAAAATTCTGCCCAAAAAAGAGATTTATAGTCTATAGACTATAGACTTAATTCTATTTAATTAAATTTTAAATGTTCAATTCTAGGCGAAGTTCTCACAAATGTGTTCACTACCCACATTTGGGCCGAAATCCACCGTAAGCTGTTGATCTTTTCTCATCTGACAGACGATGATACATGTTGAAAACTTGAGTGTTGTCAGATGTCGTCGGTCCCATAATAAGAGACATTTAAATTTTAAAGATGTGCAATAGTTTGAGATAACTATTAAATATAATGTTAATATTATTTGTAATTAAAGATGTGCAATAGTTTGAGATAACTATTAAATATAATGTTAATATTATTTGTAAAAATTTGAAATTAAAAAATAGTATAAAACATGAAACTTAGTTTCTAGAATAAAACAAATAACTAAATAAAAATATAAATTTTGATATACAATTTGAAAGGTAAAAGTTTAATATAAAAAAAAAAACATTCAATATTAAATCTAAAATATTAATTTAAAGTTTAACAAAATTCTTTGAAAATATGTTTACGATATATAATTTTAAAAAATAGTTTTAAAATATATATAAAAGTTCAACATAAATTTAGTGTATTAATTTTTAAAAATGTGCAGTCCTCAACCTGTTAAGGCAAGCAAATCTGGAAAGTACAAATGCCAAGGTGGCGATTAATTGTTGCAAAAGGAGTTGTCTACGACATGTCACACAAACGGAGGAAGGGGAGGATGGCAGGAAATCTTTTTCTTGATCTCATGGCATTAATGCCTTATCGTGCACATTCATTACCTAGCCTATAAGATGGAGGCAAAATTTATTAGCTTTTGATCTATGTACCAGTTTTTGCTTTGAAGTAGAAAAAATCTGTAGTTCGTAGAATTGTACCTTCTGTAAGACATTTTTTGCAGGAAGTGATTTTGAAATTGCAGGTGACCATGGAGGTCAATTTCACACTTCGAACAGACAAGAAGTTGGTGCCCTTTTTGGGCAAAGTATCTGATAAACAAATGCAAGGACTGTTCAGGTTTAAGGAGGAGAAGTTGTGGGCGGCAACTCGATTGATGCTTGCAGAGGAGGTGGCACATATTAGTAACCAGTATCAAACTAACATGGAGGTTTACTCTCTGATTCTGGTGTGGGCCTGTGAATTCAAACCAGAGGTGGAAAAGGTAAAACTCACATTGGTCAAATTGATAGATGGGGACTTTTTGATTAACCTGGATTCAATCTTGGAGTGGGTGGTGCCGGGAGTTGGCATTCGAATTAAGGAAGGGGATGACCAGGAGGAATTGCTTCCTTTTATTCATGGCCCAAAGGATGAAATACAATAACAGTGTCATGAATGTGCCCGAGTAGGGTGGGAAGCAATGAAACTCTTTGTGAAATTAACTGGGGTGGATGAAGTCCTAAAGGCTTTGCATGTGGTGGCAAGGATGGAGGTTGGTAGGGAATTGAGAGATAGGGCTGAAGAAGGAAGGGCCATACAGCTACTGGAAAGCTTGGAAGGCGACCCCGACTTTGGGTGCCTAAACTGCATTCCAAAAATGAAAGCTAAAGCAGCAAAAGGGGAAAGCCAAAGCATCGACCTCCGAGAAGGGAAGGGACTGGGAGGAGGCGACCCAGGGGGATAGTGAGATTGAGTGACCAGCCTATCAACAATGAACTGGTTTTTTTGTCTGCTTGCTATAAGCTGTGGGTAGTATGGTTTTCTCTCTGTCTGCGTTTATTCATGAATGATTGCAAATTTTGTATCTTGAAACTTTTGAATTAATAGAATGAAAAAACCTTTACCGATAAACTTGTGTATCTTGAAACTTTTGAAATTTTGTATTTTGAATGACTATATAGTATATATTTATAAAATTATAATCAACCATAATCAATGTACAAATAATTAATGGAACGAACTGAATTTTTTTTATAGCATTACATAAAAAAGATCACAGTATTAAATTTTTTCCATTGTTTAACAAATAATTGAAATAACGTAGCTCATATACAAAAATCATTTGAAAGAAATTAATTAATAAAAATGAAATAGAAATATAGAAAACATTTTTATATCCATAAGACTGTAAGAGGCAAACTGAAACAAACTGGAATTTGAAAAATTATCATTATTATTTATGCTTTTGAAATTTACAATTTTTTCATCTGAGACTTGAGTCCCCCAAAAACTTAAAAGCCAAAATGAGTGAGCCATTGGCACTGAGCCTGTTAGGGTTCGAGGACATAGGAAAAAAAAACTACAGGGGGGTGGGGCTAGGGCACAGGTAGTGGAATTGTTTACAATTTTGCCCTAAGAATCTCGCCCTCCTTCCATGTAGAATTCTTCAGACAGCATAAGCTAAGGAAATTCTTCAAGCCACATGTAGTTTGGAAAGTCATCCAGGAGGAACCATTTCTGGAGGAAGTCCCTGCCAATCTGCGCCCATTTTATGTGACACGTCAGTTGCTCTGCATTCAGGTTTAGGAGAAATGGTTTCCTGGCCACTGGCACTATTTGGTCAGGGAGGAGAAGCTTGGATAAATCACTCGCCCAAGGGATCCCCACCCCTACTTTTGCAAGAACGATAAGAGTAATGTCATCTCCGAGGAAGTCTTCCTTAAAAACCTTCCTCAACAGCATAAGCATATCCACCTTGTCTCCTCCTAGGTCCAAAAGAGACGCTAAGAAGCGGGATGTAAGGTCCGTGTTAACACGGTACCTATTTTCGTTTCGCATAAATTCTCTTCCCAGCACCATCTACACAACCTCATTGGTGAACGACCCAACCTCCTTACAGACTGATTGGAGGGTTGGGTCTCTAACGGAGCCTAGAAAGGCCCTTTGGTCCTCTGCAGAAATGCTTCTCAAGCGGATGGGAGTGTCCATCTTGAGAAAATAGATTAACAAATTAAACAACCTGAGCAGTGAGCCTATAAACCTAAAATACTGTGAGCTCTGACGATTTATCTACCAAATGGCAAAGGCTAATTGAATATGAAAGAAGTAGAGATCATATATAAATTGTTGAAGCTCTTGATTGTAATAATTACTTCTTTAACAATATTAACTGCTATAAAATTTTTAAATCTTTCGTATCTCTGCAAATCTTTCCCATAAATGGAAACAGCTATGAACTAGTATCAAATTGACAAGTATCATATTGGAAGTCATGGGGACAGAGTGGATTGAAATTAGTGAAAAGATATATATTAAATGAACGAAATTATCAATCGTGATTCGTGACATTTGATATGTGTCTATTAAATCCAATTCCATTCCGGGCACTTTCTGGTGAGCTATGTTCTCTTCAAAAATTTGGGCTAAAATAAAACTTCAGCCATTGATCTATGATCATCAAACGGTTTAAAACCATTGATAGATTTTAGGTATGTGTCACCCTTCATGTGTCATAGAGGCCGCACTTATTGATACATCATGCAGAGTCCGGACTCAATGCATTATGTGATGTGATGTGATGTGCCTTATCTATTAATGGCAATGAATTCATGAAATCACCAATAAATTATACTATACATTGTACCATAAATAACAAAATATTCACCAAAAAAAATTAAATAATTTTCAAGCAGTGGATAAAAATCGCCAATACATTTAAATAATTTTCAAGTGGTGGATAAAAATTGCCAATACATTTAAATAATTTTTCCTTCGGAGTAAACATTTTTGCTCATACAATTATATATTTGTTCCTTTAAACAAAAATTATTTGCCTCCCACAATAAATATTTTCCCCATAGAACAAGGTACTATTCGCCAGAAATTTATGGAATTTTCATACCCTAGAAAAAAATCGCCAATACAAAATAATTTTTTTCCCCATTTAAATTTTTTTTTTCGCCATCCATATGAAAATTTCCCCCCGAAAATAATGTCTGATTCGCTAGGATTTTACACAGTTGTCGGGGGGGGGTTTCTTAAAGTTATCCCTGCATCACATAGTACTTATAAGCATCACCATACATATTCACATTTGCATAACATCATGTAAATACTACATCATCATATAAGAGGTATGCATCCATCGTCTAGAATCCATAAACATATAGAAAATAAAGCATACATCATGAGAGTAACTGCACAACATAATCATATATAAAATAGAATGCATACATCATCTCATAGGTCATGTAGAGCGAATAGGATCGACTACATATCATATCATAAAAAATATCAATGCCCGAGGTACAATGATATCACAAAAATATATGAGATACATCACAAATATACATCGCGGGAATCATCAATATCTCATCACAAAAAGGTGTGTACATGAATAGATCAATGTCCCATATCAGTGTGACCAATAGGATGTGGAGTGGAACCCTGTCCTGATGTGGTAGGTCTCATAACACCAACTGATACCCCTGTACCTGGGTCCCCACTTGGGGGATCTCTTTGAAGTGTCCATGTCACTCCTTGACTCTCAGACTGGCTTTGTCCCGATCTCCTGCTTAGCTGTGAAAATCCTGGAGCCCTCTGATCAGCAAGAACAACCGTATAGTATAAGGTCCTGTAATACTCGACCTCTCGGATTGCCTGGTGTATCATCTTTAGGGAAGCCTTCCCTGAACTAGACTCTCCTAACATTTGTACCTGTGCCTCGGCCTGCCGACACCTATCCCTAGTTGTATCTCTCTCGACCATGAGAGAAGCCATCTAGACCTCTAGCTTGGCCATCTAACTGTCCCTCTCTACTAGTCAACTATCTAGTTGCTAAACCTGACCCTGTAAGTCCGTAATCAGAGTCTGCTCCTGATAAGATGACATCCTAATGAGGATTTTTCGAGGTGCCTTTGCCTGTGGCTTCTCAACTTGTGATACTCCCATAGGTACCTACTCAACCTGGGGAACCTCTTGCTCTAGAACCTGATGCCCCTGATCCACTGGACCTGATCTCCTCCATTTGACCACCCAGGTCATCCAATCCATATATACATCTCTAGAAAATCTAGAACTGTTGGCTCCTGGTGTGCCTGCCACTGCCACTGCCACTGCTTGGTTATCTCCCCCATCATTATCTCCCCCATCCTCATCTCCAACACCATGATCTCCCACATCTCCTCCATATCCATCTATGTTATCCCCTCTATCTCCACCATCATCTCCACCCCCACCTCCTCTCCCCCCACCATCCCTTGTTTGTCTAGGAGCTTTGCGTCATAGCCTCTCATCATCCTCATCTAGAACTGGCTCTGGTTCATTTGGACATGTCAGCCTCAGAAACTTGTGTATAGTACAATATATGACGTATTCATTTTTCATCCCACTATCTATCATACCTGAAAGATAATCCCAATCCAGTGGCCCCAATTATTGATACTCTGCACACGCCTGGTCATATGAAATAGAGGGCCCCCAAGTCGCCACATCCAATCTCCTGCGAGCATAATGAGATGTACCTTGTGGTATCCCCTGTATCCTGCCATACTGTCTCAACACCCTCAAACAAAGGAATCGCTCGATAACATAGGGTGTCGATGTGATCAAGTATCACGTGACAAATACATATGGCATCTCCACTGCATCCTCGAGCCAGATCTCACAATCTCTATATGGTCTCCATATCACAGTATCCAGATCATCCAGTGTCCATCGCCCATACTCCAATTTGCCCAGCTTTCAATAGACAATGATGCCTGGATACCCATCAACATAAGGCCTACCTACAGGTCTATCTCTGTCAGCCAATGGTCATGTGATAGGCAAGTGCTCCCAGACCTATATATGGAGAATGGTCACCCCTGTTGGTAATGCAACTGATCTCTAGTACACAACTTGGTGCAGGTCATGATACAAGTGCGCTAACATGCATGACCCCTATTTATGGTAAAAATGGAATAACAATATTGAAATACTAAATGAATTCAACCACAAAACCCTAGCCTAACAACAACAAAGATCCACCATAACATATGAAGATTACCTAAGATAATGTAAATCAAATGAAATCACAAAGATTATACCATCACATGTTCAATAGGGTTTGGATCTCCATTCTTCCTATCTCCATTGATCTTCCTTGATATATTAGCTCTCAGATTTTATGTGTGCACAAGAGCTCAACAAAGAACGGAAATGTGGTTGCAAGTAGGCTTGATCGCATATGAAAGTTTGAAAGTGTAGTCGGGTTGGGAGTGCTGGTAGTTGAATATAATTGGGTTCATAATGAAAGAGAGTATCCTCTTATATAGAAGACACTATAAGAAATGGAGGGATAAGACTGAGAGGTGTAAAAGATAAATGGTCGGTTAGGATTAAAGGGTAGGTAGAGAAAATAAGAAAATAATGAGAGGGTAGGTACTGTAGGAATTAAGAGATGAATGACATGTGTCATGGGTAGAAAAGGCTAATGAATTAATTAAATAAATAAAGATTTATTTAATTAATAGAAGAAATGGGATCAATTAAATAAATAAAAGTATTTATTTAAATGAGAAATAAGGCTAGAAAAGGATAAATGAATTAATTAAATAAATAAAGATTTATTTAATTAATAGAAGAATTAGGCTTAAAATAATTAAATAAATAAAGATATGTATTTAATTAGATAGGACAATTTTAGGTGTCTACATTTTGCCCCTCTTTGAGACAATGTAGCTTGTCGCGTTATTTCAAAGAAGATAAGATGAATTGATACAAAGTTTCCCCAAGATGGGAATGATATGCCCTCAAGAGATTGGATGAAAATGTCTAAAAATATAGTAGACAATCTCTCGATAAAGTGACAGAGACATGGGATAAATAAGACTAAATCGGGAGATTAGGGCTAGGGTAGTCCATAAGATAGACTACGAGGGAAAAAAATCCTCATTTTCATCTACACACCTAAGAGATCAGAGTGTAGAGAGAGTAGAGAGCATTCAGCAGTCAACAGCGATGGCATTGGTGCATAGATTTGATTGCGTTCGCTGATTTCAGAGGCCAGCAGATGCAGGAAAGCTGGTGAGTACCACAAAACCTCCTTGTACTTTGTTGCATTAATTGTTGTCATAAATGCATGTCAAGTAGAGTAATAAATGTGCTCTAGAAAATGTCAAGCGGGGGGAAAAATGCTAAGGCGCGTCTGTGTTGGTGCCAGGCGCGTCTAGGTAGGATAGGCACGTCTAGGTTGTTGCCAAGCGCGTCTATGATTGCACTAGAATCTGTGTTCAATGCGAGCACATTTGTGTCTTGTAGGCACGTTTGTGCAAGGCAGGTGCGTCTTGGTAGAGCAGAGGCACGTCTATGTGATTTAGGCGCGTCTGTGCAGGACATGCGCGTTTAGGAAAGATGCAAGCACGTTTGTGTCTTCAAGGCCAAATTGACAGTTCTGTGATAAATATACATTGTCGATTGGATAAGATACTGAGAGGATACACTCAAGCAGGTCCTCTAGGGAAGGCTAGGGTAGCAGATAGGGCTAGGATTGACAATTCTATGATAGAACATACGTTGCCAATCAGGAAAATACTCAAGAGGATACACTCAAGCAGAGGCCCTAGAATAGGATAGATCAAGGCACTTTGTGATGAACAAGGAGTGCCAAAGAAAATGACAATTCTGTGATAGAACATACGTTGCCAATTAGATCAGGCTGAAATTGACAATTCTATGATAGAACATACATTGTCAATTGGATAAGCTACTCAAGAGGATACACTCAAGTAGGTGCCCTAAAGATAGGATAAAAGCAACATTTTGTGATGAACATGGAATGCTACTAGGATAGAAAGCAACACTTTGTGATGAACAGGGAGTACCACTAGGACAAAGTGCCATATGATAGATATAAGCATTAAGATAAAAAGAAGCACTTTGTGATGAACAAGGAATACCACTAGGATTGACACAGTTGATTTGCTTAACTGCAGGAGGACCTACCGATGCTGGAGTCATGGGAGAGATTCCCTTCGACTCAGAGTTTACAAACAAAGTGTTATAAAATGCACACTCCAATGAGAAATTGTAGGTGATTGAAGGTATTGTCATTGATGGCAACCTTACAATCCTATGGCATCGACATGCATCGACACCGACATATTCTACACCGGCATACAATTCACCGACAGCGAAAAGATGATTACCGACACCCTGGCCGACATAATTTTTGTTTATTGTATTTTGTATTTAATTGTAAAATCTTTTTGAAAGCCAACAAGGCGTATGTAATAAGGCTCATAAATAAGTATAAGATCTTGTAGAACATTTGTAATAGGGAATAAGCATAGATGGATATTATGTGCGAATATTGAGGTAGATTGTGGAATAAGGTTTATGATTATTGCAAGAGCTTAAACCAGTACTGAACCTAGCATAGTAGATGTTGAACTGAAGTAGTACATGACATTGGATTTACATAATCCACTTTTATAATTTAGTGAGACTTCTTTCGATATTTAAGCAGTGAGCTTTAGGTAGTTGGCCTTCCTGCATGTGCAGGCCCCTATTCTATCAGTAATATTCACTTATTGCCTAGTAAGTGAATATTGTGGGTTACAAATCCCACCGAGGTTTTTCCCACACCGGGCTTCCTTGCTAAAAATATTGTGTTATGGTGTGCTTTCTATGTTTTGTTTATTGTTCTTACTTACTGCATTGATTATGGTTTACCGGTACATTGTTTTGGAATGCAATTCATAAGTTCAGAAAATCCACAAACCGGTTGGATACTGATTCACCCCCCCTCTCAGTATCTTTGGGAATCCTAACACAGAGCTGGCATTCGAGGATAGAGTAGTAGTTGAGGTCATGGGACTGTGATATATTTTGTATGTGCTTGAGTTTCAGGCGAACATGGGATTGTTGACTGTGCTAGCTGAGAGATGGCACTCAGAGACTTACACATTTCTTTTGTTGATGGGTGAGATTACAATCACCTTAGAGGATGTATATAGGATACTGTAGATACCGATCGATGGGGAGTTAGTTCCTTACAATCGACACAGAGACAGGGATGTGCTAAGATGAGTGTTTCAGGATCTAGGACTAGAGATGAGGGTTGGAGATGTGGCTTGAGATACCATGACATAGATAGGATTGGCACTACCTGGTGGTGCTAACATGAGTGATCAGTGGGTTCCTCTATCCGGACAGGGTGACACGAGGGTTGGTTGTGGGATGGGGGAGGACTTTGGAGACATTGGTGATTGAGCACACCAGATTTGCATGGGGGTTGTTTCTGTTGGCACACTTGTACTATGAGCTGCATCAGTTTGTGTATCATAGATCAACAGGATTAGGATGCAGAGTGACACTATTGTAGGTGTGGGCATATGAGCATCTAACGGTTACACGAATGATACATTTCAGAGGTAGAGGACATGGGTGTAGCTATGTACATTTATATGATATGATTACATCACAACCATGGATTGGGAGATTGGAGTATTGACGTTTGGTGATTGACAAGATAGACAGTGTGGTATGGAGGCCATACTAGGACTGTGAGGAGTAGGAGGATGACACAGTGGAGCTTTCGTATATATTCTGGAGTAGATATCTAATAGGGAGGATACTGTATATCATCAAGCATCAATTGATTGATAGGGTATGTAGGCATTTTGGCAGGATACAACAAATGCCACGGGGGTTAGGGATGTATGCATAGATAGTGAGGGATCAGGTGCATTTGGGCCCATTATTATCTTATGATCAGGTAGTGACACAACTGCAAGAGATGGTTCCCATGCCTTGGGACATATGGGCAGATGTAGAGGATGCAGGGATGGATGTAGAGTACACTACATATTGGGCAGAGCATCGATTTCCATGACTGACGGATCCATGGGAGCCGATAGATGGAGATAGTGGAGGTGATGGAGATGATAGTGGAGATCGTGGAGGTAGAGGCCAACGATGGAGGCGGGGCACAGTGGTAGAGAGGAGAGAGGGCGGAGAGGAGAGATAGGTTCAACAAGCTCATGTAGTGAGGGGTAGAGGTGGATTATCATTACAGGTGCCAGCAACACAGGTTTCCGGATAGGTACAGGCTCCTAGACAGGTACAGGGACGGGGACAAGGATAGGGACAAGAGCAACCATAGGAGCAGCCATAGGGACATGGTGAGGGGAGAGAGGAGGAGGATGAGCTACTATCCTTAAGGGAGATCTACCAGGGATAGGTAGATGAGATCCAGGATTTGGAGAGGCATACAACTAGACTCAGGAGACAATTGAGGGATATTGAGTAGGAGAGGAATCAGGCTATTCAACGCTATATAGAGGCTAAGACAACACTAAGGGCAGGGAGGCATACAGAAAAGGACATAGGATCCAGATATGCCTATGTTCTATGGGTAGGGGAGGAGATAACCTACTAGAGAGGCTTGTATTATGGAGTGGTGCCACCAGATCAGCGGGCTAGGAGCTTCCGGAGACCATCACAGACTGCGATGACCTCTGGAGGGAGAGAAAGGAGACAAGCATCTAGTGGTGGGGTCATGGGTCCTCCACCACCACCAGATAGAGGGGGTAGGAGAGATGATCCCAGGGCGGGTCCTTCCAGGGCTTAGACTCCATCGAGGCCAACCAGCTCCAAGGGAGGGAGTTCATCATAGCCTTAGAGGGATCCCTATGTATCATTTTTGTACCATTTTGTATGATGACACCTTCGGGTGATTGTAGCCATATGATTTTGACATCATTGTATCATGACACTTATGATTTTGAGATATATATATGAGATGATTCATTGTTGCGGTAGCTATATGCATGTGTACCTATGTGATGTTTCTATGTGTTAATGCATGATTTCTATGTGATGCTTATGATATGAATGCAAATTTGTACATGATGCAATGCAATATTTTTGTTCTTTTATGTTTTATATGTTTATGTAAATGCAAATGTGAATGTATGAAATGCAGATGAATATGATAATGCAAATAACTATTTACATGATCAAAATGTAAAATGTGCTAACATGTGTTGTGTCCAGGATGTGATGCAATGTGATATCTATATGTATGTATGAAATGCTAATATGTGGTAATGTAGGTGCAAACTACATGAAATGCAAATGTTTTTGGTGTGTCATTATACTTAGTCATGTGATAACAAACTACACAGACTCGAGAAGGAGGATGGAGGTCAATCAAGAAGGGGGGATGAAAGATAGAAGATATGGAAGTGAAAGAACTTCTTGTGCTATTATCATCATTGAGCTTTATTATGGAAAACAGGTTATGACAATCCAGATATATGTTCGACCCAAAAAGTCATTGTACCCGTTTGCATGGAGATCAGGCAGTTGCAAACAAAGAATGCCCCAGTTCATACTAGACTTATAGTGTCCTCATATCCTTGGACAAGTCATAGCGTTCCTAAGAGACAATCCACATAAAACAAAGAAAAATAGGTGACGATACCCCATCCTCTCCTTTCTAGTCAAAAACATCCTGAAGATAGAATCTCTAGTCAGAGACATCCTGGAAAAGATAAAAGACATGTCACCAAAAGATAAAATCAAAAGAAAACCAAGACTCGACACCAACATCCATTGTAGTCCTAAAGTTAGTGTCTCTTGTCATTTGTATAAGTCTTATTTGATTGTGGTCACAATGTTTACTTTCACAAAAGGATAGATAGTACTGAACCATAATTTTGTTTGAGTCTGTCGAAAGATTTGATTTGTTGAAGCCCATTGCTGCTTGTGTCTCATCTAAAATTGACTGAATCCATGAAACTTATACTATATTGTGGGAAAGGCAGAACTTTATGGCAGATTGGTGATGCAAGAGTTGCTTTATTGCGGATTGTGCACAGATAGACTGAAGAAAATTGGAAGAAACTGTACTCCTCAGAACGTGTGATGCTCTCAGTTCCACACCCATCACTAGATGTAGGATTTTCCTTAGCCACATATAGGAGCTGATTTATTATGGATGGAAAGGTTGTGAGTGTGTGCAAAGTGAAGGGATGAGATTGAATCCTGAAGGAGGGAGGAGCAATGTCTCTACACATGGCACCGGTGACCCGGTTTTCACCATGGTACTTGCCTAGGGCGCCACCGAAGTGGTTTTCACCATTGGACAAAATGCTTTTTTCTTTACTTTTTTTATTTTTTAGTTTTTTAGTGTCACAAGGTGGTTGTTTGCCAGGTTTTCACCAAGTAACAATTTTTTTGTATTTTAAAAAAATTTTGATTTTTTTTTTGTATTTTTGAATTAGGGTACTCCTGAAGAGCTATGTGTAAAACCTGTGAAGGTAAATGCGGTTGATAGGATCCTCCAAAGGTTCACCCTCTGTGGTTGAGAGATGATATGCACCGGATCCATAAGCTGGTGTAATGATGTAAGGACCAAGCCAATTTGGTTCGAACTTTCCTTTCTTCTCTCCGTCTTGCTGATTTTTGGGATTTTCTTTGAGAACTAAGTCACCTACCTCAAATGTGTGAGGCTTTACCTTGTGATTGTAATTATGACTCATTCATTGTTGGTAAGCCTTGAGATGATTAAAAGCAATTTTTCTTCATTCATCCAATAGTTCTACTTCTTGTAAGTGAGAGACCCTTTAGTCTTCATCACTGATAATGTTATGCAAAGAGACTCATAAAGATGGTAACGTGACCTCAATAGGAAAGATAGCTTCGGTGCCATAGACAAGTGAATAAGGTGTGGCTCTTGTAGGTGTGCAAACACTTGTGTGATAAGCCCAAAGTGCGAGATTAAGTTGGATATGCCAATTTCGGCCAGCGTCATCGACTGTCTTTTTGAAGATTTTAAGAATAGTTTTATTAGATGCCTCAGCTTGACCATTACCTTGGGGGTAATAGGGAGTGGAGAAACAATGAGTAATATGGAAGCAATCACAAAGTTCACAAATATCTTGGTTTTTGAAGGGACGTTTGTTATCGGTGATGATGGAAAGAGGAATACCATACCGACAAATGATATAGTTGAGAATAAATGTAGCAATCTATTTTCCAGTGACTTGTGCGAGAGGTACGGCTTCAATGCATTTGGTGAAATACTCTATGGCAGTGATAATGAATTTGTGGCCATTAGAAGAAGGAGGGTGAATATTGCCTATGAGATCGAGTCCCCATTGACAAAAGGGCCAAGGAGTCGCAATTGGTTGAATTTTTTGTGCTGGTGCATGAATAAGGTCTCCATGAATTTGACATTTCTTACATTTCTTGACAAACTAATATGAATCTTTTTCCATGTTGGGCCGCTAGTATCCAGTCCTGATGAGTTTCTTGGCTAAGGTAGGACCACTAGAATGTGGACCACATATTCCTTCATGAACTTCATGTAACACAACCTAAGATTCATCCCTTTCTAAACATCTAAGGAGAGTGCCATCCAGTCCTCGACGGTATAGGATATTGGCTAAAATGACGTATTAGAAAGATTAGCGAATGGAAGTGGGACGTTGTTTGTTGGATAAGTCAGGAGGAAGGGTGTTGTTACGAAGGTATGTGAAAATGGAACCATATAACTAGGAATCGGGACTAACGACACATATCATCTCAGTAGGAGTGATCTCATACGAGGGAACCAAAAGGTTATCCACTAAGAACTCATAACAGGTTTCATTCTGTGATAGATCAGTCAGTGAAGCAATAGTAGCCATGGCATCTGCGGCTTGATTTTTCTATCTTGATATCCGCTCAAAGGTTAACTTCATGAAGTGTTTCTTGGAGTCATCTACCATTTTCTTGCAAGGCACTAATTTTTCATCCTTTGTTTGGTAGTCATCAGTTGCTTGACGAATTACCAGTTGAGAGTCCCCAAAAACATGAAGTCCCTGGATCTTCCACTGAACTGCAATTCGTAATCCAGTTGTTAATGCCTCGTATTCTTATATGTTATTAGTGCAAGGAAATGACAATCGATATGATTTTGGAATGGAATCCACTTGAGGTGTGTTAAAGAGGATGCCAACTCCTGCACTATGTTGCGTGTATGAGCCATCAAAGTATATTTGCCAAGGCTTTGTGTATGATACCATCAAGATGGATTCATCTAGAAATTCTAAAATTAGAGGAGTATCATCTATCATGGATGCATCTGCTAACTGATCTGTGATAGCTTGTCCCTTTATTGCTTTTTTGTCCACATATTTAATGTTGAATTTGCTCAAGAGCATCACCCATTTGGCTAGTCTGCCAGTAAGCGTCGCCTTATTGAGAAGGTATTTTAATGGATCGATCCTTGTGACCAGCTTAGTTTTATGATTTAGCATGTAATGTCATAATTTCTACAAAGTAAAAACCACAACAAGACACGCATGCTCAATTCATGTGTAGTTTATCTCATAACCGACCAAAGTACGACTGATGTAATAGACTGCCTTTTCTTTGCCCTCAGTATCTTGTTGTGCTAAGAGTGCCCCCAGTGTTGTTGATGTAGCTGATATGTAGAGTAACAAGGGTTGTTCTAGGATTGGTGGCATCAATACTGGTGGATTTAGAAGATAATATTTGAGTATCTGAAAAGCCTGTTGACAGTTATCATCCCATTTGAATTTGATGTTTTTGTGTAGCAAATGCTGAAAAGGATGATATTTATTCACAAGTTGTGCTATGAATCTTCGTATGGGCTGGAGTCTTCCTTGTAAAGATCGAAGTTGACTGATATTTCTTGGTGGTGGAATTTCTAGGATTGCTTTGACTTTTGTTGGATTGACTTCAATTCCTCTCTTTGAGACAATGAATCCTAGGAGCTTACCGGAGGTTACTCCAAAGACACATTTCTTGGGGTTTAGTCTTACTTTGTATTTTTCCAACGGATCAAAAATGACTGAAAGGATGTCCAAATGTGTATCTCTGTCTATTGATTTTCCCAAGAGGTCATCAACATAATATTCTACAGTTACGTGCATGCGATTATGAAAGATAGTAGTCATGGCTCGTTGATATGTAGCACCTGCATTCTTTAGCTCGAAGGGCATGACATTCCAGTAGAAAGTTTCCTGGGGACAAGTAAATGTTATTTTGTGCTGATCCTCAGATACAATTTTTATTTGATTGTAGCCTGAGAATCCATCCATCAAAGATAACATTGCATGCCCTGCTGTGAGATCTACGATCAGGTCGATGTTTGGCAATGGAAAGTCATCCTTAGGACAAGCTTTGTTGATGTCTTTGAAATCTGTGTATATTTTGATTCTACGATCTGGCTTACCGACTGGTACCAAGTTGGAGATCCATTCAGGATAATCAATTGGGCGTATGAATTTGACATCCAATAATTTTTCAAGCTCTGCCTTGACCAATAATGCCACTTGTGGATGCATCTTTCTTAATTTCTGTTTTACTAGTTTTGCCCCCGGTTTAACTATCAAATGATGCATTACTAAATCCGGATCCATTCCAGGCATATTGGCATATGACCATTCGAAACTGATTTGTCGCTCTATGAAGAAAATTATGAACTTTGATCTTTCTTCGTCTGTCAGAGATTGTGCCAGGAATATGTTATGTGGAATCTCTTCTGTACCAATGCTTGTTTTGATGGTCTCCTCTACTAACATAGATAATTTTTCTTCGTATGATGTTGGGAGAATATCGAGCTTCCATCTTTGGGCACCTCAGAGAGGTTTTCACCCTTAGATACGTCCTTTCTTTTTACTTTATTGGGGTCATACAGTGCCACAATGTGGTTTTCACCATAAAACCCTTGATTTTGTTTTTATTTTTACATTTTTGCAACTGGAAGGCCCAACACCCTTGCCAAAATATGCCACGTTGTTTAGTTCTATAGTGTATCCTGCTTTATGGTCCCCAAGTGGAAGAACATCTTATATGCCTAGATAGTCGATAAAGGCTTCATCATTTTGGAATGTGTCAAACTGTACAGGTCCTTCATGGTCCCAGTCAATAAGTTGGTGGTGAACAAGGGGAAGGCCTTTAATGTTTTCAAAGTCAGTGGGTGTTAGGGTGCAGATACAGTTATATTCAGGTATGTCAAGGTAGTTTTCAAGGCCATCATTGGCACTCTCCTCATCTATCTCGATCGTGAATGAGTCCAAATTGTCATTATTAAAAGTGCATTCCAGAATTGGTGTCCTCATCCTTCGTGATTTTGACCTAGATCTTAGAGACAAAGACTGTGTGGGATCCTCAGGGGTTTTTTCTTGACCAATTTTGAATTTTCTATGGAATTCCTCTTCTTCTGTGGGTTCACCTAGTTCTTTGAATGTCTTGGTGAGTTCATAGTCATTGGAGGATTTGTTTGAACCCCATTCCCATTCATTAGAGTCAGTGGAATAGCGGTTCTCTTGTTGATCATTGGACATCATGATTTGTAATGCTTCTTTTGATTTGTGAGTGTTTACCCTAGAATAGATGAAACCAAGCCCTTTCAAGCACTGATTTTTAAATGTTAATTCTGGTTGCAAAGGTTGAGTGATACCTTCTTTTCTTAATCCAAGAGGATTTTTTCCATCATACCCAAACTTTTGTAGGATCTTGAATCCTTTGCCATATTTTTCACATGGTATGATGATGTGATCTTGTGTACCATCTTCAGGGTCTTTGTAAAGCATTTTGTATAAGTCTTCTTCTTCCATTTCACCCCACTTTTGGAAGATAGTAGGATCCCATTTTAGTGTGATGATAAATACCCGTTTAGAAGGATGTGGTCATCCATATTCTTTTGGTAAACTCATAAGCTATCATAAGCACGTGGTTTGATTCAAAGTGTATTCACCCATGCCTTTGTCGTGATATTTCCCTTTAAGATCACCTTGCTTTGATGTTGAAGGTTTTAATGATTCAGGGTCAATGTATGCAGAAGAAGGGATAGCTTCTCTATTAATTTGAATGATTGTCTCAGATTTTGGTCTCAAGTTATTACAGTATATAAATTGATTAGGATCACCATTAACTGTTACTTCAACTCCATTGTGAGGAAACTTAATGCATTGATGGTATGTAGATGGGACTGCTCTAATCTCATGAATCCAAGGATGCCCTAGCAATATGTTGTATGTGAGATCCAAGTCTAGGACTTTAAAAACCACATCCTTCGTAACTGGCCCAACTCTGAAAGGCAAGGTGACTGTGCCTTTGGATGAACGCTCTTCATCATCATATGCCTTGATGGTAATTTTGTTTGTAGCATTCATAGCTTTATCTAAATATCCCAATTATATTATTGTGTTCAAAGTACATATATTGATACCAACTCCTCCATCTATCAGGACTCATTTTATTCGATGTTTGTGTAGGAAGGATTCAATGTGTAAATGTGCATTATGTGGTTGGCTCACAAAGGCATCATCAGCTTCTGTCAATGTAAGAGAGTGTGGAATGGAAAGGTATCCCATGATGGCTTGAAACTAGTCCATGATCAGATCAGTAGGGACAGTAGTGTCTCTCAAAGTTTTGTCAAGAATGGCTTTATGTGCAGGGGATATGCGTAAGAGCTCAAGGATGGAGATAAGTGTGGATGTCTTCCCTAACTGTTCTACCGGATCATACTTAGGTTTCGCTGATGAGGAAGTGGTGCTTTTAACTGGAGCACCTTGCAAGGTGACCTTACCTCAACGAGTTGTGACATTACATTCAAAGGTAGGTTCAAAAGAAGATCCAATTCCTTTTAGGACAACTTTAGGTCTTTGGGTAGAATTTTTAGGCGTTTTGTCCTTGATGATAATGGTAGAGACATAATTATCCATCGAAATGTGATTGATAGTTGAATCATAGTTATAGGATGCTCTGGTATAGCTGGTTTGGTCATCTATGGCTTTAGCTTTTCCCTTGTCATGTTTTGGGATTGGTTCCTTAAACATCTCATGTTCTTGATTGGATGAATGTCCTTCGATCTCAATGTCACCTCTATCAATAAAATCTTGTATGTGTAAAGCGGAAAATCGCGGTCGAACCCTAGTTGGTCTCCCCTCTTCTAACTCCGAGGAGAGAGAAGGGAGGTTCGCTAGGATTCGATGGTTTTTCACTTAGGGGGAAGACTTTACATTCAAAAGAGGGGTTGAAACTCATAAGATTCAATCCCACACAATGTAAGATTGGATGCTAAATGAATTTCAAGGGGTTTGGAAAGCAAGGCTACCCTCTTTTGTAAAGAATGTTGTTAAGGAAATTAAGCTAAGCATGCATAGAAAGTCATAAAGATTCGCTTATAAACTAAGTTTAGGTTATAGGATGAAGCTGCGGACCTGGAATTAGCAGTAGAATGTCGATACGGCGCTGTCCTGCAAATTTGAGAAAAAGTTGTCGGGACGATGGCGCCCGGCACCACGGTCCTCCGAAAAATCCGCGAAACGAAGGGGGATCGGTTCGTCTCTGCACAAGGATTCCAGATCTTCAATCTCAGCCGCGTACCTGCAACCTACACACAGAAAAGCGAAGACGATTGGGGGGTTAGGGATTAGGGGTTTGCCTTTAGGTCAAACCCCGGTTTTGGAATTAACCAAGAAATGAGCAAGTGCTGTAAATGTAAATGTATGTAAAACAAGTACTAATACCTTGTTCTAAGGATGTTTGTATCCTTATGTGCGAAGGTTTAGATGTTGTATGTTGTATGTTGTAGCATGTAGTATGTAATAAGTGATCTCCTCTTCAATGGTTGAATCCTTGACTTGAATGCAACACTTAGCCTTGAATGGAGACTTGGAAGGAATGCTTGAATGCCTGAGTATAATTTCCACGCTTTGTACACATATCCTCCTCTTCCCAAATGAGAGAGAAAAATGTAGTTTATATACTTGACAATTAGGGCTAATAGACTGATTTTCCCGACCTTAGGCCGACCAGGGAAAGTATATTTCCAAATTGCAAACGAAAAGACCCGATACCACTTAGGAAACCGGGCCCAAAATAGGACCCAGGGACCAGGGCGCTGGGCGCCATGGTCCTGGAGGACCAGGGTGCTGGGCGCTCTGGTCCCACCTCCCGGGGCAGCAGGGTGCAAGGAGGTTCAGGCCAGGGTGCATGAAAAATGCAGTTTTTGGTGTCGTGAGCGAGTTTTGGGGTCTCCATTCAGGTTGCGTGTTGCGTCACCATCGTGAAGACCGAAATGCAGTCGAAATTGCAAGTGTCGCAATTTTAGGATGCTACATTTAGCCCCCACTTTAGCGGGAGTATGTATGCTCATACTTTCGGTAAAGTACAGGGAAACAACGTTGAAAGACTTTCACCACGTCAAGGAGGCAAGATACACCGAGCCCCCAGTGGACTAAGGATCTTATGACTTCGATTGACAAAGTAAAAGGGAAGATCACGAGGGAGAACCATGACTGTCAGTAGTAAGGTTCCCTCACTATGAGTCATGCAAAAGAAACACCAAAAATCTTCAAGACAAAGCTAAGTTTGCCAAGAAATTTTCAAGTATCTTTGAAAGGATAGACAGGGTGTATGCCCCCCTACGTTAAAGCAATCGCACACGCCTCAACGGGGGTGATTGTTTTAACGTAGTGATACACATAAGAAATGAGAAAGGAAAAGGAGCACGTTATCGCAAAGATTTAGCCCCCAAGTGTGAGATAAACCCAAGGATAATAGACACAAAACACAAAGCACGAGGTGACTTCGCTTTCCTCGGGGTCAGTATGCTGTATGATAAGTCATGTATATATATCATATGTATGTATGCATAATTGCTCTTCATTCCCCAATCAAGGAAGGTCACCTAGAAGAAGGGAACACATGTGTCTTTTGAGTCAACATGAGAGAGACCAAAGAGATCTCAATGCTTTGCATCGTCCTCAAGTAGACAACACTAAGGATGACAAATAGAAGAATGAGAGTACACATAGAAGAAGTACAAAAGGGAGGGGGAGAGAATCTGCTATGCTAATGTAACTAGTCTAGCACGTCATCTACCCCCCGATCTTGCTGATCAATGTTTCGGGAAGGCAGGGAACACGCTAGAGGAGGAACATCCAACACAGCAGATGGAGCTATCACAAGATCCAAACAAGGGCTATGTTCATGTTCCAAGCCACATTGTTCTTGTCTAGGAGCTAGGATAAGTGCTTTAGAAAATTCATTAGATAAATGGTTATCAACATCAACAAGTTCATATTCACTATCAGAAGCAAGAGGAGTAACATTTTCATCTGTATCATCATCAAGATTTATAAAAATAGGATCTTTAACTCGCACAGGATCAAGACCATCATGCATCTTATGTTTAGGAAATTTAGGCTCAATATCCGGCTGAGGAGAAAATGGAATAATGCTTGTTGAAGGTGTTTTTGGAGATTGCAAAGTTTGAGCTCTAAGACGACGCTTTCGCCGGCGTTCACGTGCAGAACGATTTCGTCTAGTCTTAGTAGGAAGTGGAGAAGACTGAGGAGGAGGAATGTTCTCATCCTTAGCACTTAGATGTTTAGGTTGTGGTCTCTTAGGCTGGATAATAGGAGAAGAAGAAGGTCTCTTCTCTCTATAAAAGGCAGGAGGAGGAACTGCTCCATATAAAGGAGGAATTTTTGGTTTAGGAAGAAGACCAAGTCCATCATGACGAGGAGGTATAGGTCTATTTTTAGAAGATTTATTAGGCATAGACATAGCCACATCCATGGGGATGGGTTGGGAATCTTCTTGGGGAGAGACATTAGTTTTGTCTTTCAAAGGAAGAATTTCCTTCTCAAGAATGATAGGAATGTCAAGTTTAGGTGTTCTAGGTTCACTTAGAGATAGGATCATATCTGTTTTCCACTTTTGATAAGATTTGAAAAGATGATCACTTCGCGGAGGAAGAGATTGGAATTGTTTGGGCCAAAAGTAATCAATAGGAACACTAGAGGTTCTTTCGGCTGGTTTAAAGAGACTATGATTGACAGTAACAACTTCACCATTATGGGGAAATTTCAAACACTTATGAATAGGAGAAGCAATAGCTTTCATGGAAGATAGCCAAGGATAGCCAAGCTTCACACGAAATTGTTCGGAAGATGGAATAATAGCAAAGTTCACATCAAGGGATTTGTTATGGATTTCAATAGGCAATGTAATAGAACCAATTGCAGGAGAAGAAAATGCATCCAATAGTTTCACAATCACATCTGTTTTGTCATAGATCACTTGATTCAATTGCAAAGTAAAAAGAAATTCTTCAGAAATAACATTAACCATGCACGAAGGATCAATAAGCACTCCACGGCAAGGTGTATTTTTGACTTTTGCAACTATGTATAAAGGACCATCAGGTGCCCTAATGGTTTCACTAGAATCAAATGTGATGGAAGGTTCTTTAGGGTTTTCTTGCTGCTCTACAAAGTTAATCACATTCGGAGTCATAGACACAAGACCATCAGATGAGAAAGAGGAATCATTAGCCTCAATCGCATTAGAGGTATGAGAAGGTAATGGATCAGTAAAAATCTGAAGATTTTGGTTAGGAGGAGCTACAGATGTGTTGCCTTTATCATTCACTCCAGAAACAGAAATAGTATTATTATCAATCAAATCTTGAATTTTACCCTTTAAAGAAAAACATTTTTCAGTATCATGCCCAAGTTGACGATGAAAGTGACAAAAAGCTTTGTGATCAAAATAAGGTGAAGTAATCTTTGCAGGATCAATTTGTCTTATAGGAGGAAGAGTAAGAACATTTTGTCCCAATAACTTATTCATAATATCATGAAATGATTCATTCAAAGGAGTATACTTTCTTTCTTTCCTGAAAAATTTAGAAATAGGAGGCACACCTGATGCTGCATTCACATTGTTGTTGATGATGTTTTCATTGAATTTGATGGAATCTCTGTTCGGTTTAAACTTCCCAAATGGTTGTTGACTGCTATCACCCTTATCACTCGGAGCCATAGGATGTGATTGTTCCATTTGACTCACAGTCAGTTGATAATTGTGAAGAGTGGCACACAACTGTTGGAAAGAAGTAAACTCAGAAAACAGAAGTTTGTCTCGAATATCTTTTTGCAAATTAGAAATAAAGATTCTTTGAATATCATTGTCAGGCACTGGAAAAGAAATTTGAGCATACAAATGCTTATATCTACCAATGAAATCAGTCACTTTTTCTTTAACACCTTGTTTACAATGCATTAAATCAATCAAAGTAACTTTAGGACTTATATTGTTTTGAAATTGTTGAATGAAAGCATTTGCAAGTTGTTCGAAAGAAGTAATAGAATAAGAAGGCAACGAGCAATACCATTGTAGGGCTTTGTCTCTTAATGTTCTGGTGAATAGTTTTGCAAGCAACCTTTGGTCATAAGCAAAATCAGTACATATTGTTTGAAAAGTCTTAACATGTGTTAGAGGATCTCCTTTACCATTATAAAGCTCCAAATGCGGGATTTCAACATGTTTAGGAGGGATAGCTCGAACAATATCAAGAGAAAGTGGGCTCGCAACATCAAATGTGGGCACACTAAACTTAGATCGATTCATAGAGGCAATTTGTTGCTGTAAAGAAGAGACAGTTTGTGCAAGATTATTAATGGTAGCTTCAGTCGAAGAGTTCATATTAGGTGTGTTAGATTGAGATGGAGGTGTGATGTTATTGAAAGAAGGTAAAGAGTAAGGTGGTGGGACCCTATGATAGTCAACCATAGGGGATGATTGAATAGGAGGAACACTACAAGGAGGAATGGAATGGTTAAATGAATTGCCCCCTTGCGTCATGTTCATTTGTGAAGATGTAATAGGAACACTCATTGAAGGAATGTACGAAGAAGTTGGATTGAATGAAGGAAGGTGATTAATTGAAGAAGGAGGATTGCCCCCATGACTAGTGATCACAGGAGGAATGTCTTGTATAGAGGTAACCATGATGTTTGATGTAAAGGTAGGTATACTAGCAATAGAAGTCATCAAAGGAGTAGAATGATTGACTTGTGTAGGAGGTTGTGTATAACCTAAAGATTCAACACAACTCTTCATAGGCATCATGTTCAAATTCACAATGTGTGAAATGCCACGCAAAATATCAATTCCATTCTTATCACTTTGAAGCATACGTTTTAGACCCTCAATTAAAGGAAGAGCTTGACTATCGGGATACTCATGAGACATCCATTGGTGAAAATCATCAAATTGGTTATCCAATTTGGAAAGTTGTTCAACAGAAACTTCATGGGGAGCTTCTTCATCATTAGGAGGATTAGAGGAATTACCCATGTCCTCGTTAAAAAGGCTACTCAAATTAGGTTCCATCTCCTCGGTAATTAAACCTCGGAAAGACTTAATTCTACGGCTTCGTCTAACAGGAATAGTGTAAGTAGGGCTTATTGTTGTAAAACTCATGCACTAGAGAGAGAGAGAAGATTTTGATTTTAGAGGTAGCAATTTTCAGTAAAACCAGCCAATCTTCCAGATTTAAGCTGTTAAATGCAATCACAACAGTCTCCCGAAATTTCGGAAAAAATGTCCGGGACCGTGGCGCCCGGAGTGCAACACGGTCCTTGCAACTTTTTTTGAAATTTGTAGGGATGAAAGGTATGATGATTTTAGAGCTAATCTGAAAAAATTGAGGGATTTTACGATCTGTAGATAGGCCAAATTAAAGTTGCAATCTCAAAATTGAACCCTATCAAGATTGTCGAAAAATGCAAAATTTGAATTTTGAAAAAGAGAGGGAAACTGAAATTTTGAACTTTATGATTTTAGAGGGAATGTCAAAAGCAGTGCAAGTTTTGAAATTTAAAAATTGACTCAATTTCACGCTGAATTCAATTTTGAAAGCGAAAATCAAAGTTGTTGTAATTAGGCACTTAATTTCAAAAGTCACAAAATGCAAGAATTTGAATAAAGCACTGAAATTTTGAATGAATGCAAACACAATTTTCAGATTTAGGACAGTAAGAACACAATTTTGACACAAAATTTCAATTTCAACAATTTTTGAATGATTAGGAGCCTTAAACCAAGCAATCACAAGACCAACTTTGACCGTAATTTTGAAAGTGTTATAATTGACAAAATCAGCCAAAATTCTGGATTTTAGCAGGAAAATACAGCAAGATCTCGCTCCCAAAATTTTGAAAAAAATGTCGGGGACGATGGCGCTCGGAGTGCAACACGGTCCTCGCAACTTTTTTCCAAATTTTCAGGGATGAAAGATATTGTGATTTTATTGCAGAATCCAAAGTTACAGCTGATTTGGAGATGTTTTGATCGGTCAAATTGTCAAACAAAGGTTGAATTAAGAGGGTTTCAAAAATTAGGGTTTTGACACTTAACCACTTAATTTTCAAAATTAAAGCACAAATATGAATTGAAAATTTGTAATAGAAGGGCAGATCTGAAACAGGCATTAACAATTAAACATTTCGCAAGTTCAATGTTCAAAAAAAGAAAATTTAGGGTTTTTATGCAATCACCTCTAAAATTTTGCAAAAGATCAAACATGGAAATGTAATCAATTTTTTTAGATCTAAGCATGAAAAATCAGAAAGGATGTTCACGTCGGGTTCACCAAAATGTAAAGCGGAAAATCGCGGTCGAACCCTAGTTGGTCTCCCCTCTTCTAACTCCGAGGAGAGAGAAGGGAGGTTCGCTAGGATTCGATGGTTTTTCACTTAGGGGGAAGACTTTACATTCAAAAGAGGGGTTGAAACTCATAAGATTCAATCCCACACAATGTAAGATTGGATGCTAAATGAATTTCAAGGGGTTTGGAAAGCAAGGCTACCCTCTTTTGTAAAGAATGTTGTTAAGGAAATTAAGCTAAGCATGCATAGAAAGTCATAAAGATTCGCTTATAAACTAAGTTTAGGTTATAGGATGAAGCTGCGGACCTGGAATTAGCAGTAGAATGTCGATACGGCGCTGTCCTGCAAATTTGAGAAAAAGTTGTCGGGACGATGGCGCCCGGCGCCACGGTCCTCCGAAAAATCCGCGAAACGAAGGGGGATCGGTTCGTCTCTGCACAAGGATTCCAGATCTTCAATCTCAGCCGCGTACCTGCAACCTACACACAGAAAAGCGAAGACGATTGGGGGGTTAGGGATTAGGGGTTTGCCTTTAGGTCAAACCCCGGTTTTGGAATTAACCAAGAAATGAGCAAGTGCTGTAAATGTAAATGTATGTAAAACAAGTACTAATACCTTGTTCTAAGGATGTTTGTATCCTTATGTGCGAAGGTTTAGATGTTGTATGTTGTATGTTGTAGCATGTAGTATGTAATAAGTGATCTCCTCTTCAATGGTTGAATCCTTGACTTGAATGCAACACTTAGCCTTGAATGGAGACTTGGAAGGAATGCTTGAATGCCTGAGTATAATTTCCACGCTTTGTACACATATCCTCCTCTTCCCAAATGAGAGAGAAAAATGTAGTTTATATACTTGACAATTAGGGCTGATAGACTGATTTTCCCGACCTTAGGCCGACCAGGGAAAGTATATTTCCAAATTGCAAACGAAAAGACCCGATACCACTTAGGAAACCAGGCCCAAAATAGGACCCAGGGACCAGGGCGTTGGGCACCATGGTCCTGGAGGACCAGGGCGCTGGGCACTCTGGTCCCACCTCCCGGGGCAGCAGGGTGCAAGGAGGTTCAGGCCAGGGTGCATGAAAAATGCAGTTTTTGGTGTCGTGAGCGAGTTTTGGGGTCTCCATTCAGGTTGCGTGTTGCGTCGCCATCGTGAAGACCGAAATGCAGTCTAAATTGCAAGTGTCGCAATTTTAGGACGCTACAGTATGATGTTCTTTAGCTGATGACAATTTCCTATCTTGTGTCCTTTGCTCTTGTGAAATTCACAATACTCATCATCATTCCACCAATTTGGTTTGACCTTTGGCTCATATGGAGGATTGTCAGGAATTGTTATTATCTTGTTTGCCACTAGCTTCCTAAAAGATGATTCAAGTGGTTCTCCCAATGGGGTGTATTTCCTTCATGGTTTTGCAATTGTTTGAGTATTCACCAGGTTGTTTGTAGAACTTGATCCAGAAAAAATGATTTTGGGTTGTACTGTATTAGCATCAACAACACCATCATTTACTGTGTTCTTGTTTTTGTTCCAAAATCTTGGCTTGTCTTTTCCTTTAAAGTCCTCTTTGTTTTCTTTGAATATCTTAATTACTCCTTGTTCAATTAGGACCTTCTTTGTTGCTAAGCCTTTTTCAATGACGTCCTTGAAAGTGGGCAAGAAAGATTTTCTCAAGTCATAACCAATGTCTTTGTTGACATTCTGGGTGAACATCTCTACCATTTGTTTTTGTGGAATTTCACAAGAGCATCTACTGGCTAAATTCCTCCATGGTTGCAAGAATGATGAAAAAGACTCCCCATCCCTTTGTTTGGTGTTGCACAAAGTGGTGACTAATATGTCTGCCTCTATTTTGTATGAAAAATGTTGGATGAAATCCTCTGCTAAATCACCCCATGACTTAATTCCAAGTGGAAGTTGAGAGAACCATTTCATAGCTTGATCACCTAAGCTTTGTGGGAATAATCTAATCAAATATGTCTCTTCTGATGCTACCTCAATGCAAGCTGTGAAAAATTATCTTATATGTGCCTTAGGGTCTCCTTTGCCTCTATACATATCAAACTTAGGTGTCACTAAATGTGTAGGAAAAGGAGGCATTGGAATGCTTTTGTCAAATAGATAGGGACATATGTCTCTCAATGTGTAAGCCGGATTTGGTGTATTTATGCCCTCCAATTTTATTTTGTAAGTCCTTGATTTGTTGTTCCAAATTGTTCTTAGCTGGAGATCGACTTCTTGGACCATATCCACTACCTGAGCCACCGGGTGGGGGTGGAGCATACAACATATATGGATGATATTGATCATACACATGTTCATATGGAGGAGGTCTATAGTGATGCTGCATATATGGACCACTTGGTATAGATTCATGTTGAGGAACAAAATATCTATTTTGTCCATGTATACCATACTCTACAGGCATGTCATGTTCTAATGTGTTGCCCCCAAATTTGACAGGGGGTTTCCTTGTGTCCAAATTTTGAGCATGCCTTTGAATATCCAATTGCTTTGGTGGTTGATCCTTAGCATTGATATGTGATTGAGCATATTTCTCTGCATAAGACTTCTACAATGGTTTGCAAAGGTGAGTATCATATGCTTGACCATGTGTATGTGGGACCTCATGTTTTTGAAATAAAGATGATGGTGATTCAGGCACAAGATGTGGTCCTCTATTGCCTCTACTATTAGGCCTCCTTTGATCCATGTTGAGTTGAGGTTCTTGCAAAGGTCAATTTTCCATTATTTGAGACATGTCAAAATCATGAGGGATCTTGGCTCCACTTTGTGCCATCACTTGTAAGAAATATTGTCTATCTCTCCTCATTATTTCCTCAACCAATTGATTAAAATGAGGATCCATAATAGAGTCTTCCACTTCTGCTGAATGTACAAAAAAGTTGTCCATATTGTCATTATGTGTATCATTGTTGTTTGTAGTGTCCATGTTCTCAACATTTGGAATATTTCTATAGGCATCCATATCAGATAATGTTGTATGATCATAAATGAAAAAGACATCATTGTCATACTCATAGGCACTCATGTTTGCAGACTCTTGAGCCTGTTTAGCTTCTCTCCTAGATTTTTGGGAACAGGTTTCAACCACGAACTAGGTCTTGAACAAGATGTGTGAGACTAGATGAAGATGGAAAGAGTATGGATGGAATGTAAATGAATCTGAGGTGTACTTGCAATGTCTAAAGTGTAAGACCAAGTATGTATGTAGTAGAGTAGGTGTGGCTTCCAAAGAGATGATAGTTTCTCTTGATGAGGTAAGTTGACCTTAACTCTTAGTAAGACCAAATGAGACCCAAAGGTGATAGACCTTGATGAGGGACCACTTAGAAAAATGTTGTTGTATGTAGTGTGTTGACAAAGAAAGATGAGGACAAGAAAGTGACCTTTTGACTTGAGTTTAGACAAATGTGAATGTACTGAAAGATATAAAGCAATGATGGACTTTGTGAGACCCAAAGATAGGTTGAATGCTAGATGAAACCTAGAGAAATAACCTAGGAAGCTCAATAATTCTGAAACTGACTGCTCTTGTTTGTTGGACTGTAAGTTTTTCCAATTCTGAACATAGACGTGCCTGTATACTTCACAAATGTGGTTAAATGATACAGACGTTTTTGAACACTGCACAGACGTGTTTATGAGATTTTGTAACTACAGTTTTGCTTATGATGACACAAATGTGGCTAAATGACACAGATGTGGTTCTATCAGACACAGATGCGTTTCCAGAAAGTAAGTGTAATTTTTCCAGTTTTTTGTGAAGTTGTTGTTGTGACCAAATCTGAATTTTTTACTGTTTTTTCATGAAAAGAGGACACAATGTTGATGAGGACTCAATGTTTGCAAGTGTGTAGACTCAAAAATGACTCTAAAGAAAATGTGTTGTTTGATGTAAAATTATTTTGCATACACTTGAAGACACAAAAGACACAATGTTTTGATGTTTGATCTTGAATGATTGAATGTTCAAAAGAAGACAAGCACAATTCTTATGGTTGGCTAGGACAATAGTTGTTCATCCCACATGGGGTTTCCCCCAAGGCTACGCTATTCAGAGTGGATACTTAAATGCTTGACCCCACTGGCTCCACTCTCGGCACTCACTTCTCCAAGGCAGCCAAGTATCAATCCCCATGAAAACTCCCCTGTGGCAAAATTTGTATCTCTACTAAGAACCATATGTGTGTGGGCCGCTCCAAAGGTCCGACATCTTGCCCCAACAACTAGAAGGATTTTGGCTTTTTAAAACAAAAAGGTGCTAGTAAGGGCATCCGCTCGTGTGGCCATACATGCAACACTTTCAGCTCTATAAATATACAAGGCTCCCAGCTGGTAGGGGTTACGCCCTACAATTGATCAAATAAATTTGATCAAATGGGTTTATGGGGAGACATAGTGTCGGTATGAAATAATCAACACACATTACCCATGGATTTCACCATGGATACATTTATTTATAATGGTTTGGAAGAGGTGGGTTTTTCTCACTATCACTTGGGTCATTCTCTCCTCACTAGTAGTCCTAATGACCACACAGGGAGACAAACCCTCTAGAGATTAAACACAAAGAGCCTATTGTTCAAGACACAAAAAACACTAGTTCAATTTTAGTGCACTAATTGAAATGTTTGGTAATCTATGAAAACAAGGCTCACAATAAAGATAAAAAACCCTTGCCAAAATTCTGCAACAAAGATTTATTACTAGTTTTGCAATAATACCCCTCCTGCAAGCACACAAGTTAGGTAAATTTTAGATCCAAAAGACTTTGTGAAAAAGGGACCTTTGACAAGACGATTTGCTTCAAAGACAAGCTGCACCAATTTTGTTAGCTAGATCACAAGGTGTTAGCCCGAAATAAACCAGATCTAAAATCCAAATGACAAAATAAAGCCTCATAACTGGATCAAAAACTAAAAAATGAAAAATATGAAACATAGACACGATTAAACCTAATGCAGATGCGGCAGAAAATCACAAATGCACCTAAATCCTTCGTAGACGTGCCTAGATAACACAGACACAACTCCTGAACACAAACACATCTGAAAAGTGCACAGACGCGATTGAGAAACAAAGACGCAACCCTGCAATCTGAAAAATAAAATAAAATAATGTTGAATTCAGACACAATTATAGAGGTCATAGACGCAGCAAAAAAGCAAAAACGCAGTTCCGGTATGCGTAGACACGGAAATGTAAAAATTTTATCAAAAATGTCAGATCTGCAACTTCAAAAACACAAAATTTGTAACAAAAGATGTTAAATGCAAAAGGGACAAGAGTCCCACTGGGCATGCCAAAATGTTTATGGTAAAAAATGAATAACAATATTGAAAGACTAAATGAATTCAACCACAAAACCCTAGCCTAACAACAACAAAGATCCACCATAACATATGAAGATTACCTAAGACAATGCAAATCAAATGAAATCATAAAGATTATACCATCACATGTCCTATAGGGTTTGGATCTCCATTCTTCCTATCTCCATTGATCTTGCTTGATATATTTGCTCTCAGATTTTATGTGTGCACAAGATCTCAACAAAGAACAGAAATGTGGTTGCAAGTAGGCTTGATCGCATATGAAAGTTCAAAAGCATAGTCGGGTTGGGAGTGCTAGTAGTTGAATAGAATCGGGTTCATAATGAAAGAGAGTGTCCTCTTATATAGAAGACACTATAAGAAATGGAGGGATAAGATTGAGAGGTGTAAAAAATAAATGGTCGGCTAAGATTAAAGGGTAGTTAGAGAAAATAAGAAAATAATGAGAGGGTAGGTAGTGTAGGAATTAAGAGATGAATGACATGTGTCATGGGTAGAAAAAGGCTAATGAATTAATTAAATAAATAAAGATTTATTTAATTAATAAAAGAAACGGGATCAATTAAATAAATAAAAATATTTATTTAATTTAGGAAAAGGATAATTTAAATAAATAAAAGTATTTATTTAAATGAGAAATAAGGCTAGAAAAGGATAAATTAATTAATTAAATAAATAAAGATTTATTTAATTAATAGAAGAATTATGGTACAAGACAATTTTAGGTGTCTACAACCCCCATGCAAATCGGGTCCCCTGTGTCATCATCTGCTCAAGGAGATGACCCCATCCAACAGATAATCCCTTTGACCTGTGATCAGGACAAAGGAAACCTCCATTGAATCAGGCAAGAACAGTGGGTAATGTGGCATAACCTAGCTCTAGCATCTCCTTCCACGCAATGTCATATCCGCCTATCTCATCATCCTCGAACACTCGACAAAGTTCATCTGTCCCACCCTGCTCGCTGAGATCGGAATACACTAGCTCGCCCATCATAGGGATGTGCAGTATCCGGTATACATCCTTGAGTGTCACCGTCATCTCACCCGTCGATAAGTGAAAAGTGTTGTGTTTGCTATGCCAACGCTCTACTAAGGTTGTCAATAATCCTCGGTTAATCAAGGTCTGGGGCATGTCGAGAAGGGAACATAAACCACACCTATCAATGTGGTCTCACTCCGCCTGGCTAAGGTGGAGTATCAATATCCATGTCTTCGGAAAGTGCTCCTAAGATTGGAGGACACTAAAGTTCTCTTGCAATCAAATCATCTCATCATATTAGTCTCTTGATTGATCTATCTATCAATTTAATCTACCTATCAGTCTATCTTTCTCAATGGAGTTTTTTAACAAATCTCGTTGGGCCGCTATCAATGACGCTCATCTATCATGAGGTCATTATCAATCCTATTTTATCTCGCACGTACATCAAGATAATCATAACTGATCATCACATGTCATCAAGCAGGAGTATCTAATTTTATCAATTAGATAGCTAATCAAATCTTACCCTATCAAAATCAAAAATCAAATCGAATCGACAACAATCTAGCCTCTTTATCAAACATCGTGATAGTTGGAGATCAGATAAACACCAATTTTTTTATCAAAATCATCAAAACATCAATCATCCGCAAAGTCAATCAGATCATCCAGATTCATCAAAAATTCAATCGCAATAAAAAAACTTAAAACTTAAATGATCAAGTCATCAAAAGTTGACATCAAAAATCAAATCAATTCATCAATAATAGAAAAATAAAAAATAAAAAAATGCAAAAATCAATGATAAAAAAACAATCAAAAATCAAATAATAGAAAAAAAATAATTTGTTGGGCCCGAGCCCCCCCACGCTGGCGGCGCCCATGGCGCTCGCAGTGGTGCTAGCGGCGCTACCCGCGATGCCCTTGGCACCTGCAGTGGTGCTAGCGGCACCACCCGTAGCACTCGCGGCGCCCTTGGTGCCTGTGGTGGCACCGACACTGTTGCCCGCGGTGGTGCCACCATGGCACCACCGCCCCCCTTCCAAAGGCCATTTAAAAAAAAAAATTCAAAAAAATTGAAGTTTTTTTTCGAAAATCAAAGCGAAACCTCAAAAATTTGAAGAATTTTCAAAAATCGAAAACAAAATCCTAAAAACCCATTTTTTAATTTGAAAAACCTATGTCAAAAATGTACTTTTTTTACAAACGCACATGGCAAAAATGCTAACATGATTTTTTCTACAAATCGCTAATTTTTTTTAAAATCAACTAAAATTTGACAAAGCTAGGTTTTCTCGAAGTACGTACCGGTGGACCGTAGGCCGGAGGATGCTCATGTCACTGAACTTGCTCAAACCTATGCTGGTGGTACGAGATCGCCATTCCTTCCTCTAGAGCAAATTTTTTGAACAACTGAAATACACAAATGAAGAGTGGTAAAAGGAATTCACCTTTTTAAACTCACAATGGGGCATTTAAGTGGGATTTTTATTCCACTAATTTTTAATCATCTAATCAACTAATCAACTTGGAAGGCCAACAGTTTCAAAATTCTTATCGGAAAATGAATCAGATCAACTCTGAAAATCTCTAAGAAATGGAAAATCATTAAAAATCTAAAAAATCGAAGAAATATAAAAAAAATTAAAAAACTGCGAAAAATTCAAAACATTGCAAAATTATCCAATTCATCTCCCAAGGGGGCATCCTCGCATCAATATCTATCAGTTAGCGTCTGGGGCATCACATTGAGCTTTATCATCTCAAAAATCGAAACTGCATAAAATCCGCATCATATCGAGATTTATCATCTCGCAATCAATTCAATATCATATCGAAACCAAATCCGCATCAAAATCAAGATCAAATCTGCATCCTATAAAAATTAATATCAGCAACATCATCAATCGAGTTTTCTTCGAACCAACGCGTCGTCACACATCACTTCAAAGAGGGGCAAAATGTATACACCTAAAAATGGCCTGAAGATAGTTAATTAAATATGCAGTTATTTGATTAATCCCTCTTCCCAATTAATTGAATTCACAAGCAATTTGATTAATTTCTCTATTCATCTACTAGTAAATACATCTACATGATTTATTTATATAGTTCATTTCATATCCTTCTTTGATTAATTAATTCTAAATTAATTAATTCCCCTCATTTTAATCAATTCTTCTAATCCCTAATTAAGATTAACAAACTCATGTTTGTTGAGATTAATTATCATTTTCCAAATTATTTGAATTTCTAAATTCAAATGAGCACATGACTCCTAACTTTTAACCACCTAACCCATTCCACCTAACCCTGGGTTTAGCTAACCCTATCCTAACTTGCACATTCTAACCTCCTTATCTTAACCTCCTATGGTGTGGATATTCTCCCCTTGAGACACATGACACTTTTTCCACATGTCTCCTCCCTTGGACACTTGCCCTGTCATGAGCAAGGCTCCTTGACACTTGTCACCATAGAGATAACAAGTGTCCCTTCCTCAAACCTCTTCTCCAACTTCCTCAATCTTGGCCCTTGATATCTTCAGTTCAGATCTAGACCGTCGATTCCTGCCACCTCAGCTTTGGCCTTGGAATTTCTATAAATATCCCCCATTTTGGAGCAATAAGGATCCCTTGCATTCATACTTTTAGCATCATTACTATAGGCATTTTCATTTCAATCATCTAGTAATTAGCATTTTGGATTAATCATAGCATGTTAATCTAGTTTCTTAGATCATGCATTTCATATCATTTGCATAATCAATCATGATCAAGTAGCTACTCAACTCCTGAGTTGCCACTTTGGAGGTCATTGCTCTGCTGAGAGCCAATCAATCCAACACCTTCAAGGTCCTTAAGAATAGAGGAAAATGGGACATTTCAAGGAAGGCTTATGGTTTATGTCTTTAATTTAGTTTTCAATTAAGATTTCCATTATGTTTTATTGTCTCATTATATGTGTATGCCTTTTTCTATTTACCACATTTTTAGCATCATATTTCCCACCAAAGAGATGCATGACCTTTCAATCAAGTACATGCATATTTCACCTTCCTTTCTTCCATGATGTTCTCAAAATAAAAATACTTCTCCATCTCTGAGATCCAATCTATTAATTCATCCAAATCTAACTTACCATCATACTCTGATGGGGTAAAATGAGGTTTGGTGTTCGTCCTACTCAAAACTCTCAAGAACCTCTCTTCATGCAGATTGATCACCGGTGGATTTGCTACTTGTTTTGTCAGTGCTTCTTCTTCCTCATCTTCACTCACATCCTCAATATGTCGATCTCTTCTTTGGGATATTTCAATAGCTTCTAACCGAGCTGCAATTCTTCTCAACATTTCCATCACAACAGGGTTTGCATTCTCATGCACTCAACCATTCCTATCTCCTCTTTGTGTCATTTTCACGTCACAGGTCGGATCCACAATCTGCCACCCCACAACAAAATCTTCAGGATAACACTATCTTTGGAACAAAATCTTGCTCTGATACCACTTGTTATAGTCACGGTTAGGAGAGACCTCAATGACATCTATCCAGATTGTGCAGCAAGAGTAAAAATAATTAAATCAATGAAATATGATGGAGGCAATGCATATTTGAATGAATTAGATCACAAAAACTGATTACAAATGGCCGGTAACATCTGGACTACATGATTCGGCTCACTAGCCTGATACATACATGGTCAATTATAGAATCGATCAACTCCGAAGCTCTAAATATTAAGATATATATTCTATATTCCCTAGAATGAATTATGATGCTTAATTACATTGATACATATGCTCAAAAGAGATCTATGTCGGCCCAAGAGGGATCAAATGTGAAGTACAGATCAAACATGTAAACCACTAGGTCGGCCTCCACCAATGAAAAACATCCAAAAAATCCAAAGGAAGAAGTGTTGATCAGAGGGAAGGTCGGCCACATGCCAAGGAACATTGGAATCAATAAATTGAAGATCCATAAGATACGAAAAGGATCCACAATATTCACCAATAGATAATAGGTCCAAGCGGTTCCAGTGTTCTTAGCCAGAAAACTGTCTCCAAATCCGGAAGCGATAACTTGTCAGAAAATGATCCAAACATCCTACGGTTCAAGAATATGGAAGATAATCATGATTACAAGAAAAATCCATCTCTGCAAGATCCTATGAGCAAATGCAAGAAAATGCAAGAAAATGCAAGAAGAAATGCTAAAACTGCAAAACAGAAAACAAACTGAAAATAAATGTTTTTGGTTGATGCAAGATTGCCAAGAACCGGGGATGATCCTGCACCATGTTGAAAATTAGGGCTTTAACACCTTAATTGATAAAGCCACTAATTTTTATTAGGACTGTCTTACATTAAGGGAGGAGAATTGAATTTGATTGATCTAATTCTAAAAGGGATGAATAAATTTTTGATTAATTCCTTCCTTCTTTGAGTTGAAAATTAAATTTGAATGGGGTTGAATTCCAATTATAGATCTAGGAAAAACAATTAGAAATTGACATAAAATAATAGTAACATAATGTTTTAGTTATCATGAAGAGCTATAAACCTAGATCTAAGGATAGAAAATATATCGAAACCTATCATAGGAAGTTTGGGCAGCATTGTTGGGATTGAGGGGAGCCGATCATTCCGGTCCTCTACTTTTCACACCTTCAAAAGATGAGTCTAATTATCGTCGTATACTTTGTTGGATTCCTCAATTGCAACTCTTGATAAAATTCCCTACACATAGAAAGAAGCAAATAGGTTTGTTGATGGGGGTTTGCCTTAGGTCAAAGATTGATTTATGAATTAACCTTGAAATTGAAATGGAATTGGATTGAAGTAGAATGCTTTCATTTTGAAGAAAAGGATAGATCTAATCTAAAAATGTTTGAACTTGATACCTTGATGAAGTTTTCTTTTATCCTTATGCAAAGGTTTAGGATCTCATGTAGAATGTCTTCATAGAAGGTTGATCATGGATGTGTGAACATGAATGCTTGAACTTGAATTGACCTTCTCCTTCAATGCTTGGTGAATACTTGAATGTTGGCTCACATAGACTTGGATTGATTTTACTAGAGTACAATTGAGATATTGATAGAGATTCCTTCTATTTATCATTTCTAGTTACCAAATGAAGGGGGTTAGGCTTGCTTTTATACCTAATCATGCATTAAATGTTTGAATTTTTCGAGGAAGCTGACATAGAGCCAAATTTCCCACCCACATAAAGTGACCATTGTAAGATCCTATTTTGGGTCTTGATTGAGAGGACCACAGTGGTCAGGGCGCCTTGGTCTTGAGACAAGACTAGGGCACCTAGGGTGTCCTGGTCCTGTCAATTAGGACTCAAAATTGGATAGAGGCAAAATGTATATTTCAAGAGGTTGTGAGTAGCATCAAAGCGGGCATTGAGAACTGGAGGTTGAAACACCAAGGTGAGGATGAAATTGTATAAGGATACAATTTATGATACTACATTTAGTCGCCACTTTAGCGAGAGTATGAACCTATGTCCATATGATAAAGTACAAAGTAGCTTTGAAAAACTTTCACTGAGATACTAAAGAGACAAGACAAACCAAGCCCCAGAGACTTAGGACATTATTAATCTAATATTGAGATAAAAGGAGCAACACCTGAAGAGGATATAAAGAGAATGACTATACTTAACCTAGTAAGGCTTGAACTTACTATGAGTCATGTTAGGATTGAAAAATTTGAAATAAAAAATACAAAATATTACAGAGAAAAAGGCTCAATCTGCAAAGTAACCTGAACATTGAATTGAATTGACTACAAAGTGGGTACTGTAGCATGTACCAAACATGCCATGGTGTGTAAATAAAGTGTACAAACCAAGTATCATGGTGTGTGCATGAAGTATAACATTGAGCGGAGTGTATGCCCCCATGTTAAAGCAATTGTGCATGCCTTACTAGGAGCAATAACTTTAAGCTAGCATACATGCATCCAAAATACAAGCACATTGCCATAATGAGATGCCCCCAATTAATGAAAAATCAAAGGGAAATGTTCACCAAATATATAGGAAAAAAAACATAATGGATCCACTAGTTGGGGTCAGTATGCACTTTTGATAAATAATGTATATCAAGAATAATTGCATTGAACTGACCTCATACCCCAAAAGTATTGGAACTATGAACATAATGGAAGAAGAGCACACAAGATGATTGAAAAAAATCATTTTTGAGTGAACATGGAAGAGAGAAAAAGATATTTCAATTCTTTGCATCATCCCCAAGTAGAAATCACAGAGGCACATTTACGAATAATAGCACATGTATGACATTACATTGATACAACATATAGAAGTGAATTACAAATAGAGGAATGCCACAAAAGATTCAAAATCTTTATATCCTTTCACAAATAGAGTAACAAGGGTCATCCAAAGAGAACCTAACATAACATAAAGACATATCAAGCAACACATCACGGGGGAAACACATTACACACAAGCAAACACACAAAAATCTACAACACGGATGTTCAGCTAGTTGAGAAAACCATATGTCTCCCAATATTGCTTAACATCATTTAGGGATGGTGGAAAAGAAGTGATAGGAGCAACAAAGATCATGTTTGATGGAGCTATTGTAAGTTCCAAACAAGGACCATGCTCTAGTGATGTATCAGTTTGTATGTCACTAGGATCTAGGATTAATACTTTTGAAAAGTATGAAGATAGTTCATGATTAATCTCAACAAGCTCATACATATCATCAAAATCATTAGAATCATCATTGTTAGCATGAAAAACATCATCATCCACATTATTATCTAAATTAATCATAATTGTTTCCTTATCACCAAAAGAATTCAAACCATCATTTTTCTTAAGCATCTTTAAATTTGGTGATTTGAGTTGAACTTCCTCCCTAGGGTTAAGAAAAGGTTGGACAATTGGGATTAAGTCAACATTTGGTGGCTTTGGGTAGGAAATGAATTGGGAAGAAATTTCACAAGCTTTGGCATGACATCTCTGTCGGTGTTCTCTTGCACAACAATTTCTTTTAGGTTTACTCAAGAATTGTGAAGGTTGAAGATCAATCAAAATAGGCTTCTTTTCTTCTTTTATTGGAGGAGGAATGGGAGGAGCCTTACTAGGTTTGGATATACAAGATGCTATGTGTTTTCCTTTATAAGATGTAGGAGGTAGGACCACAATATATAGAGGAGGAATAGAAGGTGCAGGAAGAAGTCCATGTCCGAAATGAGGAAGAGGAGCATCTATGGGTGAAGGGTATCTAGGTTTACTTAAGGCCTATATTATCTATTTTAAGTTGTGAAAATGTGACCAGATCTGAATGTTGATATTTTTGTGACAAGAAAACACAATGTTTGAAAGTGTTTTTGTCCAAGTATGATTGCAATGTGTATGTTCTATAGGCTGAAACAACCCAATTTCCACAGGTCTTTAATACAAACAAATACACTTCAAACACTTCCTATCCCTAAGGTCAAAGTCTCATTATGATAACTCTAGCCCACATCCTGGAATATCTGTCAACTCAAGTGTCGTCACACCTAAATGGGTATGCACACTATTTTGTCTTTTTGAGAGAGGACATGTAGGGGTGTCCAAGATTGGAAGGATGACCTAATCACCCTCTCCTCAGAGAGATAAAAGTAGCTTACGTTAAGCCAATGAATTCTGTCTCATCTCAAGGGGTACTTATGGTGAGTATCTTGAGGGAAAAAATAGATATGCCCTTGCCCCAAAGCTATCACAATTTTTGGTCAATAATAGGGTGACCCACTACTAAAGTTTCTAGTCACAATTTGGGGTCACCGACACCCTGCATGCATCCAAATCAACCTTACTTGGAGTATGAAGCCCCTTTTAGATTGAAGAGTGTGACAAAAGCTAATACCATTTGGGCTATGACTTTCATCGCACCCTCTTTTATATAGTGAATTGGAGTAAAGTACCACTTAGGTCATTCCCTCTCACAATAGGAGCCAAGCCTTCTAAAAAAAGAGATGCTCAATGATTTCTCTTACACCCAAGATCCACGAAGGCAAGGGGAGAGGATACTTTTATTAAACACCTAGGGAGTAAAGTACCACTTAGGTCATTCCCTCTCACAATAGGAGCCAAGCCTTCTAAAAAAAGAGATGCTCAATGATTTCTCTTACACCCAAGATCCACGAAGGCAAGGGGAGAGGATACTTTTATTAAACACCTAGGGTTCTACAATAGATTGAGAAAGCACCCCAAACACTTCAAAAAAATGTTCTTTTTAATGCATCAATGGAAGTGTTTTCTAATCTAATAAAAACAAGCAATCTCCTAAATTACCCCTACAAGCACAAATATGTTAGCATTTTTAAAAAATTACCCTAAACTACAACCAAAAGGATTAGAACATAAATGAAATCAAAGGGGTCTTCTTCAGACAATTTTGGATGCTTCCACTTTTGGTCAACTTGCAAGACACAGATGCAACATAATAGACCATAAATACAATAAGAGTTAGCAAAAACTCTACAATATCTAAACCTAAACACAAAAAGGACACAAACACGACAAAAACCTACAAAAAAGTGTTAGAAACCTATAATCCGGAAAGTTAACAAAAACATAAACATCGCAAGACTGACCATAGACACAAAAAGATCTAACAAAAATGTGGCAGGACTAGTCATAGATGCACTAAGAATTTAGGCTGCAAAATAGTTAGAAATCTTGGTTAACTAGAAACATGATAGGAAAGCACAAAAACACGTTACGATCTAACAAAGACATAGTAAGAAGAACCATAATCACACCAGGAATAAAACTTGCACAAACCCTAAAAATTGCAAAACTAGAAATGCGACAGAAAACCATAGATGTAATAGGAATCTACAAAAACATGTTAGAAAATTGAGGACTCCAACAGAAAAAATAGCCACAACAGAAAAGACCGCAAATGTGCCAGAAATAAAAATTATCACAAATTTTGGATCTACGAATCTATAATCACTAAAACAACACTAAATATTAGAAAATAAGGACTAGGGTCCCACCTTGCATGTCATCCCCTTCATCATCCCCCTTTGGCTCGACTACCCTGCTCTTAAGCTCTCCTTCACTTTGCACCATGAACAATGAAAGTGATGGATGCAAATGAGTTGGTACCTCTTCCAAGCTCCAATATATAGGGATTCTAACCCTAACTGCTTGTGGTGACTCTTTGTGGTCATCGCGATCTCCCGAGACCCCGTTTTCACCCCTATTCAGCCTTTTTTTCTCGCATTTTCATCCTGCTTAGCCCTTTCTAGGCATTTCTTTTTAAGAGATTGTTCGAATTTTTTGAAAACTTTTCACCCAATTTCTTAAGAGGGCACATCATCTTCCTTACTAGGGGCAACTTATTGTACCGGTGCTTTATTTTTCTTTGAAACAATGCATCAAGTTGCATTGTCTCAAAGAGGGGCAAAATGTAGACACCTAAAATTGTGCTAGACTAATTAAATATATATATATAATTATTTTATCCTAATATTTATATTAATTAAATAGATTTTTTATTTTTTAATTAATTCATGTAACACCCCACTATGAGGCCCAAAGGATATAAACATAATAAACAAAAAAAATGCGAATAATTTTTATTTATTTAAAAGAATCAAACCATACAAATGCAAGAGTAATATGATATTTCTATATTAAGATACAAATAATCATATAATATCCAACAAGAGTCCTCAAGGCCCCACAACAATGTTTCTCAAAATAACATAAACAAACATGCAAGATCAAATGAAACTTCTATAAATAAAATTACACTATCCATTACAAGATACATGATTCAATATACATAGCCATGAGAATATACATATGATCTTCGTTTACATTTCAAGGTATCCATAAGGATATAATCTCCATGAGTACAATAATGAAGTAAGTGCAAAATGTGAAACATAATGTAGGTCTTCAATCTCCTCACGAGTCATCAGGATCAAGATGCAAGTCGAACCAAAACCCAATGGGTGCAATTAGTACTCCACCCAACCATGTGGTACCATTAGGTCCACCCCCCCATGCTAGGAGGTATCAACCAGACCCAAGAGATGAAAGAAATAAACAAGATGATACAAGCACTCACATGAGACTCACAAGGCTACAATCACAAGAGACCCACAAAACAAGATGATAGGAACTCAAAAGTACAACAACCAACTTAAAAAGGCCCAAGCAATCACAAAGGAACAAACCAAACAAACCACTAGGTAAGCAATTAGGAAGAGTGCCATCACTAGGTTGTCATGACTTACACTGGTAGGTCTTCACTACTTCCCGACCCCCTTCCTGGGTTACCCTGGTGACCTCTCCTGACCCCCAGCCCCCATACAACTCTAGTGGACCACACCAACCTTTCATGGGGATAAGATTCATGGATGCCATTCTAGGCCTTCTCAAATTAACTTGAACTTATACAAGCGCTCGAAAGTAAGAGAGGCAACAAAATTAATCTTATTTAATGTGAGCTAACTACCCACCCCAATTCATTATGTTATGTTTTCACTTGATTACACACTTTCATTGAGTTACCCTGGTGACCACTTTGGGTCCCGAACCCCAATGAAAACCACTCCCCCAATATTGCACCTAGGAATCCAAGCATCACCAAAGATCAACCGGAAATAACAAGAAGGTAAAACACCAAAATACCATAGCAAGGCTTGACTATCTTGCTAGAATAAAATAACACATAGAGAGTAACCAAAGTAGGCTAGGAAACAACATCTAGCTTCAAACACATGCAAGGCTTGAACTTTAATTCAACAAAAGAGAAGCATGGATAAACAATAATGAATCCATAAACTCCCTCCCATAGCCTATAGAAAAACAATAACATAGAGAAACTCATCCAAATAATCCCCATAAGGATAGAAAAGATCCAATAATGAAAACAAGGTCTCATCATGTCAAGGATAAAATAATATAATGCATATTACTAAGAAGAGCACAATAACAATGATACATAAAAACATAATTAACTCCATTAATCTAAGGATATAAAAAGAACCATTATATCTTATTTTACTCAATAATAATGCTCAACTTTAAATCATTATGACAAATTACATTCCTAATCATATTAAAAGAAACTCTAATAATTTATTATTCAAACAATTCAAAAATCAAAATCTCCTCTTATAGTCTTGTTAATCTAATTTGATCAACAATGAATTAAATATAGAGTTATCCAGTCCATAAGAAAGTATATGCACAAATTGCAAATATATATATAACTACAAAAATTATCTAGCCAAATCTGAAATGTAATTCATATATTCCTGCACATGAATACATTGAAATGACTCATAAATATAAACACACACACACACACACACACATTTATAAAAATACATACATATAAAAATCACTGCCAAATTATATTAAGCGCACAACACACAAAAACCACAGTCAAGCAGCAAAGGGGAATGTGTGTTGGGTACCCACGCCTATGGGGAGTGGCTCCCCCATGACTGTGGGAAGAGCCATCCCCACACCATGGGCAATGGCTCCCCCATAGTCGTGGGTAGAGCCTCCCCACGGCCCATGGGTTGAGGCTCCCCACAGACTGTGGGTTTAGCCTTCCCAAGGCCCATGGGTTAGCCCATGACAATTAAAAAAATACACAGAGCCAAAACAATAATTTTTATATACATATATATATATATATATATATGTATGTATGTATATACATACATATATATGTATATATATATATGTATGTATGTATATATATATATATATATATATACATACATACATATATATATACATATATATGTGTGTGTGTGTGTGTGTGTGTGTACATATATATATATGTGTGTGTGTGTGTGTGTATGTATATGTATATATATATGGATGCATACATACATACATACATATACACACACACACACACACACACACACACACATACATGTATACATACATATATGATGCAAAGTCTCGGTATAGGTATAAGATAGGTGCCCCTAATCCAATAACACACCAAGGACCCTAGAAATCACACAACACTACCAGGGGTTAAGGAATATCAGTTTGACAAGTCCCACATCCCTTTCTTCCAAACAAAAGACTACCGGTACAAGGTCTCTTTCATTGACCGGTAGAAGGACCCTATGATCAATAATGGTTTGGTCCCTTCTCCAATGCAACAATGGCTATTTAAGGTTTGACTTGAAGTCCCCTAGGTCAGGGAGACCTCCTTCAATCATTGAATTCAGGTTCTCTCTACCAGTTTAGGTAACTGCTGCAACAGGGCCTACAAAACCCATTAGCCCTGCCAGACTGATTTTCCACACAACTCTTTATTTATCCAAAAGACCAGACAACATGGGAGTTACAAAACATATCCTAAGGGTTCTTACCGGTAGGGAACACAAGAATCCAAACCCTACTTTGGTTAGGAGACTGGTATAGCCCAATTAGGCCTATTTTACAAAGGAGTGTGTAGACACGGACCTTAACTCACCAAAACAACTCAAGGAATACTCTTAGGCCATTGCAAATACACCAATTCCTAAGTCTTGGGCCATGATCAGACCTTTAACCCCTGATGTGAGACCTATTTTCTTACACTTGCACGGTGGCCACATGGAGTTGCCCACCTTAATGCATCAAACCCTCACCTCCAACTGGTCCTAACCTGCAAAAGGCCTTAAAATTCCTAAAATAAATTGGCCATACTTTCATCCCCTTCAAATTTGTGAACCACCAATGAAGGATCAGCAAGGTAAGGTCATTTCTTTGCAAAACCCTAGACAAAACTGTCAAATCTAGAACACTTCCAAAAATTTGTCGATTTCTTCCTTGTCTTGGTGAATTAGGACCTTAGACTTGATGCATATGAAAGGTGATTAGACACTCTAACACATCCCACTAGTTTTCTAAATCTAAAATGATTGTATAGTGTGGTACACCGCATAGAATAATGAAATTACAGGAAATTCTCATAAATATATTACTTCAATGATGCCAAAAGTTTACAAAGTCATTCTCTCCTCCCAATGATGATTTGGGATGAAATTTTATACCTTCCTCAATGTTTATCAACCACCTTTTGAAACAAAGTGACTGTTGGAAGGAAGTTGCTATTTGCAACCAAAAGTTGTCAAGTTTGAGTAACTTTTGACATATGTTAAATCCGCCTACCTAGAGGTGCTTCAACATGTCCTAAACCTTTCTAAGACATCTCCAATAAATAAACACCTAGAAAAATACTCAACCAAATACCCCTAGGCCCATATGCCCATGGTGGCTTATCAATTTGCCAAATCCATGTCATTGGGTAACAAGGTGGGGTTTATTACAAACAAATCAAACATCAAACAAACAAGACTACCCTATTATATAGATTGAAAGGTCACATTCTCATGTGTGTCCTTTAGCCTTTATTTCTCTTATTATCTTAGTCATGAGGTGCTCCTACACCATACTCCTGGGGTGAATGAATCTCAAGTCCACTTGAGATGAGGTCATGTAATGTAGTGTCACGCTTCTTGATTTGATCTTCATTCACCCAAATTGCTTCAAAGTTTGGTTTTCCTTTCCATTTGACCAAGTATTTCTTGTACTTATTGGTCTTGGTCTTCTTTACAATCTTGGTGTCCAACACTTTTTCAATTTTAGGTGGCTCATGTTTGGGAAAATCTATATCTACTACTTCTTCTAGGACCTGTTGTGAGTTACTTGCATTAGAGTCACCTTTAAAAGGAGTTAGATCACAAACATTAAAAATAGGAGATATGCCAAGGTCTGATGGTAATTTAATTTCATAAGTATTGGTGCCAAACTTATTCAAGATTTGACATGGTCTTACTTTCCTTTGCATGAGCTTAGTGTGTTTGCCCTCGGGTAACCTTTCCTTCTTCAAATTTGCCCAAACCAAATCTCCAATTTGAAATTGTACTTCTCTCCTTTTCTGATTTGCATGTTCCTTGTACTTGTCTAATGACCTTTGAAGTTGTATTTTGACCTGCTCATGAACTTCCTTTATGGCCTCAACAAAATTCTCACCATCTGCACTTATGGGATCCGTATGGGGTAGTTTTCTCAACTCCATTACTCCTCTTGGATGTAACCCATACACAATCTGAAATGGTGACTTCCTCGTGCTTCTATTTATAGTGTCATTGTAGGCAAACTTATCCTGAGGTAATATTGAATCCCACTTTTCACCATGCTACCTTGTAAGACATCTCAACAAATTCCCTAATGACTGGTTTACTACTTCTGTTTGCCCATCTATTTGTGGATGATAGGATAATGAGAAGGACAGATTGGTGCCAAGTTTCCTCCACAGAGTTCTCCAAAAATGGCCAACAAATTTGACATCCCTGTCAGACACTATGTTCAATGGAAGTCCATGAATCCTTACTACTTCTCTGAAAAACAAATCTTCTATATAATATGCATCACTAGTGGACATACATGGCAAGAAATGTGCCATTTTGCTAAATTTATCCACTATCACAAATACATTGTCAAACCCCTTTTGGGTCCTAGGTAAACCCATTACAAAGTTCATTAACACACTTTCCCAAGGTCTTGAGGGAATGGGTAACGATTGATAGAGACCAACATTGATACTTCTTTCTTTTGCCTTTTGGCAAATGGTGCATGTATCTACAAATTTCCTTACGTCAACCTACAATTTGGGCCAAAAGTAGTGCCTTCTTACCAATTCAAATGTCTTGTCCAAACCAAAATGACCTACCATAGCTCCACTATGCTTTTCCTTGATGATATTAGTCCTCATTAAGCACTTTGGTATGCATAATTTCCCACCTTTGAAAAGAAGTCCATCTTGGATTAGAAAATCAGAAAACTCCACATGACACCTTTCACTAAATTCAGTACATGCCTTGTAAATCTCCTTAAAGTTCTCATCTATAGCATACATATCTTGCATTACATCAATCCCAATGCTTTCTAATTGGATTTCAGATATGGTTAGCACTCTCCTACTTAGTGCATTAGCCACTTTTTTGGCTACTCCTTTCTTGTGTTTTATGGAAAAGGTATAGGATTGTAGGGATTCTACCCACTTCATATGCCTATGGCTTAGCTTTTCTTGGCTATTAATGAAACTCAAGGCTTGGTTGTCAGTATAGACCATAAATTCCTTTTGTAGCAGATAGTGTCTCCATTTTTTCAATGCCTGAACTAGTGTATACATTTCTAGGTCATAAGAGAATTTTTTCTCTTTGCCTCATTGAGTTTTTCACTAAAGAATGCTATAGGTCTGCCTTCTTGGCTTATGACTGCTTCTATGGCCACATGACTAGCATCACATTCAATCTGAAACACTTTGTTAAAATCAGGTAAAGCAAGTACTAGTTGTTGAGCTACCTTTTTCTTGAGAGTTTCAAATGCCTCACCCGCCTACTTTGTCCAAGAAAACCTACACTTTTGACCACCTTTTATGGTTTCCAAAATTGGAGCACATATCTGATTGAAACTTCTAATGAACTTTCTATAAAATGTGGCTAATCCATGGAAACTTCTAACTTCACCAATAGTCTTAGGAGTAGGCCAAGAAATAATTGCATTTACCTTATCCTGATCCATCTTCAAGTGACCTTTGGAGATTACAAATCCTAGTTAGATGAGCTCTTCATGCATAAACAAACACTTCTCCATATTGATCACAAATTCCTCTTCACTCAACTTTTTCAAAACCGTGTCTAGATGCCTCAAGTGTTCTTCCTTTGTCCTGCTAAATTCTAGGATGTCATCCAAATACACTATTACAAACTTCCCTGTGAATTCTTTCAAAACTTCATTCATGAGTCTCATGAATGTACTTGGGGCATTAGACAAGCCAAATGGCATAACCTTCCACTCATACACCCTTCATTTTTTTTGAAGGCTGTTTTCCACTCATAATGAGGCCTAATTCTAATTTGGTGGTATCCACTCTTTAAATCAATTTAGAAAAAAATATTTTGCACCCCCCAAACAATCAAGAAAATCCTCAATCCTAGGCATTGGAAATCTATACCTTATGGTGATCTTGTTGAGAGCTCTTGAGTTAGTACAAAGCCTCCATGTTCCATCCTTTTTGGGTGCCAAAACTGCAGGTATTGCACATGGGCTAAGGCTCTTTCCAATCATATCAGAATCTAGCAACTCTTGAATATGCCTTGCCATCTCCTCATTTTGTTGTGGTGTGAGTTTGTATGCAACCATGTTAGGCAATGTAGCCCCTGGGATCAAGTCAAATACAGTGACTGATCTCTCTCATTGGCGGTAAACTCCTTGGCACTGCATCTGCAACTATGCCTTAGTATCTACCAATGATCTCCTTCACTTCTAGACTGAGATCCTTGTCCTTTCCTTCTGCTTTGTCATCTACAGTAGGCTTCTCCTTTGAGGTTAGTATTGGAAGCAATGCAAAGCATATTCCTTCTTCCATCTTTATCTCCTTGAGGAATGGTTTTCCCTCCATCATCATGACATTGGACTCTGTTTCTTTCTGCTCTTCATTGTTTTCAATTAGGGGCAATAACTCTATGACCTTGCCATTCTTTGTGATGGAGTAGGTGTTCCTAAAGCCATCATGGTGTGCTTTGATATCATAATGCCATGGTATTCCAAACAAGAGGTGACAAGCATCCATGTTAACAACATCAAACAAAATCTTATCTTTATATGCACCTATCTGGAATTCTATCCATGACTACTCTTCTACAAGTGTTTGTTGCCCCTTTGTGAGACAAGACACCTTATAGGGGTATGGATGGGGTATCCTCCTGAATTTAAACTTCTCTACCATTTCTATTGACACAAAATTCTCAGTAGACCCTGAGTCAACCAAAAATTTACATACCTTTCCTCCTGATTGGCAAGTGGTGCAGAAGATAGTCTTCCTCTGAGGTGGCTCCATAGGTGTTGGTACCTTCAAGAGGGTTCTTCTCAGCATTAGTGCCTCTCTAGTCTCTAGATAACCATATGAATCAGGTTTACTATTGCCTTGGTAATCTGATTCTTGGGTTAGATCGGCTCTCCTTTCTCCTTGGGAACTAGACCCCATCTTCTCTGGGCATCTGCCAGAAATGTATCCCTCTTGGTTGTAGTTAAAACATTTTATTGGTCTTTCTCCTCTTCTTGATGATCTTCCTCTGAAATTTGGCCTTCTACCTTTGAAGTTGCCTTTTTTGTTGTTGTCATTCCTTGAGGATTCTTGACTGCTCTCTCCTTGAAATTCAAAATTTGATCCTCTTCCTCTGAAGTTGCTCCTTTCTCTTGGTTGCTTACCCCTTCCTCTATTGCTCTGCTCTTGTCTTCTTTTGAGCTTCTCCTCTACCTTTAATGCTAATTGATAGCATTTATGAATAGTGTTAGGGCATAAGAGGCTCAACTCTTCTTATATGTTCCACCTCAGGCCGTTTAGATATCTTGCCACTCTTTCACTTTCATCTTCAACCTTCTTAGACTTTATACTCAATTTATGAAATTCTTCAATATAGGCAGACACATCCATCTCTTTCTATCCGAGATTCTGCCTTCTCTTATGTAATTGGACTTCATAGTCCTCGGGTAAATATACTCCCTTGATCTCTATAATCATCTTATTCCAAGAGGTGATCATTCCTCTTCCCTCTTTTACTCTTTCTCCTTGCACAAAGTTTCACCATGTCAGGGCTACTCCCTGCATTTTTGACTTGGCAATCTTCATCTTTTGGTTGTCAGCAATGTCTTCACATTCAAAAAAATTGTTCAAGGACTCTGTCCAATCCATCACTCCATCGACATCCATCTTCTCATTGAAAATAGGAAGGTTTGATTTCTGGTCCTGGTTCTCCTCTCCACGGACTTCAAGGCATTGACCAGGTACCTATGCTCTGCAGGAACGTCCTCTTCTTCCTGCCCTTGTGGGTTCTCCTCTTCTTCTCATGCTTCCTCTGAGCCATCATGTCCTCTCTCCAGCCTACCTTCCAAGTGCTCAATCAACTTCCTAACCCGATCATTCTCTTCTCTGTTCTCTTGCACCATCCTGGCAAGTTCCACATTTGTCACCTTTGGAGGCATTCTTCTAGCCTCACACTTTGATTCTTCTGCTGACATGTACTATTCTTCTTTCCAAAAGGATTCCTCCTATGCTCTGATATGAATCTGATGCAGAGTCCCGATATAGGTATAGGATAGGTTCCCCTAATCCAAGAACACACCAAGGACCCTAGCAATCACACAACACTCCCAGGGGTTAAGGAATATCAGTTTGACAAGTCCCACATCCCTTTCTTCCAAACAAAAGACTACTGGTATAAGGTCTCTTTCATTGACTGGTACAAGGACCCTATGGTCAATAATGGTATGGTCCCTTCTCCAATGCAACAATTACTATTTAAGGTTTTATTTTAAGTCCCCTAGGTCAAGGAGACCTCCTTCAATCATTGAATTTAGGTTCCCTTTACCGGTTTGGGTAACTGCTGCAACAAGGTCTACAAAACCTAGTAGCCCTACCAGACCGGTTTTCCACACTTAACTCTTTATTTCTCCAAAAGACCAAACAAAAAATCTTGGATTTGGATACCCTTTTGGGAGTTACAAAATATATCCTAAGGGTTCTTATTGGTAGGGAACACAAGAATCCAAACCCTACTTTGGTTAGGAGACCTATATAGCCCAGTTAGGCCTATTTTAAAAAGGAGTGTGTAGACATAGACCTTAACTCACCAAAAAAAAACTCAAGTAATACTCTTAGGCAATTTCAAATACACCAATTCTTAAGTCTTAGGCCATGATCAGACCTTTAACCCCTGATGTGAGACTTGTTTGCTTACACTTGCATGGTGGCCACATGGAGTTGCCCACCTTAATGCATCAAACCCTCACCTCCAACTGGTCCTAACCTACAAAAGGCCTTCAAAGTCCTAAAATACATTGGCCATACTTGCATCCCCTTCAAAGCTGTGAACCACCAATGAAGTATCAGCAAGGTAAGGTCATTTCTTTGCAAAACCCTAGACAAAATTCTCAAATCTAGAACACTTCCAGAAATTTGTCGATTCCTTCCTTGTCTTGGTGAATTACGACCTCAGACTTGATGCATCTAATAGGTGATTGTCCACTCTAACACATCTCACTGGTTTCCTAACTCCAAAATGATCGTACAGTGCGGTACATTGCGTAGAATAACAAAATTGCAAGAAATTCTCAGAAATATATTACTTCAATGATGCCAAAAGTTTACAAAGTCATTCTTTCCTCCTAATGATGATTGGGGATGAAATTTTATACCTTCCTCAATAGTTATCAACCACCTTTTGAACTGAGGTGACCATTGGAAGGAAGTTTCTATTTGCAACCAAAAGTTGTCATTAAAAGTTGTCAAGTTTGAGCAACTTTTGACATATGTTAAATCTGCCTACCTAGAGGTTCTTCAACATGTCCTAAACCTTCCTAAGACATCTCCAACACATAAACACCTAGAAAAATACTTAACCAAATACCCGTAGGCCCATATGCCCATGGTGGCTTATCAATTTGCCAAATCCATGTCATTGGGTAACAAGGTGGGGTTTATTACAAACAAATCAAACATCAAACAAACAAGAATACCCTATTACATAGATTGAAAGGTCACATTCTCATGTGTGTCCTTTAGCCTTTATTTCTCTTATTATCTTAGTCATGAGGTGCTACTGCACCAATATACATGTATATATACATATATGTATATATGTATATATATATGTACACACACACACATATATGTATACATATGTACATATGTATATATGTATACATATGTGTATATATACATATATACATACATATGTACATATAGATATACATATGTACATATACATAGGTACATATGTACATATGTACATATATATAATATACATAGGTACATATGTACATACATATAGATATACATATGTACATATACATATATACATATGTACATATATACATATGTACATATACATATATACATATGTACATATGTGTGTGTCTATATATATATATATATGTACATATGTACATATGTAGACACACACACACACACACACACACACACATATGTTTGTGTGTGTGTGTGTCAGTGTGTGTGTGTGTGTGCAATTTTATCCAAACACAACATTTTTGCCACAAAGACTAGTTATGCAGAGCACAATTCACGAAATACTTCACTTTTCATATTTCGAAGAGCAAAATTTTTATAAAAGAAAATTAGACAAGGTTCCACATAGATTTTAAACATGCAATCCTTTTTCCAAATTTCTAGAGTTCACAGTGCAATTAATTTAAATCCAATTCACAGTTAAATACCAATAACCCAAATATTCCTCCATTAACAAACAATTCAAGAAAATTTTCTCTTTTCAAATTGACTATAGACAAATTTATTACAACCAAAGAGAAATTTCTATATGCAAAAGAGGTGGATCTGGAACCCTACCTCTAAACACTAACAACAAAAATGCATGCAGAAGCAAAAGCAAAATCCTCCAAATGATCCTCGGCTGTCGAATTCGAAGAGATAGACACAAAATTCCAAAAGCTATGACAAAATCATTCAAACCCCCTTCTCTAATTTCTTAGCAAAATTAAATTAAAACTCCATTGTTTCCCCAAAAACCAGAAAGTTTTTTTTTTTCATGCACAGAGCCCCCCCTCACCCTCCCCCCCAATTTTCTTCACGTCAAGATCCTGTGTCCACTTCTCCCCTAAAGAGTAGAATGAAATAATTTCCCCAAATGTAACTCCCCAATGCATGGGAGAACTCCCAGTTAATTAAATTCATTAATTTCTTTTGTAACTCCCTTCATGCAATTTTTTTGTTGAAAACAATTAAATATAAATTATTTAAAAAAAATTGAATTCTTTGAGCACAATAAAATACCAAGTTAAATGTTCAATTTAATTAATCATTTACAACAAGGGTAAAAATAAATTTAATTGATTTAATTTTATCTTTCCCAATTTGAATTTTGTTAATTAAATCATTAATCAAAAGTACTCAAGTACTACTTGTTTATAAAATTAATCTTTTCTGTAATAATATTTAATTAAACATTAACCAAACTCTAAGATGAAAAACTACAACTAACATAACACGAAGTCACAAGGACATGACCGACAAATACAAAGCTAACAATGACCACAAGGATACTAGACAGGAAGACTCATTCCATAGGATGATGGTTATGACTAGGATCTAACTGATACTCCTATTTTCACTTTACCATTGGGTTATAGAGCATGCTCAGATTCAGGTGGAGTCATTGCTCGGTACCTGCAACTGCATAAGAAAATTGTTGAACATGTACATATAAACCATATAACAACATACCGTGAAAAGGGAATGGAAGCAACATAGCTTGCCCATAGAGAGCAGTGTGACACTTTTCCCCTTCACCCAAGCACACCAGAGATAAAATGTGGTGAATGTTTGGAACACACAATCATCGATAAACATAATAATTAAATCCTAACATCACATGTATAAACCATCTCAATGATCATCTAACTAACAAAGCATATAACACATCAAATAATCATATCATAGGTGATAGTATGAAAATCATCATTATTCCAACAATCCACATAGCATAGAGTATAAATGTCACATTTGAATCCAGAGAACATAGACTATTAGGTCCTGGAGACAACTGAGAGGGGGGGGGATGCTTAATACCGATAAACTAGTTCAATATGCCGGTAGATAGTTTTAATAGTTAATTGCTATATCGGTAAGGATTAGTGCATGAAACATAAACACAAAGTTATCCACAACACATAACACCAATATTTGTACGTAGAAACCCTGTAAGGGGAAAAACTATGGTGGGAAACCTTACCCACAATCAGATGATACTACTACAGATAGTAAGTGTACATAAATGGGGTCTGCACATGCAGAAAGGCCAACTGCTTAGAGCTCACTACTCAATCACAAAATGGGAGTCACACTGACTACAGTTGGATGGTTAAATCCAATAAGAATGTATTGCACAAAATAGCATCTTCATATGTTGGATTCAGTACCGGTGTAGTTTTGATTGTCTTCACAAAAACCCTCCTTCAATCTTCAAATGATGTCTGTGTGCATAGCTCTTCTTATTCTCGTATATACCTTCACACAATCCTTTTTCACATTCCACATTTGATCTTACAAATAAGATCTTACATTTATACCATAACCTAAGACCAATTTTAGTAGGTCAGCTCTACAAGATATTACAATAAAAATATTTTACAAACAATATAATATCCGATGCAATAACCAATTGAACATGTCAGCTTAATGCATTTACAACAATAATTAATCATCTCCATAGCGTGCCATGTTAATTTGGAAAAGATAAACCTGTCGGTGTAACCCTAGACCTATTTGTTGGTAACAACAAATATGCAACTATGAATATACCAATGAACAAAACTCCAGGACAAGATGTCTAAATGATGTCTTCTACATAACCATGTGTTTTCCATATCATTCCAAGTACTGGTGATCATTATATCTTGTCGGTGTATCAGATACCGGTGACTGTGCATGAGTCACTTGCTTGCCGCTGAATGTTGTTGATTCTCCAAAGTGCCAAAGTTGATAAGAGTTTAGTAGGTGTTGACATCAATGACAAAACCATACCAAAATACCAACAATCTCCTCTTTTGGCATTGATGGCACCACAAAATGGAAAAACCATCAAAGTGCCAAAACAGAAATTCCAAGTACCAAAAACCAACAATCTCTAAAAAGATCATAAACAGAATTCAAAATACAGATACAGAGAGTAATAAGCTCTCCTAAACAACAATCTCTCCCCCTGGGAGCAACATGTGTTTTCCTTGTGTTTTTCAAATTTTTTCAATACCAATCTCTCCCCCTTTGACATCAAATGCCAAAGTTACAATAAAACCAAGTTCACATATAAAATACCAATCAATTCAATATACCAACTACTCCCCCTAAGAAGTAGCTTCTCATCAAAGACCGGAATAAAAAATTTCTCTGTTAATTCTGTCGGTTCATGTCAATCATCAACTGTCTAAGTCTCTACTAGTGATGGTATGACTCCAAGCTGATCTCTGAGATATTCAAAAGTTTCCTTAGGTAAAGGTTTAGTAAAAATATCTGCAATCTGCTCTTTAGTATTCACATAAACCAGTTTTACCTCCTTTGCTTCAACATTTTCTTTTAAAAAATTCAGTTTGATAGAAACATGTTTGGTTTTAGAATGTAATACCAGATTCTTAGATATATCAATTGTTGTAGTGTTATCACAATAGATAGTAATAGGTTCCTTGCATTTTACCTTTATGTCTTTCAACATTTGCTTAAGCCATAGTACCTGTGTACATTTAGTTGTTGCTGCAACATATTCTGATTCTGCTGTTGATAAAGATGTACAACTTTGTTTCTTACTCAACCAAGAAACTAGTTTGTTTCCAAGAAAGAATGCTCCGCCAGTGGTTCTTTTTCTATCATCCACGCCTCCTACCCAATTCGCATCTGTGTATGCACATAATTCAAATTTTTCATCTCTAGGATACCATAATCCAAGATTTATAGTGCCTTGTAAGTACCAGAAAATCCTTTTTACTACTGATTCATGATTTTCTCTAGGATTACTTTGAAATCCTGAAACATTACATACTGCATTCATAATATCAGGTCTGGTTTGTGTCAAATACAGTAAACCTCCTATCATAGATTTGTATCTAGTTGGATTAACAGGTGTAGATTCATCCCTTTGTGATAATTTGTCATTTTTTGTCATAGGTGTGCTTACTGGTTTAGAGTTCTCCATCCCAAATTTCTTTAGTAACTCTTTTAAGTATTTGGATTGACTCAAGAATATACCTTTATCAGTCTATGAAATCTATAATCCTAATAAGAATTTTATTTCTCCAATCATAGACATTTCAAATTCTTGTTGCATTTTAATAGAAAATTCTTTACATAATCCATCTTCTCCTCCAAAGATTATATCATCAACAAATACTTCTATAATCAAGATTTCATCATTAGTTACTTTATAATATAAATTGTTGTCTGCATTTCCTTTAGTAAAACCAATCTTTAAAAGATACTTATCCAATCTTGCATACCAATCTCTTGGAGCTTGTTTTAGTCCACACAGAGCTTTTCTTAACCTGCAAACCATATCATTGTCATCTGTCAAAGAAAATCCATCAGGTTGTTCAATGTATACTTCCTCTTCAAGATCTCCATTCAAAAATGCACATTTAATATCCATTTGATAAACTTTGTAGTTCTTGTGTGTTGCAAAAGACAAAAATAATCTGACTGCCTCAATTCTAGCTACCGATGCAAAGGTTTCATTGTAATCAACTCCTTCCTTCTGAGAATATCCCTTACACACTAGTCTTGCTTTATTTCTGACAACCTTAACATCTTCATTAAGTTTGTTTCTAAATACCCATTTGGTTCCAATTACATTTTTATCTTTAGGCCAGGGAACTAATGTCCAAGTGTTGTTTTTCTCAATTTGTTCTAATTCTTCTTCCATAGCTTTAATCCAAAATTTATCTTCACATGCCTCATTAACAGATGATGGTCCAATTTGAGAAATAAGACATACCTCTTCATTCGCCAATCTTCCTCTTCTCATAACTCCTTTAAACTTGTTTCCAATTATCTGAGCTTTAGAATGATTCAGTCTTACATACCAAGGTGTCTTGGTTTGTTGTTGTTCCTCAATTACTGTGGAATCCTCAGATGATACCAGGGTAACTAGATCTTCATTCTATACCGGTGGATTCTGAGTAGGTTCATTTGTCAAAATTTTTGTTGTCAATTCAAAGTCTATATACCTTGAAGTTCCTCTGAATTGTTCATCAATCTTTACATTTGTACTTTCAACAATTTTCTGCAATCTTTTGTTGAAACATCTATATGCCTTGCTCTTAGATGAATAACTAAGAAATATTCCATCATCACTTCTAGGATCAAATTTTCCAATATACTCATCTCTTCTGATATAACATTTTCTTCCAAAAATTCTGAAATACTTAAGAGTAGGATTATTACCAAACCATAGTTTATGAGGGGTCTTACCGGTTTCACCTTTGATGTGAACTTTGTTAAATGTATAGACCGTTGTACTAACTGCTTCTCTCCAATATACATGTGGTAGGTTTGCTTATGATAACATACTTCTTGCTGCATCCAAGATAGTTCTGTTTTTCCTTTCAACAACTCCATTTTGTTGTGGTGTCCGAGGTGTTGATAGTTGTCTTCTGATTCCATTCACTTCATAGAATGTATTAAATTCCTTAGATGTAAATTCACCTCCTTGATCTGATCTTAAACATTTGATTTTCTTACCGGTTTCATTTTCTACCATTGCTTTGAACAATTTGAACTTTCCAAGTGCTTCTGATTTTTCTCTGAGAAAAGTAACCCAACACATTCTAGAATAGTCATCAATAATTAGCATGAAATATCTATCACCTTGTAAGCTTTTAGTTCTAGCTAGACCACATAAATCAGTGTGAATCAAATCAAGAGCATTATTGGATTTTTCTGGAATACTTTTGAAACTAGCTCTAACTTGTTTTCCAAATTGACATTCCTTACATGCTGTATTTTGAGGTTTGACAATTTTAGGTAAATCTCTAACTGCCTTAGAAGTACTGATCTTTACCATGTAATCAAAGTTTACATGACAGAGTCTCTTATGCCATAACCAACTTTCATCTATATGTGCAATTAAGCATGTCTTTTCATTGTTATTTAAATGAAAGATATTACCTCTAGTCTGATTACCGGTTGCAATTTCCAAACCAGTTCTATTCATGATTTTGCATTTTCCATTTTTAAATTGTAACTGAAATCCTTTCTCAACTAATTGACCAACACTCAAAAAATTATTCTTTAATCCTTCAATATAGTAGACATTGTCAGTGTTATGCTTACCATCAAGAGATATTGTACCCTTACCTTTGATTGAACAAGCTTTGTCATCTCCAAATCTCACCAAGCCTCCATTGTTTTCTTGAAAGTTCAAGAATTTATCTTTGTCTCTTGTCATATGATGTGAGCATCCTAAATCAATGATCCATTCATCCTTTACTTCAACTTTAGCTGCCAGGGCCTGTACTACCGATTGAGCAGTAGGTGTCGGTTGATCTTCTGTTATAGCAACAAAAACCCATCCTTTGTTTGTTGGATCCTCATCAAAATCATCAGTCACACCTTCATCAACAATGTAACAAGATTTGTCTTTATTCTTCTTAAATCTGTATCTCTGATATTTAGGGTTAGGCTTGTATGTTCTTCTAGCTTCTTCTCTTAGTCTAGCATGTCTATCAAGGCATCTTGAAGCCATATGACCAATCTTATTGCAGTTAAAACATTTAAAGGGTGCTTTACCTTCATACTTACTTCCAACTGGACCTTTAGGCATTTTCCTTGCAAATAGTGCTTCAAGTTCTTCAAGTTCTTCATTTTCTTTCCTACTTTCTTCAAGTTCTCTTGCATAAAAGGCTTTCCAATCAGATTTGTCAAATGATGGAGTAGATGATGTTGATGCTTTAAAGGCCAAATCTGTCTTTATAGTAGCAACAAGACCAAATTCTTCAATTTCAAAAGCTGAAAGTTTCCCAATCAATGTATCCCTAGTAACTGATGTATTAGGCATTGTTCTTAACTCATTTATAGCAGTGAGTTTCATTTTATATGCCAGTGGTAATACTCTTAAAACTTTTGAAACAATTTCATCTTCACTTAAGGTTCCTCCACAACATTTAATACCCAAAACAATTTCATTTACTCTTTCCATAAAAGCAGAAATCCTTTCATCTTCTTCCAATTTCAGATGTTCATACCTGACTCGGAAGCTTTCAAGTTTTTCAATTTTGACTGTGGAGTCTCCTTCATTTAGTTGTTCCAAATGATCCCAAAAAGCTTTAGCAGTAGACCTATTTGATAGTCCCATGATTTGTTGATCTAATAATGTGCTCAAAAGTGCTTCTCTTGCTTTGCAATCATTTTTCTCATCTTTAGTCAAGTTAGCTGGACTAGGCTAACCTTGTACAACAGTAGTAAAACCATTCTTTGTAACATCCCAGATGTCTTTTCCAATGCAATTTAGATGTGTCTCCATTCTGATCTTCCATATGCCATAGTTGGTTCCATCAAGTTTAGGACTGTCCTTCCTGAAATAATTAGTAGACATTAGATCTCCTCAAGCTGTTAAACTTCTGCAAAAGAGGACTAGGCTCTGATACCAATTGTTAGGTCTCGAAGACAACTGAGAGGGGGGGGGTGAATCAGTTGTCAAATAAATTTAAACCAAAAATAACTTAACCAACTTAATGCTGGTAAACCAGTTTAATATGTCGGTAGACAGTTTTAACAGTTAATTGCTATACCGGTAAGGATTAGTGCATGAAACATAAACACAAAGTTATCCACAACACATAACACCAATATTTGTTCGTGGAAACCCTGTAAGGGGAAAAACCACGGTGGGAAACCTTACCCACAATCAGATAATACTACTGTAGATAGTAAGTGTACATAAATGGGGTCTGCACATGCAGAAAGGCCAACCGCCTAGAGCTCACTGCTCAATAACAAAATGGGAGTCACACTGACTACAGGTGGATGGTTAAATCCAATAAGAATGTACTGCACAAAATAACATCTTCATATGTTGGATTCAGTACCGGTGTAGTTCTGATTGTCTTCACAAAAACCCTCCTTCAATCTTCAAAGGATGTCTGCATGTATAGCTCTACGTATTCTCGCATATACCTTCACACAATCTTTTTTCACATTCCACATTTGATCTTACAAATAAGATCTTACATTTATACCATAACCTAAGACCAATTTTAGTAGGTCGGCTCTACAAGATATTACAATAAAAACATTTTAAAAACAATATAATATCGGATGCAATAACCGATTGAACATGTCGGCTTAATGCATTTACAACAATAATTAATCATCTCCATAGCGTGCCATGTTGATTTGGAAAAGATAAACCTGCCGGTGTAACCCTAGACCTATTTGTCGGTAACAACAAATATGCAACTATGAATATACCAATGAACAAAACTCCAGGACAAGATGTCCAAACGATGTCTTCTGCATAACCATGTGTTTTCCATATCATTCCAAGTGTCGGTGATCATTATATCTTTCCGGTGTACCACATACCGGTGACTGTGCATGAGTCACTTGCTTGCCGGTGAATGTTGCTAATTCTCCAAAGTGCCAAAGTTGATAAGAGTTTAGTAGGTTTTGACATCAATGACAAAACCATACCAAAATACCAACATAGACAAACATCACATCCAAAACAAAATCAACCAACACCAAAAGGAGTTGAAACCACACAAAAAGCTCAAACCACAAAGTCTGACAAGCCAAAAGAGAGAGGGCACTACAATTTACTAATCCTCTTCTAGCCTTTTTCCCATTTAAATAAATATTTTTATTTATTTAAATTATCCTTTCCTTAAATTAAATAAATATTTTATTTATTTAATTGTCCCTACCTCTTCTATTAATTAAATACATCTTTATTTATTTAATTAATTCATTACCTTTTTCCCTCCATGACACTTGTCATTTGTCTCTTAATTTACCTTTAACCACCTCTCTAATATTTTCCTATTTTCTATACCTACCCTCTAATCTAAGCTAACCATTTATCCTTCCACCTCTTAATCCTAACCCTCCATTTCTAGTGTATTCTCTATAAAAGATGATCTTTTTCCTATCCTCCCATATCTCGATCATTCAATCAAGCACCTACACTCTGTCTAATTGCATACACAACCATAATCCATTCTCTATTGAACACTTGTGCACAATAAAAAATCTAAGAGCAACCATAATCAATATCAAGAAAGACTAATGGAGATAGGAAACAATGGAGATGAAGCCCTGACGAGCATGTGAATGGTATAATATTGTTATTTTGATGTTTTGCATGTTTTTAGGTTCTTCATTGGTGTATGGTGGATTCATTGTACAACTAAGTTTTATGTGGTTGAATCTTATTAGTTTTACAAAAAAAATTGATATCCAATTCCATCGTATACATGTATATATATGTACACACACATACACACACCACGGGGGCTTCACTGGTTGGGAAATATTATATCACGTGCATTCATATTGGGAGGTTTAATATGCAAAAAAATAAGCTCAATATATTGCCTATCTACTGAAAATAGGGGGGTTTTTAATTCAAGCTATGAAAAAATGCAATATATGGTGAAAATAGGGGGTTTTGTAATTCAAACTGTATTTTATTAAATTATCTATCTAAGCTTAATTCTTCTATTAATTAAATAAATCTTTATTTATTTAATTAATTCATTTATCCTCTTCTAGCCTTATTTCTCATTTAAATAAATACATTTATTTATTTAAATTATCCTTTTCCTAAATTAAATAAATATTTTATTTATTTAATTGATCCCACTTCTTCTATTAATTAAATAAATCTGTATTTATTTAATTAATTCATTAACCTTTTCTACCCATGACACATGTCATTCATCTCTTAATTCCTACACTACCTACCCCTTTCATTATTTTATTATTTCTTTTACCTACCCTCTAATCATAGCTGACCTCCTTTTACACCTCTCAATCTTATCCCTCCATTTCATATAGTGTCTTCTATATAAGGAGATGCTTCCTTCATTATCAAACCCTAATCATTCTATGCATCCTAACTACTTGATCACTTGACTACACCACGATCCTACTTGCAACCACATTTCGTTCTTTGTTGAGATCTTGTGCATATAAAATCTGAGAGCAAATATATCAAGCAAGATCAATCGAGATAGGAAGAATGGAGATTCAAACCCTATTGGACATGTGATGGTATAATCTTTGTGATTTCATTTGATTTGCATGGTCTTAGGTAATCTTCATATGTTATGGTGGATCTTTGTTGTTGTTAGGCTAGGGTTTTGTGGTTGAATTCGTTTTGCCTTTCAATATTGTTATTATTGTTATCCATTTTCACCATATACATTTTGGCACGCCCGGTGGGACTCTTGTCACTTTTTGCATTTAACATCTTGTTGCAGATTTTGTATTTTGAAGTTGCAGATCTGACGTTTTCGATAATATTTTCGACATTTCCGCGTCTGCGCACTTTCGGATCGTATTTTTGATTTTCTGGCATGTCTACGACATCTGGGATTGCATCTGTGTTATTGGCATTTTTTTTATTTTGCAGGTTCCAGGAAAGCGCGTCTGTGTTGTGAAGTCGCGTCTGTGATGTTTTTGGAGGCGTCTGCGTCTAGAAGGCACGTCTGTGTTCTGTAGGTGCGTCTATGCGTCATAGAACCGCGTCTGTGTCACCCAGGTGCATCTGTGTTGAGGGTAACCACGTCTATGTTCACCAATTTTAAATTTTGGATTTTTCATTGATTCAGTTTTCGGATTTTTGTATTTAGGGTTTCAGATCTGGTTTATTTTGAGCTAACATTTTCAGATCTAGCTAACGAAATTGGTGCAGCTTGCCTTGGAAGCTAAATCATTTGGTTGAAGGCCCCTATTTTCACAAATTATTTTGGGTTTAAAATTTACCTAACTTGTGTGCTTGCAGGAAGGGGTGATTATTTCAAACAGTCCAAACTACTAACAACTCTTTGTTGCAGGACCTTGGCAAGGGTTTTTGGTTTTTTATTGTGTGCCTTGTTTTCATAGACTAGCAAACACTTCAATTGGTGCACTAAAATTGAATCATTGTCTTTTGTGTCTTGAGCAATAGGCTCTTTTTGTTTAATCTTTAGAGGGCCTGTCTTCCCGTGTGGTCATTAGGACTACTAGTGAGAAGAGAACGACCCAAGTGGTAGAAAGAAAAGCCATCTTCTTCCAAACCACTATAAATAACTGTATTCATGGTGAAAACTATGAATAACGTGTGTTGATTAGTTCATACCGACACTATGTCTCCCCATAAACCCGTTTGATCAAATTTATTTGATCAGTTGTAGGGCGTAACCCCTACCGGCAGGGAGCTTTCTGTATTTACAGAGCTGAAAGTGCCGCATGTATGGCCACACGAGCAGATGCCCTTACTAGCACCTTTTTGTTTTAGAAGCCCAAATCCTTCTAGTTGTTGGGGCAGGAGGTCGGACCTCTGGTAGCGGCCCACACACATACGGTTCTTAGTAGAGATACAAAGTTTGCCACGGGGAGTTTTTGTGGGGATTGATGCTTGGCTGACCCGAGAAGTGAGTGCCGAGGGTGGAGCCAGTGAGGTCAAGCATCTAAGTATCCACTCTGAATAGCGTAGCCTCGGGGGTAAAACCCCATGTGGCATCAACAATTATTGTCTTGGCCAGCCATAAGATTTGTGCTTGACTTATGTTAAACATTCAAAACATTCAAGACCAAACATCAAAACATTGTGTCTTTTGTGTCTTCAAGTGTATGCAAAACATTTTTACATCAAACAACACACTTTTCTTCAAGTCATTTTGAGTCTAGACACTTGAAAACATTGAGTCCTCATCAACACTGTGTCCTCTTGTCACAAAATAGTCAAACAGTCAAATTTGGTCACAACAAAACAACTTCATAGATTGGAAAAATTGCACAAAATTTGCAGAAATGCGTCTGTGTCGGGCATAATAGCATTTGTGTTGTCTAGCCGCATCTGTGAAGGGCAGAAACGCGTCTGTGTCCACAAAATCAACATTACACTTTGCAAAAAATTCTCAGAGGTGCGTCTGTGTTAAACAGAGCCGCATCTGTGTCTGGAAACCGCGTCTGTGAAGTATATAGGCGCGTCTGTGTCCAGAATTGAAAAACTGTTACAGTCCAGTGAACAAACACAGTCAGTTTCGGAATTCTTGAGCTTCCTAGGTCATTTCTCCAGGGTTTCATTTAGCAGTCAACCTGTCTTTGGGTCTCACAAAGTCCATCATTGCTTCACATCTCTCATTACATTCACAATTGTCTAAACTTGAGTCAAAAGGTCACTTGCTTGTCCTCATCATACTTTGTCAACACACTACATACAACAACAGTTTGCTAAGTGGTCCCTCATCAAGGTTTCTTACCTTTGGGTCTCATTTGGTCTTACTTAGAGTCAAGGTCAACTTACCTCATCAAGAGAAAATATCCTCTCTTTGGAAGCCACACCTACTCTACTACATACATACTTGGTCTTACACTTTGGACATTGCAAGTACACCTCAGATTCATTTACATTCCATCCAACTCTTGGTCTTCCATACTTTTTCCATTTTTCATCTAGTCTCACACATCTTGGTCAATACCTAGTTCATGGTTGAAACCCATCTTCAAAAATCTAGGAGAGAAACTAAAGAGGCTCAAGAGTCCGCAAACATGAGTTCTTATGAGTATGACAATGATATCTTTTTCAATTCTGATCATACTACATTACCTGACATGGATGCCTATAGAAACATCCCAAATGTTGAGAACATGGACACTATAAACAACAATGCTACACAAAATGACAATGTGGACAACTTTTTAGTACATTCAGCAGATGTGGAAGAATCCATTATGAATCCCCATTTCAATTGATTGGTTGAGGAAATAATGAGGAGGGATAGACAATACTTCTTACAAATGATGGCACAAAGTGGAGCCAAGATACCTCATGATTTTGACATGTCTCAAATAATGGAACATAGACCTTTGCAACAAACTCACTCCAACATGGATCAAAGAAGACCTAATAGTGGAGGAAATAAAAGACCACACATGGTACTTGAATCACCATCAGCTTTGCTTCAAAAACCAGAGGTCCCACATACACATGGTCAAGCATATGATACTCACCTTCGTAGACCATTATGGAAGTCTTATGCAGACAGATATGCTCAATCACATACTAATGCTAAGGATCAACCACCAAAGCAATTGGATATTCAAAGGCATGCTCAAAATTTGGACACAAGGAAACCTCATGTCAAATTTGGGGGCAACACAATAGAACATGACATGCCTGTAGAATATGGTATACATGCACAAAATAGATATGGTGTTCCTCAACATGAATCTATACCAAGTGGTCCATATGCACAACATCACTATAGACCTCCTCCATATGAACATGTGTATGATCAATATCATCCATATATGCAACACGCTTCTCCTCCAATTGGTGCCTCAAGCATGGGGTATGGCCCAAGAAGTCGATCTCCACCTAAAAGCAATTTGGAACAACAAATCAGGGACTTACCAAAGAAAATGGAGGACATAAATACACCGAAGCCAACATACACAATGAGAGACATATGTCCTTATCCATTTGACAAGAGCATTCCAATGCCTCCATTTCCTACACATTTTGTGACACCTAAATTTGATAAGTATAGAGGAAAAGGGGATCCTAAGGCACACATAAGACAATTTTTCACAGCTTGCATTGAGGTAGCAGCAGAAGAGACATATTTGATGAGATTATTCCCACAAAGCTTAGGTGATCAAGCTATGGAATGGTTCTCCCAACTTCCACCTGGAATTAAATCATGGGGTGATCTAGTAGAGGCATTTATTCAACATTTCTCCTACAACATAGAGACAGACATATCAGTCATTACTTTGTGCAACACCAAGCAAAAAGAGGGGGAGTCTTTTTCATCATTTTTACAAAGATGGAGAAATCTAGCCAGCAGATGCTCTTGTGAAATTCCCCAAAAACAAATGGTAGAGATGTTCACACAAAATGTTAACAAAGACATTGGCTATGATCTAAGGAAAGCTTGTTTGTCCACCTTCAAGGATGCCATTGAAAAAGGCTTAGCGACAGAAAAGGTCCTAATAGAACAAGGAGTCATTAAGATATTCAAGGAAAACAAAGATGACTTTAAAGGAAAAGACAAGCCAAGATTTTGGAATAAAAACAAGAACACAGTCAATGATGGTGTTGTTGATGCCAACACAGTGCGACCCAAATTCATTTTTTCTGGATCAAGTTCTACAAACAATCAGGTGAATACTCAAACAACTTCCAGATCACGAAGGAAATACACCCCATTGGGAGAACCACTTGAGTCAGTTTTCAAAAAGCTAGTGGCAAACAAGGTAATCACTATTCTAGATTTTCCTCCATATGAACCAAAGGTTAAACCAAATTGGTTGAATGATGATGAGTATTGTGAATTTCACAAGAGCAAGGGTCATAAGACAGGAAATTGTCATTGACTGAAGAACATCATACAAGATCTCATTGATAGAGGTGACATTGAGATTGAGGGACAGTCGTCTAATCAAGAACATGAGATGTTTAAGGAACCATTCCCAAAACATGACAAAGGAAAAGCTAAAACCACAGAGGATCAAACCAACTATACCAGAGCATCTTACAACTATGATTCAACCATCAATCACATCTCGATGGACAATTACGTCTCTACTATTATCATCAAAGACAAAGCATCTGAGAATTCTACCCAGAGACCCAAGATTGTCTTAAAAGGTGTTCGATCTTCTTCTGAACCTACCTCTGAATGTCATGTTACAACTCGCCAAGGTAAAATCACTTTGCAAGGTGCTCCAACTAAAAACACCGCTTCTTCATCAACCAAACCCGAGTATGACCTTGTAGAACAACTAGGGAAGACACCCGCGCTCATTTCAATCCTTGAGCTATTACACATATCTCCCGCACATAAAGCCATTCTTGACAAAATCTTGAGAGATACTGTTGTTCCTACTGATCTGAACGTGGACCAATTTCAAGCCATGGTGGGATACCTTTTCGTTCCACACTCCCTTACTTTCACAAAAGCCGACGACGCCTCCGTAAGTCAGCCACATAATGCGCCATTGCACATTGAAGCCTTCATACACAAACATTGAATAAAAAGAGTCCTGATAGATGGAGGAGTAGGTCTAAACATTTGCACATTAAGCACTATTACACAGTTGGGATATTTAGATAAAGCTGTGAACTCCACAAATCAAATCACCATTAAGACATATGATGACGAAGAGCGTTCATCCAAGGGCACAATCACCTTACCTCTCAGAGTTGGGCCATTTACAAAGGATGTGGTCTGTCAAGTCTTGGATTTAAATCTCACTTATAACATATTGCTAGGACGTCCTTGGATTCATGAAATGAGGGCAGTCCCATCCACATATCATCAATGTATTAAGTTTCCTCATAATGGAGTGGAAGTAACAGTTAACGGTGATCCTAATCCATTCATATACTGCAATAATCTGAAATCAAAGACTGAGACCATCATTCCTAGTAATCGTGAGGCTATTCCTTCGTCGGCATACATTGATCCCGAGTCATTAAAACCTTCGACATCAAAACAAGGTGAGCTTAAAGGCAAGTTTCAGGACAAAGGCATGGGGGAATATACTTTCAATCAGACCATGTACTTACGACAAGTCATGAGTTCCCCAAAAGAATATGGAAGACCACATCCTAACAAGCAAGTACCCATCATGATGCTCAAATGGGATCCTACTACCTTTCAAAGATGGGGTGAACTAGAAGAGGAAGATCTATACCAAATGCTTTTCAAGGAAAATGAAGAGGAAACACAAGATCACATCAACCTACCATGTGAGAAATATGGCAAAGGCTTCAAAATTCTACAAAAATTTGGGTATGATGGAAAAAGCCATCTGGGGTTATGAAAGGAAGGCATCATGGAACCTTTACAACCCAAATTGACCTTAAAAAAGGGACACTCGAAAGGACTTGGTTTTTTAACTTCCAAGGTCCACACCCAAAGGACAAAAGAAGCTTTACAAATCAAAGCTGCCAAAATGCAACAAGAGGATTGCTATTCCACAGATTCTAACGAATGGGAATGGGGTTCAGACAAATCTTCCAGTGACTATGAGCTCACTGAGACATTCAGAGAGCCAGATCAACCCACAGAAGAAGAGGAATTTTATAACAAGTTCAGAGTTGGTCAAGAAACAACCCAGGAGGATTCTACACAGTCCTTGTCTCAAGGTTCTAGGTTGAAATCACATAGGATGAGAACACCTGTCCCAGAATGCGCTACTAGTAATGATAATTTGGATTTGCTCATGATCGAGACTGATGAGGAGAGTGCCATCGATGACCTCAATAATTATCTTGACATACCCGAATATAACTCCATTTTCACTCTTAGCCCCCCTAACTTTGAAGACATTAACGGCCTTCCCCTTGTTCACCACCAACTCATTGACTGGGATCATGAAGGACCTACACAATTTGATACATTCCAAAATGATGAAGCTTTTATTGACTATCTGGGCATAAGAGATGATCTTCCCCCTGGAGACCATAAAGCGGGATACAACATAGAACTCAATAGCGTGGCATATTTTGGTGAGGGTGTCGGACCTTCCAGTCGCAAAAATGTGAAAATAAGAACAAATCAAGGGTCTTATGGCAAAAACCACACTGTGGCACTGTCTCACCCCAAAAAAGTAAAAAGAAAGGACGTATCTGAGGGCGAAAACCTCTCTGAGGCACCCGAAGATGGAAGGCTCGACATTCTCCCAGCATCATATGAGGAAAAGTCATCCATGTTGGTAGAGGAGACTATCAAAACAAACATTGGTACAGAAGAGGTTCCACACAATATATTCTTAGCTCAATCATTGACAGAGTCCGAAAGGTCAAAATTCATAAGTTTCTTCAAAGAACAACAAATCAACTTTTCTTGGTCATACGCTGATATGCCTAGATTAGATCCGGATTTGGTAATGCATCATCTGACAGTCAAACCAGGGGCAAACCAGTGAAACAAAAATTAAGAAAAATGCATCCACAAGTGGCATTACTAGTCAAAGCAGAACTTGAGAAGTTATTGGATGTCGGATTCATACGCCCAATTGATTATCTCAAATGGATCTCCAACTTGGTACCTGTTAGCAAACCAGATCGCAGCATCAAAATATGTACAGATTTCAGAGACATCAACAAAGCTTGTCTAAAGGATGACTTCCCATTACCAAATATTGACCTGATCGTTGATCTCACAGCAAGTCATGAAATGTTTTCATTGATGGATGGATTATCTAGTTATAATCAATTAAGGATCGCACCCGAAGATCAACACAAAACATCATTTACTTGTCCGTGGGGAACTTTCTGCTGGAATGTCATGCCTTTCGGGCTAAAGAATGCAGGTGCGACATATCAAAGAGCCATGACTACTATCTTTCATGATCTCATGCACGTAACCGTGGAAGATTATGTCGACGACCTCTTGGGAAAATCAATAGACAGAAATACACATTTGGACATACTTTCAGTCGTCTTTGATCGGTTGGAAAAATACAAAGTAAGATTAAACCCCAAGAAATGTGTCTTTGGAGTAACCTCCGAGAAGCTCCTAGGATTCATTGTATCCAAAAGGGGAATTGAAGCTGATCCAGCAAAAGTCAAGGCCATCTTGGAAATGCAACCACCAAGAAATAACAGTCAACTTCGATCCTTACAAGGCAGACTTCAGTCCATCCGAAGATTCATAGCACAACTGACAGATAAGTGTAATCCATTTCAGCACCTGCTACATAAAAACATCAAATTCAAATGGGATGATAACTGTCAACAGGCTTTCCAGACGCTCAAAGATTATCTTCTAAATCCACCAGTTCTGATGCCACCAGTTCCAGATCAACCACTGTTACTATACATATCAGCTACTCCAACAGCACTGGGGGCACTCTTAGCACAACAAAGCACTGAGGGCAAGGAAAAAGCAGTATACTATATCAGTCGCACATTGGTGGGATACGAGCTAAATTACACACCAATTGAGCGTGCATGTCTCGCCATGGTCTTTGCTTCCCAGAAATTACGACATTACATGCTTACTCATAAGACTAAGTTAGTTGCAAGGATAGACCCATTGAAATACCTTCTCAATAAAGCAACACTTACTGGGCGACTGGCCAAATGGGTGATGATCCTAAGTGAATTCGACATCGAGTATGCAGACAGAAAAGCAATAAAAGGACAAGCCATTGCAGATCAATTCGCAGATGCTCCCATGATAGATGATGTTCCTCTAAGTTTTGAATTTCCAGATGAATCCATTTTGACAATGTCATATGCAAAGCCATGGCAACTGTACTTTGATGGCTCATACACACAGCATGGGGCAGGAGCCAGCATCCTTTTCATAACTCCTCAAGGAGATTCTATACCAAAATCATATCGCTTATCATTTCCTTGCACCAACAATATAGCGGAATATGAGGCATTAACAACAGGATTACGAATTGCAGTTCAATGGAAGATCCAGGAACTTCGTGTTTTTGGGGACTCCCAACTTGTCATCCGTCAAGCAACTGATGATTACCAAAAAAAAGATGAAAAATTAATGTCGTATAAACAAATGGTGGATGATCTGAAACAACACTTCACAAAGATAGACTTTGAGCAGATACCAAGAGAGCAGAATCGCACCGCAGATGCCATGGCTACAATTGCTTCCCTGATTGATTTACCTCCAAACGAAACCCACTATGAGTTCTTGGTGGATAACCTTTTGGTCCCTTCATATGAGATCATGCCTACTGAGACGCTATGTGTTGTTGGTCCCGAGTCCCAGTTATACGGTTCCATTTTCACATATCTACGTGACAATACTCTACCTCCTGATCTATCAAATAACCAACGTCGCACTTTCATTCGCCAATCCTCTCGATATGTCATTTTAGCTGATATCTTATACCGGCGAGGTCTAGATGGCACTCTTCTTAGATGTTTAGAAAGCGACGAAGCTCAAATTGCGTTACGGGAAGTGCATGAAGGGATATGTGGTCCACATGCTAGTGGTCCTACCTTGGCCAAGAAACTCATCAGGACTGGATATTACTAGCCCAATATGGAGAAAGACTCATATCAGTTTGTCAAGAAATGTAAGCAATGCCAAATTCATGGAGACCTCATACATGCGCCAGCACAAGAACTTCAACCACTTACGTCTCCTTGGCCCTTTTGTCAGTGGGGACTTGATCTCATAGGCAAGATTCACCCTCCTTCTTCCAATGGTCACAAATTCATTATCACTGCCACAGAGTATTTTACAAAATGGATTGAAGTCGTTCCTCTCACACAAGTTACTGGAAAACAAATTGCTACATTCATCCTTAACTATATCATTAGCCGATACGGTATTCCTGTTTCCATTATTACTGATAACGGGCGTCCCTTCAAAAATCAGGATGTTCGTGAACTCTGTGATCGCTTCCATATTTCCCATCGTTTCTCCACACCATATTACCCCCAAGGCAATGGCCAAGCTGAGGCATCTAACAAAACAATCCTTAAAATCCTAAAGAAGACAGTCGACGATGCTGGTCGTAATTGGCATATCCAACTTAATCCTGCACTTTGGGCCTACCGCACAAGTGTCTGCACACCTACAGGAGCTACACCTTATTCACTTGTCTACGACGCTGAAGCTATCTTGCCTATTGAGGTCGAGCTACCCTCTTTAAGGGTTTCTCTGCAAAACATCATCATTGATGAAGACTATAGGGTCTCTCGCTTACAAGAGCTGGAACTATTGGATGAACGAAGACAAACTGCTTTTAATCATCTCAAGGCTTATCAACAACGAATGAGTCACAGCTACAATCACAAGGTCAAGCCTCGTACATTTGAGGTAGGGGATTTAGTTCTCAGAGAAAATCCTAAAAATCAACAAGACAGGGAGAAGAAGGGCAAGTTCGAACCAAACTGGCTTGGTCCCTACATTATTACAGCAGCATATGGATCTAGTGCATATCAGCTCTCAACTACAGAAGGTGAACCTTTGGAGGATCCTATCAACAACATGCACCTTCGCAGGTTCTACACATAGCTCTTCAGAGTATCCTAATTCAAAAATACAAAAAAATTGTTACTTGGTGAAAACCTGGCAAATAGGCGCCTTGTGACACAAAAAAAAAAAAAAAACATTGAAAAATCAAAAAAAATAAAGAGAAATAATTTTGTCCAACGGTGAAAACCACTTCGATGGCGCCCTGGGCAAGTACCATGGTGAAAACTGGGTCACCAGCGCCATGCGTAGAGACATTGCTCCTCCCTCCTTAAGGATTCACTTTCATCTTTTCACTTTGCACATACTCACAACCTATTTGTTCATAATAAACTTACCCATTCCCATCATGGCTTGTTATTGATCTACCCAAGATTGGTTAGCCATTCATAATAAACCTCCCTTTCCATCCATAATAAATCAGATCCTATATGTGGCTAAGGCAAATCCTACGTCTAGTAATGGGTGTGGAACTGAGAACATCACATGTTTCGAGGAGTACAGTTTCTTCCGGCTTCCTTCAGTCTATTCACGCACAATCCGCAATAAAGCAACATTTGCATCACAAATCTGCAATAAAGTTCCGTCTTCTTCGCAATAAAGTATCAGTTTCATGGATTCAGTCAATTTCAGATGAGACACAGCAACAACAATGGGCTTCAACAAATCAAATCTTTTAGCAGACTCAGACAACATATGGTTCAGTGCTATCTATCCATTTTGTGAAAGTAAACATTGTGACCACAATCAAATAAGACTTATACAAGTGACAAGAGACATTAAACTTGAGGACTACAGTGAATGTTTGTGTCGATTCTTGGTTTTCTTTTGATTTTATCCTTGTGGTGACATGTCTTTTAGCTTTTCCGGGATGTCTCTGACTAGAGATTCTATCTCCAGGATGTCTTTGACTAGAAAGGCGAGGAGGGGTATCGTCACCTATTTGTATTTGTTGTCTGTGGATTGTCTCTTAGTAATGCTATGACTTGTCCAAGGATATGAGGACACTGTGAGTCTAGTATGAACTGGGGCATTCCTTGTTTGTGACTGTCTTATCTCCATGCAAATGAGTACAATGACTTTCTGGGTCGAACATATGCCTCGATTGTCATAACATACTTGCCATAATAAAGTTCAATGATGATAATGCACAAGAAGCTCTTTCACTTTCATATCTTCTATCTTCCATCCCCCTTTCTTGATTGACTTCCATCGTCCTTCTCAAGAACGCGTAGCCTTCTATCACATGACTGAGTATAATGACACACCAAAAATATATGCATATCATGTAGTTACACCTGCATTACCACATATAAGCATTTCATACATACATATAGATATCACATCCTGCACACAACACCTGTTAGCACAATTTACATTTGCATTATCATATTCATTTGCATTTCATACATTCACATTTGCATCATGCATACACATATAAAACATAAAAGAACAAAAATATGGCATTGCATCATATACATATTTGCAAACATCACATAAGAACATCTCATCACATAGGTACACATGCATATAGCTGCCGCAAAGATGAATCATCTCATATATATAATCAAAAGAGTGTCATGATACAATGATGTCAAAATCATATGGCTACAAAAACCACCCGCAGGTGTCTACAATACAAAAATGGTACAAAACTGATACAAAGGGAGCCCTCTATGGCTATGATGAACTCCCTCCCTCAGAGCCGCCTGGCCTCGACGGAATCTGAGCCCCTGAAGGACCCGCCCCAGGATCATCCTACCTGTCTCCTCTATCTGGTGGTGGTGGAGGGCCCATAACCCCACCACTAGATGTCTGTCTCCTCCGGCTCCCTCTTGTAGCTGTCGCTGTACGTGACGGTCTATGAAAGCTCCTCGCCCGCTGATCTGCTGGCACTGCACCATAGTAGAGGTCTCTCTAGTAGGCGATCTCCTCTCCTGCCCGCAGGACATAAGCATATCCTGCCCCTGTATCCTCAGCTACCTACCTCCCAGCCCTCAATGCTATCTCAGCCTCTGTGTAGCGTTGGATAGCCTGATCCCGCTCTTGCTCAGTATCCCTGAGCCTCATCCTGAGCCAATCCCTCTCCCTCTCCAACTCCTGGATCTCATCTGCCTGGCCCTGGCAGGTCTCCCTCAGCTCTAGCAGCTTATCCTCCACTGGGTCAGCCCCCTCTGCCTCTGCCTGTGACTCCCCCTCTGCAGGTGCCTGCCCCTGTGCCTGTACTGGTACCTGTCCCTGTCCCTGTCCCTATATTTGTACTTGCCTGGGACCCTGTGCTGCTGGCACCTATAAAGGCAATCCACCGCGACCCCTCACCACCCGAGCCTGCCTCTCCTCGCCACCCTCCCTCCGAGGTGCAACCCACCTCTCTCCAACTACTCCCCTCCTCCTCCGTCGGCCTCTGCCCCCATCACCTCCACCATCATCCTCATCACCACCATCATCTCCCTCCAATGCCTCTCCAGGATCTGTCAATCATGGGAATGGATGCTCTGCCCAATATGCTGTATACTCAGCATCCATCTCGACGTCCTCGATCTCTGGCCACATGTCCCAGGGTAGGGGCATCATCTCTACTAGCTGAGTCACTGCCTGATCATATGATAGTATAGGCCCAAACTGTGCCTGATCTCTGACTGTGCGGGCATACATGCTTGATCCCCGGGGCATCCTCTGAATCCGACCAAACTGTCAGCCAACCCTATCCACCAGTTGTCTCTCTAGCACATAGGGCATCCGCCCAATCAAGTGCCTGCTCCGGAAGGTGTAAGGCAGCTCAACTACGTTATCCTCCCACTCCTCGCAGCCTAGATATGGTCTCCATATGACCACATCAATATCATCCAACACTCGCCACCAATGCTCTAACCTGCCAATCCGCAGCTGTGATGTGATCATATCATATAAATGTACAAAGCTGCGTCCATGACCCCTGCCCCTAAAGTGTATCGATCGGGTAACCGACAGATGCTCATAGGCCCCATACTTGCAGCAGTGTCACTCCACAGCCTAATCCCACTGATCCATGATAAACAAACTGATGAAGCTCATAATACAAATGGGCTAGCACACATGGTCCCCAAGCGTATCTGGTGTGCTACATCACCAGTGTTTCTAGTGCTCCTCCCCAGCCCATAGCCAACCCTCGTGTCGCCTTGTCCAGACACAGGAACCCACTGATAGCTCCTCCGATCACTGCCGGCAATGCTAACCCGGTGGCTATCATTGTGTCCCATGCCACGTGTCCTGCCCTCATCTCCAGTCCAGGGTCCTGGAATACCCATCTCAATGCCTCCCTGTCTCCATCTCGATCGTATGGGATCAGCTCCCCATCGATCGGTACCCGCAGAATCCTGTAGACATCCTCTAGGGTGACTGTCATCTCACCCATCGGCAAATGAAACGTGCACGTCTCAGAGTGCCATCTCTTAGCCAGTGCAGTCAGCAAACCCATGTTTGCCCGAAACTCAGGCACATACAGTACATGTCTCAATCCCATCTCCTCGATGGCAGCTCTGTCCTCAAACGACAACTCAAATCGCAACCTCTGAGTCGACGGGAATCTCTCCCGTGACTCCAGCATCAACAAATACTCCTACAGTCAAGCAAATCAATCATGTCAATCATAGTGGCATTCACTATTTGTCACAAAATGCTACTTGCTATCTAAATGCATATGGTTATCTATCCTAGTGACACTCACTGTTCATCACAAAGTGTTGCTTCTTTCCTAGTGACACTCACTGTTCATCACAAAGTGTTGCTATTTATCATAGTGGTACTCCCTGTTCATCACAAAGTACTACGTGTGTGACACTCACTGTTCATCACAAAGTGTTACTCACATTTGCACTCCCTGTTCATCACAAAGTGCTGCTTATACTCTAGTACTCCCTGTTCATCACAAAGTACTCTATCTTGGTACTCACTGTTCATCACAAAGTGCCTTGATCTATCCTAGTCTTCCTAGAGGACCTGCTTGAGTGTATCCTCTCAACAGCTTATCCAATCGACAGCGTATGTTCATCACAGAACTGTCGATTTGACCTAGAAGATGCAAATTCACACTTTTTCAAACGCAGACGTGCTTACATGACATAAACGCGCCTAAAAAACATAGATGCACCTTCTTGACACAGACGTGCCTATGCTCTACACAGACGCGCCTGGGAGACACAGACGTGCCTTCTTGGCACAAACGCGCCTGAACAACACAGACGCGGCCACAATTGACACAGACGCGGGTCCATACGTAGACGCACCTGGCACAAACACAGACGCGCCTGGCACCAACGCAGATGCACCTAGACATTTTTTGACACTTTTTGGACCCTAGACTAAGCGCATTTATGACCCTATCTAGCATGCATTAACGACAAAATTAAATGCATCTAAGTACGAGGAGGTTTGGTGGTACTTACCGGCTCTCCTGCCTCTGCTGGCCTCTGAAATAGGCGAAGGCGGTCGAATCTGTGATTGAAAGCCATCGCTGCTGACTGCTCTTGCTCTATTTTCGCTCTACAATATGCTCTCGTGGATGTGTAGATGACAATGAGGATGTATTTTCCCCCGTGGTCTATCTTATAGCCTACCCTAGCCCTCGCCTTCATTTCGCAAGTCAGTCTTCTTTATCCCGTGACTCTGTCACTTTATCCGGTTAGTCCATTCTAGCCTTTCTTTCTTATCGAGAGATTTTCTGCAATCCTTTCAGACATTTTCATCCAATCTCTCGAGGGGGCATATCATTCCCATCTTGGGGCAACTATGTATCAGTTCATCTTATCTTCTTTGAAACAACGCGACAAGCCGCATTGTCTCAAAGAGGGGCAAAATGTAGACACCCAAAATTGTCCAGTCTAATTAAATAAATATTTTATTTATTTAATTATCTAAGCTTAATTCTTCTATTAATTAAATAAATCTTTATTTATTTAATTAATTCATTTATCCTCTTCTAGCCTTATTTCTCATTTAAATAAATACATTTATTTATTTAAATTATCCTTTTCCTAAATTAAATAAATATTTTATTTATTTAATTGATCCCACTTCTTCTATTAATTAAATAAATCTTTATTTATTTAATTAATTCATTAACCTTTTCTACCCATGACACATGTCATTCATCTCTTAATTCCTACACTACCTACCCCTTTCATTATTTTATTATTTCTTTTACCTACCCTCTAATCATAGCCGACCTCCTTTTACACCTCTCAATCTTATCCCTCCATTTCATATAGTGTCTTCTATATAAAGAGATGCTTCCTTCATTATCAAACCCTAATCATTCTATGCATCCTAACTACTTGATCACTTGACTACACTACGATCCTACTTGCAACCACATTCCGTTCTTTGTTGAGCTCTTGTGCATATAAAATCTGAGAGCAAATATATCAAGCAAGATCAATGGAGTTAGGAAGAATGGAGATTCAAACCCTATTGGACATGTGATGGTATAATCTTTGTGATTTCATTTGATTTGCATGGTCTTAAGTAATCTTCATATGTTATGGTGGATCTTTATTGTTGTTAGGCTAGGGTTTTGTGGTTGAATTCGTTTAGCCTTTCAATATTGTTATTATTGTTATCCATTTTCACCATATACAAAGAGTTTAGGGGAATATTTTTTTAAAATAGGGGGATTATTTAGTATGTCATGAACACATGCGATATAACCCAGGTTCACTAAGTTAATCCCCTGTGACGCGCGCACACACACACACACACAGGTATATATATACATATACATATACATATACATATATGTATAAGTATATGTATGAATGTATATATGTGTGTTTGTGTAGCATCTTAAATTGTACTCACTTACTATTTTTGTCCTCACTTGGACCTCACTTTGGCACTACGACTTTCGAGGATTGATTGAAGTGCAGATTCTACTCACACCACCTATCAAACTTGATTTTCAACCATCTCCATAGTGCCCCCCAAGCCTGAAGCCTTGATTTCTAGAACCATGGTATTGAGTGCCCTGGTCCTAAATTAGGACCATGGTGCTCAATGCCATGGTCCTCTCAATTGGGACCAATCTTGGAGCCTCATAATGGTCACATAATTTGAGCGGGAACCTAGATCCTGTGTCGGCCTACTCAGACAAGTTAATTTCATTTTTGAGTAGACAAGTATAAAAGGAGGTCTACCCCTCTCATTTGAAACCTAATTGATCAATTTATCATCGTACACATTAGAAAATTCAAGTGAGCAAACAATCAATCATTCATCAACCATTGGAGTGGAAGTGAAGTCAAGATCAAGCATTGGAGATGACATTCATAATCCATGTTTTATAAAGTCATCCTACATAATAACCATAATTTCTTTGTCTAAAGACAAACAAAAATTCATCAAGGTAAACACTGTGGTTTTCAACATTACATTTTAGATCCAACTTTTCCCTCAAAAGGAAAGTACTTTACTTCGATCTTTCATTACATTTATCAATTCAATTTCATGGTTAATTCCAAAACCAGGGTTCAACCTAAGGCAAACCCCTATTTCCAACATATTTTTGTTTCTTTCTATGTGCAAGAGAACAGGTGTAGAGGTGTACTCTGAAAATCCAACAGAGTCAAAAGTGATGAACAGGTGGACTTTCAACAATAGAAAATTTGATAGACCAAGACAAATTAGTGCTACTTGGTCCTAAAAAATAAAGCTAAATTTCTAGGAACAGGTCTAACACATCTTCTTTTGCCCAGATCCAAGTTAGTGGCTCAGTGGGATATTTGTAGCTTACTATTATGTCAGATTGCTTCAATACTTCATTGTTTTACCATAATTTCACAATCAATACAATTCAACTTAAGAAAGAGGTTAACCCTAACCCAATTGAATCCAATTATAATCTCAAAGCCATTTCCTATTAGGATTGAGCCTAAATTTATTGGTTTCAATCATGTTTCAATGTAGTTCAATGTTGACTGGACTATTTAATGGTTTTATTAGCTAAAACCTAAATTCTCAATTTTCACCACATTGCATTTTGGTAAACCGACTTCTTGCATGCCTAATTCTGATTTGTTGTCTTAGATCTGATCTTGTATGCATTCTAAAATTTAAATTTGTACTCAGCTGTTATTTTACATTGAATTTCATAAATTTAGAAGTTAAACTCACAAAAACGCTAATTTATAATTCTAAAATTAACTTGTGGTTGCATAATTTTTCAAGTATTTTAGATCTAATTATTATTCAACATGTTATGTATGATATAGAGGCATTTATTATTCCAAATCAAAATTCAAATTGCTTATTTAATTGGTTAATTGATCATTGTTACAACAAATTGCATTGTTTAATCATTGTTTTCAATTTGTGCATTCAAATTTTCCTCCTTTGTGAATGAGTTTTATTATCATTAGTCCTACATAAAATATTCCCATGAGAATAAGTTGTAGAATTAAGGCTTCCCAAGGTTTAATCACTAAGGGTATGGATCTTCAATTAGATCACTTATTCCATGAGAATGTTGGTGCATCCTCTAATCCAACTAATGCCATCAAATTTATCCCTATTCTCCTCATAATTCTCATGATGTGGATGAATCACTAACTAGGGTTAATGTTGGCCAATTGGAGAAGATTGACAATGAATTTGAAAATCTTCAATAATGGATGATTCAACAATGCCAGAAAAGTGAGGCAATCTCTTTACTTGAAAGATTAAAGAGAATGGTGCAAAGTGATAAAATTGGTGTTGATTTGTTGTGTGGCCATGCTCATATTGTTGACACTAATATAATGCTAATCAAAAGTTGTGCCAAAGTCCTTGGTTACCCTCAACTCACTAGTCAAGCTAATCATTGCATACCTATGCCTACATCCTTGCCTAGTGTGCCTACATTTACATCTTCTATCATGGCTGTAGACACCTAAAATTGTCATGTCTAATTAAATAAATATTTTTATTTATTTAATTACTTTAGCCTAATTCTTCTATTAATTAAATAAATCTTTATTTATTTAATTCATTCATTTATCCTCTTCTAGCTTTATTTCTCATTTAAATAAATACATTTATTTATTTAAATTATCCTTTTCCTAAATTAAATAAATATCTTATTTATTTAATTGATCTCACTCCTTCTATTAATTAAACAAATCTTTATTTATTTAATTAATTCATTAACCTTTTCTACCCATGACACATGTCATTCATCTCTTAATTCATACACTACCTACCCCTTTTATTATTTTATTATTTCTTTTACCTACCCTCTAATCATAGCCGACCTCTTTTTACACCTCTCAATCTTATCCCTCCATTTCATATAGTGTCTTCTATATATTGAGATGCTTCCTTCATTATCAAACCCCCCCTGTTGACTACTTGACTACACTATGCTTTTGAACATAGGCGATCCTACTTGCAACCACATTTCGTTCTTTGTTGAGCTCTTGTGCACATAAAAATCTGAGAGCAAATATATCAAACAAGATCAATGGAGATAGGAAGAATGGAGATCAAAATCCTATTGGACATGTGATGGTATAATCTTTGTGATTTCATTTGATTTTCATTGTCTTAGGTAATCTTCATATGTTATGGTGGATCTTTGTTGTTGTTAGGCTAGGGTTTTGTGGTTGAATTCATTTAGCCTTTCAATATCGTTATTATTGTTATCCATTTTCACCATAAACAATGTCTACTCCCACACAAAATGTTAATCCTACACATGTATGTCAGGTAGGATATCTTGATAATCAATATTCTTAGATACTTCTTTCCGTGAGTCTTCCATTTGTATCCCAATGATCTGTTCTTTGTGATTTTAATTTTGATGCAAAATATTTCCCTAAAAATCAGATCTTTAAAAATTAGGGTTTTTCCTTATTTTGACTAGATCTCTCAAACGGATTTGAATTTTGGCATCAAATTTTTTGTGCAGGTCAGGAAAAATATTAGAAGGATTCATTAAAAAATTCAGATTCTTTGGATCACTTGTTCAATTTATATGAATTTTTTATGAGTTTTCATAAAAAATTAATTTTGAGAGAAAATTAGCGAACTTTTTGGATTTTCTTACATTTTTGGAAATATCTCAGAATTATACATAGGATCTTTTCTTTGTGATTTTAAATTTGATGCAAAATAATTCCTCAAAAATTAGATCTTTGAAAATTAGGGTTTTGCATTGTTTTACTCATATCTCACAAACTACTTGCATTTGTTGCAAAAAAAAATTTATGTAGGTTTGGAAGACCATCAGGACTCTCCAGTAAAAATTTCAGATTTTTTGGATTGATTTTGCATTTTATATGAATTTTTTATGATTTTTCATAAAAAATTAATTTTTGGAGCAAATTAGCAAATTTTTTGGATTTTCTTATATTTCTGGAAATCTCTTGAAATTTTACAAGTGTTCTTTTTTTTATGATGAATCAGATCTTTGAATTGGTCAACAAAATGCATTGTTGAAGGCCCCTATTTCACAAAGTCTTTTGGATCTAAAATATACCTAACTTGTGTGCTTGCAGGAAGGGGTGATTATTTCAAACAATCCAAACTACTAATAAATCTTTGTTGCAGGTCCTTGGAAAGGGTTTTTGGATTTTTATTATGTGCTTTGTTTTCATAGACTAGCAAACACTTCAATTGGTGCACTAAAATTGAATCACTGTCTTTTGTGTCTTGAGCAATAGGCTTTTTTTGTTTAATCTTTAGAGGGCCTGTCTTCCCGTGTGGTCATTAGGACTACTAGTGTGAAGAGAATGACCCAAGTGGTAGTGAGGAAAACCCACTTCTTCCAAACCACTATAAACAACTGTATTCATGGTGAAAACTATGGATAACGTGTGCTGATTAGTTCATACCGACACTTTGTCTCCCCATAAACCCATTTGATCAAATTTATTCGATCAGTTGTAGGGTGTAACCCCTACCGGCTGGGATCCTTGTGCATTACAAAGCTGAAAGTGCCGCATGTATGGCCACACGAGCGGATGCCCTTACTATCACCTTTTTGTTTTAGAAGCCAAAATCCTTCTAGTTGTTGAGGCAGGAGGTCGGACCTCTGGTAGCAGCCCACACACATACGGTTCTTAGTAGAGATACAAAGTTCGCCACGGGGAGTTTTCGTGGGGACTGATACTTGGCTGACCCAAGAAGTGAGTGCCAAGGGTGGAGCCAGTGAGGTCAAGCATCTAAGTATCTACTCTGAATAGCGTACCCTTGGGGGTAAAACCTCATGTGGGATCAACAACTATTGTCTTGGTCAGCCATAAGAATTGTGCTTGACTTACTTTAAACATTGAAAACATTCAAGACCAAACAACAAAACATTGTGTCTTTTGTGTCTTCAAGTGTATGCAAAACATTTTTACATCAAACAACACACTTTTCTTGGAGTCATTTTGAGTCTAAACACTTGCAAACATTGAGTCCTCATCAACATTATGTCCTCTTGTCACGAAAAATAGTCAAACATTCAAATTTGGTCACAACCAACAACTTCACAAATTGGAAAAATTTTACAGTCCAGCAAACAAGAGCAATCAGTTTCGGAATTATTGAGCTTCCTAGGTTGTTTCTCCAGGTTTTCATCTAGCATTCAACTTGTCTTTGGGTCTCATAAAGTCCATCATTGCTTTACATCTTGCATTAAATTTACATTTGTCTAAACTTGAGTCAAAAGGTCACTTGCTTGTCCTCATCATACTTTGTCAACACACTACATACAACAACATTTTGCTAAGTGGTCCCTCATCAAGGTCTATCACCTTTGGGTCTCATTTGGTCTTACTTAGAGTCAAGGTCAACTTACCTCATCAAGAGAAACTATCCTCTCTTTGGAAGTCACACCTACTCTACTACATACATACTTGGTCTTACACTTTGGACATTGCAAGTACACCTCAGATTCATTTACATTCCATCCAACTCTTGGTCTTCCATACTTTTTCCATTTTCATCTAGTCTCACACATCTCGGTCAATACCTGACATGGATGCCTATAGAAACATTCCAAATGTTGAGAACATGGACACTACAAACAACAATGATACACACAATGATGATATGGACAACTTTTCAGTACATTCAGCAGATGTGGAAGAATCCATTATGGATCCTAGTTTCAATCGATTGGTTGAGGAAATAATGAGGAGGGATAGACAATACTTCTTACAAATGATGGCACAAAGTGGAGCCAAGATACCTCATGATTTTGACATGTCTGAAATAATGGAAAATCGACCTTTGCAACAGCCTCACTCCAACATGGATCAAAGGAGGCCTAATAGTGGAGGCAATAGAAGACCACATCTTGTGCTTGAATCACCATCATCTTTGTTTCAAAAACCAGAGGTCCCACATACACATGGTCAAGCATATGATACTCACCTTCGCAGACCATTATGGAAGTCTTATGCAGAGAAATATGCTCAATCACATATCAATGCTAAGGATCAACCACCAAAGCAATTGGATATTCAAAGGCATGCTCAAAATTTGGACACAAGGAAACCCCGTGTCAAATTTGGGGGCAACACATTAGAACATGACATGCTTGTAGAGTATGGTATACAGGGACAAAATAGATATTTCGTTCCTCAACATGAATCTATACCAAGTGGTCCATATATGTAGCATCACTATAGACCTCCTCCATATGAACATGTGTATGATCAATATCATCCATATATGCAACATGCTCCTCCTCCAATTGGTGCCTCAAGCATAGGGTATGGTCCAGAAGTCAATCTCCACCTAAGAACAATTTGGAGCAACAAATTAGGGACTTACAAAAGAAAATGGAGGACATAAATACACCGAAGCCAACATACACAATGAGAGACATATGTCCTTATCCATTTGACAAGAGCATTCCAATGCCTCCTTTTCCTACATACTTTGCGACACCTAAGTTTGATAAGTATAGAGGAAAAGGGGATCCTAAGGCACACATAAGACAGTTTTTCACAGCTTGCATTGAGGTAGCTTCAGAAGAGACATATTTGATGAGATTATTCCCACAGAGCCTAGGCGATCAAGCTATGGAATGGTTCTCCCAACTTCCACTTGGTATTAAGTCATGGGGTGACTTAGTAGAGGCATTTATTCAACATTTCTCCTACAACATAGAGACAGACATATTAGTCACTACTTTGTGCAACACGAAGCAAAAAGATGGAGAGTCTTTTTCATCATTTTTACAAAGATGGAGGAATCTAGCTAGCAGATGCTCTTGTGAAATTCTACAAAAACAAATGGTAGAGATGTTCACCCAAAATGTTAACAAAGAGATTGGTTATGACTTAAGGAAAGCTTGTTTGTCCACCTTCAAGGACATCATGGAAAAAGGCTTAGTAACAGAGAAGGTCCTAATTGAACAAGGAGTCATTAAGATATTCAAGGAAAACAAATATGACTTTAAAGGAAAAGATAAGCCAAGATTTTGGAACAAAAACAAGAACACAGTCAATGATGGTGTTGTTGATGCCAACACAATGCGACCCAAATTCATTTTTTCGGGATCAAGTTCTACAAACAATCAAGTGAACACTCAAACAACTTCTAGATCACGAAGGAAGTATACTCCATTGGGAGAACCACTTGAGTCAGTCTTCAAGAAGCTAGTGGCAAACAAAGTAATCACAATTCCAGATTTTCCTCCATATGAGCCAAAGGTTAAACCAAATTGGTGGAATGATGATGAGTATTGTGAATTTCATAAGAGCAAGGGTCATAAGACAAGAAATTGTCATCGACTGAAGAACATCATACAAGATCTCATTGATAGAGGTGACATTGAGATTGAAGGACACTCATCCAATCAAGAACATTAGATGTTTAAGGAACCATTCCCAAAGCATGACAAGGGAAAAGTTGCAGCCACAGATGACCAAACCAACTATACCAGAGCATCTTATAACTATGATTCAACCATCAATCACATCTCGATGGACAATTATGTCTCTACCATTATCATCAAGGACAAAACCCCTGAGAATTCTACCCAGAGACCCAAGATTGTCTTAAAAGGCATTGGATCTTCTTCTGAACCTACCTCTGAATGTCATGTTACAACCCATCGAGGTAAAATCACTTTGCAAGGTGCTCCAACCAAGAACACCGCTTCCTCATCAACCAAACCTGAGTATGACCTTGTAGAACAATTAGGGAAGACACCTGTGCTCATCTCCATTCTTGAGCTCCTATGCATATCCCCCGCACATAAATCCATTCTTGACAAAATCTTGAGAGAAACTGCCATTCCTACTGATCTGAACGTGGACCAGTTTCAAGCCATGGTGGGATACCTTTCCGTTCCACACTCCCTTACATTCACAGAAGCCGATGACACCTCCGTAAGTCAACCACATAATGCACCATTACATATTGAAGCCTTCATACACAAACATAGAATCAAACGAGTCCTGATAGATGGAGGAGCAGGTCTAAACATTTGTACATTGAGCACTATTAAACAATTGGGATATTCTGATAAAGCTATGAATTCTACAAACAAAATTACCATCAAGGCATATGATGATGAAGAGCATTCATCCAAGGGAACAATCAGCTTACCTCTTAGAGTTGGGCTAGTTACAAAGGATGTGGTTTGTCAAGTCCTTGATCTCGATCTCACATACAATATACTTTTGGGACATCCATGGATTCATGAGATGAGCGCAGTCCCATCTACATATCATCGATGCATCAAGTTTCCACACAATGGAGTTGAAGTGACTGTCAAAGCTAACCCAAATCCATTCATATATTGTAACAATCTGTGACCTAGATTAGAAATAACAATTCCAGACAATCGAGAGGCTATTCCTTCATCGGCATATGTGGATCCAGAATGCTTGAAAGCTTCTACATCCAAACAAGCAGAGATCAAAGAAAATTTCAAGTTTAAAGACATGGTATGTGGTGAGTATATCTTTCATGGTGATCAACTCCCACTATCTCCTAAGGTATTCAGTCAACATGAACAATCTATAAACAATTTGAAAGGAATTGGGTGTGAACCACCTAGTGTTGTGGCTACTAAGTCTGAATGTAAATCTCCTCTAGTGGTGCAAGCAGCTCTTGATATCAATAGTCCTAAGAGTGGTTCTAGCAAAGAATCTATTGAGTGTATCACCAACTCTCTTGATAACTCATATAGCTCTACCATTTCATCCACTCATTCCATTTCCACTTCTCTCCTAGACTTGGATCAACAAGAATTACAAAAGCCCTTACTAATTGGGGATCAAAAATCAAGATTTGAAAAGAAAAATCTTAAAGTCAAAACTAAAGAAAAGTCCTTTAGTCCAAATAAAAATCAAAAGCTATTGGACTCTGCAAAAATCAAAGTCAAGGATAAAACTCCGATGGATAAAAAAGAACAAGAGTTGATCTCCCCTAATACCAAAATAACTAGGGGCAAAAGATTGAAAATTTCAAGCCAAAAAGCATACTTGTTGATCCTAAGTCTCCATCATGCTATCCTACTTTCACTTCTTTTCACAATCATAAGCCTGCATAACTTATCCACTTGTTCCACACATCCTTTCCCTTCTGGCGATACATCATGGACCTTTAATGGACCTTTCTTGAAGGACTTTGTTGTCAGGGATGCCCAAACTTCTTTAGGTGACACGCATACGGGCTTGTGTAGTCCACACACTAGTAATTCTATCTTAGTTCCTTCATCAAGGAAGATAGTCACTCGAGCTACACATCATTCAATCAAGGAACAATGTAGTTACAATCATAAAGTCAAGCCTCACACATTTGAGGTAGGTGACTTAGTTCTCAGAGAAAATCCTAAAAATCAATAAGACAAAGAGAAGAAGGGCAAATTCGAACCAAACTGGTTTGGTCCTTACATCATCACAGCAACATATGGATCTGGTGCATATCAACTCTCAACCACAGAGGGTGAACCTTTGGAGGATCCTATCAACAACATGCACCTTCGCAGGTTTTACACATAGCTCTTCAGAGTATCCTAATTTAAAAATACAAAAAAATACAAAAAAAATTATAAAACAAAAAAATCGTTACTTGGTGAAAACCTGACAAACAAGCACCTTGTGACACACATAAAAAAAAAACATTGAAAAATTGAAAAAAGTAAAGAGAAATAATTTCGTCCAATGGTGAAAACCACTTCGGTGGTGCCTTGGGCAAGTACCATGGTGAAAAATGGGTCACCAGCGCCATGCGTAGAGACATTGCTCCTCCCTCCTTTAGGATTCACTTTCATCCCTTCACTTTGCACACACTCACGACCAATTCATCCATACTAAACTTACACATTCCCATCATGGCTTGTTATTGATCTACCCAAGATTGGTTCGCCATTCATAATAAACCTCCCTTTTCACTCCTTTCCATCCATAATAAATCAGCTCCTATCTGTGGCTAAGGAAAATCCTATGTCTAGTGATGGGTGTGGAACTGAGAGCATCACATGTTTCAAGGAGTATAGTTTCTTACAGCTTTCTTCAGTTTATCCATGCCCAATTCGCAATAAAGAAGCATCTGCATCGCCAATCCGAAATAAAGTTCCATCTTCTTCACAATAAAGTATCAGTTTCATGGATTCAGTCAGTTTCAGATGAGACAACAACAACAATGGGCTTCAACAAATCAAATCTTTCAACAGACTTAGACAACATTATGGTTCAGTGCTATCTATCCTTTTTGTGAAAGTAAACATTGTGACCACAATCAAATTCGACTTATACAAGTGACAAGAGACACTAAACTTAAGGACTACAGTGGATGTTGGTGTCGAGTCTTGGTTTTCTTTTGATTTTATCTTTTGGTGATATGTCTTTTAGCTTTTTCAAGATGTCTCTGACTAGAGATTCTATCTCCAGGATGTCTTTGACTAGAAAGGCGAGGATGGGGTTGTAGACACTCAAAATTGTCATGTCTAATTAAATAAATATTTTATTTATTTAATTATCTAAGCCTATTTCTTCTATTAATTAAATAAATTTTTATTTATTTAATTAATTCATTTATCCTCTTCTAGCCTTATTTTTCATTTAAATAAATACATTTATTTATTTAAATTATCTTTTTCCTAAATTAAATAAATATTTTTATTTATTTAATTATCCTACTTCCTCTATTAATTAAATAAATCTTTATTTATTTAATTAATTCATTAGCCTTTTCTACCCATGACACATGTCATTCATCTCTTAATTCATACACTACCTACCCCTCTCATTATTTTATTATTTCTTCTACCTACCCTCTAATCCTAGCCGACCTCCTTTTTACACCTCTCAATCTTAACCCTCCATTTCATATTGTGTCTTCTATTTAAGAAGATGATTTCTTCATTGTCAAACCCTAATGACTCACCCTAATCACTCACGCTAATCGACAATTTGGAGGACTCGACTACACTACGATCCTACTTGCAACCACATTTCGTTCTTTGTTGAGCTCTTGTGCATATTAAAATCTGAGAGCAAATATATCAGGCAAGATCAATGGAGATAGGAAGAATGGAGATCAAAACCCTATTGGACATGTGATGGTATAATCTTTGTGATTTCATTTGATTTGCATTGTCTTAGGTAATCTTCATATGTTATGGTGGATCTTTGTTGATTGTTAGGCTAGGGTTTTGTGGTTGAATTCATTTAGCCTTTCAATATTGTTATTATTGTTATCCATTTTCACCATACACATTTTGGCATGCTTGGTGGGACTCTTGTCCCTTTGCATTTAACCTTTTTGTTGCAGATTTTGCATTTTTGAAGTTGCAGATCGGACATTTTTCGACGGCATTTTAGGTTTTTCCGCGTCAGCAAGCGTTCGGATCGCGTCTCTGATTTTCAGAAGTGTTTGCGATGTCTGGAATTGCGTCTGTGTTTCTGCCAAATTTTATCTTGCAGGTTTCTAAAAGGGGCGTCTGTGTTTCCGAACCGCGTCTGAGCTGTTTCTGCCCGCGTCTGTGTCCGAGAGAGGCGTCTGTGTATTTTGGCCGCGTCTGTGCATCACAGAACCGCGTTTGTGTCATACAGACGCATCTGTGTCTGGTATAACAGCGTCTGTGTTTTACTGTTTCAGAATTTTAAATTTTTCTTTGGTTCAATTTTCGGATTTCGTACTTAGGGTTTCAGATCTGGTTTATTTTTGGACTAACCCTTACAGATCTAGCTAACCAAGTTTGTGCAGCTTGTCTTGGAAGCAAAATCGTTTGGTTGAAGGCCCCTATTTTCACAAAGCCTTTTGGGTTTTAAAAATTTACCTAACTTGTGTGCTTGCAGGAAGGGGTGATCATTTGAAACAACCCAAACTACTAACAAATTTTGTTGCAGGGCCTTGGCTAGGGTTTTATAATTTTGTTGTGTGCCTTGTTTTCATAGACTAGCAAACACTTCCATTGGTGCACTAAAATTGAATCATTGTCTTTTGTGTCTTGAGCAATAGGCTCTTTTTGTTTAATCTTTAGAGGGCCTGTCTTCCCGTGTGGTCATTAGGACTACTAGTGAGAAGAGAACGACCCAAGTGGTAGCGAGGAAAACCCACCTCATCCGAACCACTATAATCAAATGTATTCATGGTGAAAACTATGAATAACGTGTGCTGATTAGTTCATACCGACACTATGTCTCCCCATAAACCTGTTTGATCAAATTTATTTGATCATTTGTAGGGCGTAACCCCTACCGGCTGGGAGCCTTCTGTATTTACAGAGCTGAAAGTGCCACATGTATGGCCACACGAGCGGATGCCCTTACTAGCACCATTTTGTTTTAGAGGCCCAAATCCTTCTAGTTGTTGGGGCAGGAGGTCGGACCTCTGGTAGCGGCCCACACACATACAGTTCTTAGTAGAGATACAAAGTTTGCCATGGGGAGTTTTCATGGGGACTGATGCTTGGCTGACCCGAGAAGTGAGTGTCGAGGGTGGAGCCAGTGAGGTCAAGCATCTAAGTATCCACTCTAAATAGCGTAGCCTCGGGGGTAAAACCCTATGTGGGATCAACAACTATTGTCTTGGCCAGCCATAAGAATTGTGCTTGTCTTATGTTAAACATTCAAAACAATCAAGACCAAACAACAAAACATTGTGTCTTTTGTGTCTTCAAGTGTATGCAAAACAACTTTACATCAAACAACACACTTTTGGAGTCTAAAACACTTGCAAACATTGAATCCTCATCAACATTGTGTCCTCTTGTCACGAAAAATAGTCAAACAGTCGGATTTGGTCACAACAAAACAACTTCATAGATTGGAAAAATTGCACGAAGTTTACAGAAACGCGTCTGTGTCTGTTTTAACCGCGTCTAGGTCATCTAAGCGCGTCTGTGAAGGGCAGAATAGCGTTTGTATTTTTAGTAGTGTCTGTGTCGAACAGAGACACGTTTGTGTCTGGGAATCGCGTCTGTGAAGTATACAGAGGCGTCTGTGTCCAGAATTGAAAATTTTTACAGTCCAGCAAACACAAGAAATCAGTTTCGGAATACTTGAGCTTCCTAGGTTGTTTCTTCAGGTTTCATCTAGCATTCAACATGTCTTTGGGTCTCACATAGTCCATCATTGCTTCACATCTCATTTTACATTCACATTTGTCTAAACTTGAGTCAAAAGGTCACTTGCTTGTCCTCATCATACTTTGTCAACACACTACATACAACTACACTTTGCTAAGTGGTCCCTCATCAAGGTTTCTTACCTTTGGGTCTCATTTGGTCTTACTTAGAGTCAAGGTCAGCTTACCTCATCAAGAGAAACAATCATCTCTTTGGAAGTCACACCTACTCTACTACATACATACTTGGTCTTACACTTGGGACATTGCAAGTACACCTCAAGATTCATTTGCACTCCATACAACTCTTGGTCTTCCATACTCTTTTCATTTTCCATCTAGTCTCTCACATCTTGGTCAAACACCTAGTTCATGGTTGAAACCCGTCTTCAAAAATCTAGGAGAAAAGCTAAAGAAGCTCAAGAGTCCGCAAACATGAGTTCTTATGAGTATGGCAATGATTTATTTTTTAATCCTGAGCACATTACATTACCTGACATGGAGGTTTATAGAAACAATCCAAATGTGGAAAACGCAGACACTACAAACAACAATGCTACACACAATGACAATGTGGACAACCTTTCAATACAATCAGCAGACATAGAAGAATCCATAATGAATCCTCATTTCAATAGATTGGTTGAAGAGATAATGAGGAGAGATCGACAATACTTCTTACACATGATGGCACAAAGTGGAGCTAAAATACCTCATGACTTTGACATGTCTCAACTTATAGAAAATCGACCCTCGCAACAAACTCAATCCAACATGGATCAAAGGAGACCCAATAGTGGGGGAAATAGAGGACTGAATATGATGCCTGAGTCACCATCAGTTTTGCTTCAAAAACCAGAAATCCCACATACACAAGCTCAAACATATGATACTTACCTTCGAAGACCATTATGGAAGCCTTATGCAGATAGATATGCTCAATCACATGCTCCAGCTATGGATCAATCAAAACAAGTGGATACTCAAAGGCATCCTCAAAATTTGGACATAAGGAAACCTCATGTCAAATTTGGGGGCAACACAATGGAAAATGAAATGCCTATTGAATATGGTATATATGCACAAAATAGATATGGGGTTCCTCAACATGAAGCTATGCCAAGTGCTCCCTATATGCCGCATCAATATAGACCTCCATATGGACATGTCTACGATCAGTATCATCCATACATGCAACAAGCTCCTCCTCAAATGGGTGTTTCAAACACGGGGTATGTTACAAGAAATAGATCTCCTCCCAAGAGCAATTTGGAGCAACAAATAAGAGATTTACAAAAGAAAATGGAGGACATGAGTACACCAAAACCAACATACACTATGAGAGATATATGTCCTTATCCATTTGATAAGAGCATCCCAATGCCTCCATTTCCTGCACACTTTGTGACACCAAAATTTGATAAGTATAGAGGAAAAGGAGACCCCAAGGCACACATAAGACAATTTTTCACAGCTTGCATTGAGGTAGCAGCAGAAGAAACATATTTGATGAGGTTGTTCCCGCAGAGCTTAGGAGATCAAGCTATGGAATGGTTTTCTCAATTACCTCCCAGTATTAAGTCATGGGGCGACTTAGCAGAGGCATTCATTCAGCATTTCTCCTACAATATAGAAACAGATATCTCAGTCACTACTCTATGCAATACTAAGCAAAAGGAAGGAGAATCTTTTGCGTCATTTTTACAAAGATGGAGAAATCTAGCTAGCAGATGCTCTTGTGAAATCCCACAGAAACAAATGGTAGAAATGTTCACTCAAAACGTTAACAAGGATATTGGCTATGATCTCAGGAAAGCTTGTTTGTCCACATTCAAGGATGTTATTGAAAAGGGCCTAGCAACAGAAAAGGTCTTAATTGAACAAGGAGTCATTAAGATATTCAAAGAAAACAAAGAGGACTTTAAAGGAAAAGACAAGCCAAGATTTTGGAATAAGAACAAGAATACAGTTAATGATGGTGTTGTTGATGCCAACACAGTGAGACCCAAATTCATCTTTTCTGGATTGAGTTCTACAAACAATCAAGTGAATACTCAAACAACTTCTAGACCACGAAGGAAGTACACTCCATTGGGAGAACCACTTGAGTCAGTTTTCAAAAAGCTGGTGGCAAACAAAGTGATCACAGTTCCAGATTTTCCTCCATATGAACCAAAGGTCAAACCAAATTGGTGGAATGATGATAAGTATTGTGAATTTCATAAGAGCAAGGATCATAAGATAGGAAATTGCCATCAACTGAAGAACATTGTGCAAGATCTCATTGATAGAGGTGACATTGAGATTGAGGGACATTCGTCTAATCAAGAACATGAGATGTTTAAGGAACCATTCCCAAAGCATGACAAAGGAAAAGCCCAAGTCACAGATGATCAGGCCAACTATACTAGAGCACCTTACAACTATGACTCAACTATCAATCACATCTCAATGGATAATCATATCTCTACTATTACCATCAAGAACAAAAATCCTGAGAATCCTCCTCAGAGACCCAAGATTGTCCTAAAAGGTGTTGGATCTTCTTCTGAATCTACCTCTGAATGTCATGTTACAACCCATCGAGGTAAAATTACTTTGCCAGGTGCCTCCACTAAAAACATCTCTTCTTCATCTACTAAACCTGAGTATGACCTTGTAGAACAGTTAGGGAAGACACCCGCGCTCATCTCCATCCTTGAGCTCTTACGCATATCCCCTGCTCATAAAGCCATTCTTGACAAAATCTTGAGAGACACCGCCATTCCTACCGATCTGAACATGGACCAGTTTCAAGCCATGGTGGGATATCTTTCCATTCCACATTCCCTTACATTCACAGAAGCCGATGACGCCTCCGTAAGTCAGCCACATAATGCACCATTACATATTGAATCCTTCATACACAAGCATCGAATAAAGTGAGTCCTAATAGATGGAGGAGCTGGTCTAAACATTTGTACATTGAGCACCATTAAACAATTGGGATATTCCGATAAAGCTGTGAATTCAAAAAATCAAATCACCATCAAGGCATACGATGATGAAGAACGCTCATCCAAGGGCACGGTCACCTTACCTCTAAGAATTGGGCCAGTTACAAAGGATGTGGTTTGTCAGGTCCTAGATCTATATCTCACATACAACATATTGCTAGGACGTCCTTGGATTCATGAAATGAGGGCAGTCCCATCAACATATCATCAATGCATTAAGTTTCCTCATAATGGAGTCAAGGTAACAGTCAACGGTGATCCAAATCCGTTCATATATTGCAATAACCTGAGATCACATACTGAGACTATCATTCCCAGTAATCGTGAAGCTGTTCCTTCTTCGGCATACATTGACCCTGAGTCATTGAAACCTTCGACATCAAAACAAGGCGAACTTAAAGGCAGATTTCAGGACAAAGGCATGGGAGAATGCACTTTAAATCAGACCATGTATTTACGACAAGTCATGAGCTCTCCAAAAGAATTTGGAAGGCCACATCCTAACAAGCAAACATTCATCATGGCGCTCAAATGGGATCCTACTACCTTTCAAAGATGGGGCGAACTAGAAGAGGAAGATTTATACAAAATGCTCTATAAAGACATTGAAGATGACACACATGATCAGATCAATATACCTTGTGAGAAATATGGCAAAGGCTTCAAGATTCTACAAAAATTCGGGTATGATGGAAAAACCCTCTTGGGTTACGCAAAGAAGGCGTCATGGAACCCTTACAACCTAAATTGACCGTAAGAAGGGAACGCTCAAAGGGACTTGGTTTTCTGACTTCCAAAATACACACTAAAAGGACAGAAGAGGCATCGCAAAGCAAAGTTGCCAAAGTTCAACAAGAAGATTACTATTCCACAGATTCCAACGAATGGGAATGGGGTTCAGACAAATCCTCCAGTGACTATGAGCTCACCGAGACATTCAGAGAGCCAGATGAACCCACAAAAGAAGAGGAATTTTACAAAAAATTCAGAGTTGGTCAAGAAACAACTCATAGGGATTTCCCACAATCTTCGTTTCAAGGTCTTAGGTCGAAATCACATAGGATGAGGACACCTGTCCCGAAAAGCGCTACTAGTGATGACAATTTGGATTCGCTTGCGATCGAAACTGATGAGGAGAGTGCCATCGATGACCTCGACGATTGCCTCGATATACCCGAATATAACCACATCTTCACTCTTAGCCCTGCAAACTCTGAAAACATTAAAGGCCTTCCCCTTGTTCACCACCAACTCATTGACTGGGATTATGAAGGACCAACATAATTTGACACATTTCAAAATGACAAAGCTATTATTGACTATCTTGGCATACGCGATGATCTTCCCCCTGGGGACCACAAAGCAGGATACACCATAGAACTCAACAACATGGCATATTTTGGTGAGGGTGTCGGACCTTCCAATCGCAAAAATGTGAAAATAAGAACAAAACAAGGGTCTTATGGCGAAAACCACACTGTGGCGCTATCTGACTCCAAAAAAGTAAAAAGAAAGGACGTATCTGAGGGCGAAAACCTCTCTGAGGCACCCGAAGATGGAAGGCTCGACATTCTCCCAGCATCATATGAGGAAAAATCATCCATGTTGGTAGAGGAGACTATCAAAACAAACATTGGTACAGAAGAAGTTCCACACAACATATTCCTGGCTCAATCCTTGACAGAGTTCGAAAGGGGAAAATTCATAAGCTTCTTCAAGGAACGACAAGTCAACTTTGCATGGTCATACGCTGATATGCCTGGACTAGATCCGGATTTGGTAATGCATCATTTGACAGTCAAACCGGGGGCAAAGCCAGTGAAACAGAAATTAAGGAAAATGCATCCACAAGTGGCATTACTAGTCAAAGCAGAGCTGGAGAAATTACTCGATGTCGGATTCATACGCCCAATTGATTATCCCGAATGGATCTCCAATTTGGTACCTATCAGTAAACCAGATCGCAGCATCAGAATATGTATAGATTTCAGAGACATCAACAAAGCTTGTCCAAAGGATGACTTCCCATTACCAAACATTGACTTGATTGTTGATCTCACAGCAAGTCATGAAATGCTATCATTAATGGATGGGTTTTCTGGTTATAATCAAATCAGGATTGCACCCGAAGATCAACACAAAACTTCATTCACTTGTCCATGGGGAACTTTCTGTTGGAATGTCATGCCCTTTGGGCTGAAAAATGCAGGTGCTACATATCAAAGAGCAATGAACACTATCTTTCATGATCTCATGCACATAACCGTGGAAGATTATGTTGATGATCTCTTGGGTAAATCAATAGATAGAGATACACATTTGGACATACTTTCAGTCGTCTTTGATCGGTTGGAAAAATACAAGGTAAGATTAAACCCCAAGAAATGTGTCTTTGGAGTAACCTCCGGGAAGCTCCTAGGATTCATTGTGTCCAAAAGAGGAATCGAAGCCGATCCAGCAAAAGTCAAGGCTATCTTGGACATGCCACCACCCAGAAATATCAGTCAACTTCGATCCTTACAAGGGAGACTCCAGTATATATGAAGATTCATAGCACAACTTGCAGATAAGTGTAATCCTTTCCAGCACCTGCTACATAAAAACATCAAGTTCAAATGGGATGATAACTGTCAACAAGCTTTTCAGACGCTCAAAGATTATCTTTTAAATCCGCCAGTTTTGATGCCACCAATTCCAGATCAGCCTTTGTTACTATACATATCAGCTACTCCAACAGCACTAGGGGCACTCCTAGCACAACAAATAGCTGACGGCAAGGAAAAAGCAGTATACTATATCAGTCGCACATTGGTGGGATATGAGCTAAACTACACATCGATCGAGCGTGCATGTCTCGCTGTGGTCTTTGCTTCGTAGAAATTATGCCATTATATGCTCACTCATAAGACTAAGTTGATTGCAAGAATTGATCCATTAAAGTACCTTCTCAATAAAGCAACACTTACTGGGCGACTGGCCAAATGGGTGATGATATTGAGTGAATTTGACATCGAGTATGTGGACAGAAAAGCAATAAAAGGACAAGCCATCGCAGATCAATTAGCAGATGCTCCCATGATAGATGATGCTCCTCTAAATTCAGAATTTCCAGATGAATCCATTTTAACAATATCACACGAAAGACCATGGCAACTATACTTTGATGGCTCATACACACAGGACGGGGCAGGAGTTGGTATTCTCTTTATAACTCCTCAAGGCGATTCTATACCAAAATCATACCGCTTATCATTTCCTTGCACCAACAATATAGCGGAATGTGAGGCATTAACAACAAGATTACGAATTGCAGTTCAATGGAAGATCCAGGAACTTCGTGTTTTTGGAGACTCCCAACTTGTTATCCGTCAAGCAACTGATGATTACCAAACAAAAGATGAAAAATTACTGCCTTATAAACAAATGGTGGATAGTCTGAAACAACACTTTACAAAGATAGACTTTGAGCAGATACCAAGAGAGCAGAATCGCGCCGCAGATGCCATGGCTACAATTGCTTCACTAATTGATCTACCTCAGAATGAAACCTGCTATGAGTTCCTGGTAGACAACCTGTTGGTTCCTTCATATGAGATCACTCCTACTGAAATGATATGCGTTGTTGGTCCCGAATCCCAGTTATATGGCTCCATCTTCACATACCTTCGCGACAATATCTTACCTCCTGATCTATCAAACAACCAACGCCGCACTTTCATTCACCAATTCTCTCGATATGTTATTTTAGCTGATATCCTATACCGACGAGGTCTAGATGGCACTCTTCTTAGATGTCTAGAAAGCGACGAAGCTCAGATTGCATTACGTGAAGTGCATGAAGAGATATGTGGTCCACATGCTAGTGGTCCTACCTTGGCCAAGAAACTCATTAGGACTGGATATTGCTGGCCCAATATGGAAAAAGACTCATATTAGTTTGTCAAGAAATGTAAGCAATGTCAAATTCATGGAGACCTCATACATGCACCAGCACAAGAACTACAACCACTTGCGTCTCCTTGGCCCTTTTGTCAATGGGGACTCGATCTCATAGGCAAGATTCACCCTCCTTCTTCTAATGGTCATAAATTCATTATCACAGCCACAGAGTATTTCACAAAGTGGATTGAAGTCGTGCCTCTCACACAAGTCACTGGAAAACAAATTGCTACTTTCATCCTTAATTATATCATTTGCCGATATGGTATTCCTAAGTCCATTATTACTGATAACGGGCGTCCCTTCAAAAATCAGGATGTTCGTGAACTCTATGACCGCTTCCATATTTCCCATCATTTCTCCACACCATATTACCCCCAAGGTAATGGCCAAGCTAAGGCGTCTAATAAAACAATTCTTAAAATCCTCAAAAAGACAGTCGACGATGCTGGCCGTAACTGGCATATCCAACTCAATCCTGCACTTTGGGCCTACCGTACAAGTGTCCGCACACCTACAGGAGCTACACCATATTCACTTGTCTATGGCGCTGAAGCCATCTTGCCTATTGAGGTCAAGTTACCCTCTTTACGGGTCTCTTTGCAAAACATCATCACTGATGAAGACTACAGGGTCTCTCGCTTACAAGAACTAGAACTGTTGGATGAACGGAGACAAATTGCTTTTAATCATCTCAAGGCTTACCAACAACGAATGAGTCGCAGCTACAATCACAAGGTCAAGTCTCGCACATTTGAGGTAGGTGACTTGGTTCTCAGAGAAAACCCCAAGAATCAGCAAGACAAAGATAAGAAGGGCAAGTTCGAACCAAACTGGCTTGGTCCTTATATCGTTACAGCAGCCTATGGATCTGGGGCATATCAGCTCTCAACTACAGAAGGTGAACCTTTTGAGGATCCTATCAATAGCATGCACCTTCGTAGGTTTTACACATAGCTCTTCAGAATATCCTAATTCAAAAAAAAAAAAAAAATATAACACAAAAAAAAAAAAAAAAAAAAAACATTGAAAAATAGAAATCGAAAAAAGTAAAGAGAAATAATTTCATCCAACAGTGAAAACCACTTCGGTGGCGCCCTGGGCAAGTACCATGGTGAAAAATGGGTCACCAGCGCCATGCGTAAAGACTTTTCTCCTCCCTCCTTCAGGATTCTCTTCATCATTTCACTTTGCACACACTCACAACCTATTCATTCATAATAAACTTACCCATTCCCATCATGGCTTGTTATTGATCTACCCAAGATTGGTTAGCCATTCATAATAAACATTCCTAAACCTCTCTTTCCATCCATAATAAATCAGACCCTATCTATGGCTAAGGCAAATCCTACGTCTAGTGATGGGTGTGGAACTGAGAACATCACATGTTTCGAGGAGTACAGTTTCTTCCAGCTTTCTTCAGTCTATTTGCATCACAGATCCGCAATAAAGTCTCATCTTCTCCACAATAAAGTATCAGTTTCATGGATTCAGTCAGTTTCAGATGAGACACAGCAGCAACAAGGGGCTTCAACAAATCAAATCTTTCAACAGACTCAGACAACATATGGTTCAGTGTTAATCTATCCCTTTTGTGAAAGTGAACATTGTGACCACAATCAAACATGACTTATACAAGTGACAAGAGACACTAAACTTGAGGACTACAGTGGATGTTGGTGTCGAGTCTTGGCTTTCTTTTGATTTTATCTTTTTGGTGACATGTCTTTTAGCTTTTCCAGGATGTCTCTGACTAGAGATTCTATCTCCAGGATGTCTTTGACTAGAAAGGCGAGGATGGGGTATCGTCGCCTATTTTGTTTGCTGTCTATGGATTGTCTTTTAGTACTGCTATGACTTGTCCAAGGATATGAGGACACTGTGAGTCTAGTATGAACTGGGGCATTCCTTGTTTGTGACTGACTTATCTCCATGCAAACGGGTACAATGACTTTCTGGGTCGAACATATGCCTCGATTGTCATAACCTACTTGCCATAATAAAGCTCAATGATGATAACGCACAAGAAGCTCTTTCACTTTCATATCTTCTGTCTTCCATCCCCCCTTTCTTGATTGACTTCCACCGTCCTTCTTGAGTCCGCGTAGCCCGCTATCACATGACTGAGTATAATGACACACCAAAAACATTTGCATTTCATATGGTTACACCTGCATTACCACATATAAGCATTTCATACATACATATAGATATCACAATTGCATCACGTCCTGCATACAACACCTATTAGCACAATTTACATCTGCATTATCATATTCATCTGCATTACATATATTCACATTTGCATCATGCATCACATATAAAACATAAAAGAACAAAAATATTGCATTGCATCATATGCATATTTGCATCCATCACATAAAACATACATCATAGAAACATACATCACATAAGGTACACATGCATATAGCTGCCGCAAAGATGAATCATCTCTCATATATAATCAAATGTGTCATGATACAATGATGTCAAAAGAATCATATGGCTACAAAATCACCCGCATGTGTCTGCAATACAAAAAAAATGGTACAAATACTGATACAAGGGAGCCCTCTATGGCTATGATGAACTCCCTCCCTCGGAGCCGCCTGGTCTCGACAGAATCTAAGCTTTAGACGGACCCGCTCCAGGATCACCCTGCCTATCTGGTGGTGGTGGAGGACCCATGACCCCACCACTAGATGCCTGCCTCCTCCGACTCCCTCCCGTAGCCGTCGCTGTGCGCGATGGTCTATGGAAGCTCCTCGCCCGCTGATCCACTGGCACTGCACCATAGTACAAGTCCCTCCAGTAGCCTATCTCCTCTCCGGCTCGCAAGACATATGCGTAGCCTTCCCCTGCGTCCTCTGCCGCCTGTCTCCCCGCCCTCAGAGCTGTCTCGGCCTCCGTATAACGCTGGATAGTCTGGTCTCTCTCCCGCTCAGTATCTCTGAGCCTGATCCTGAGCCGATCCCTCTCCCTCTCCAACTCCTGGATCTCGTCTGCCTGGCTCTGGCAGATCTCCCTCAGCTCCAGCAGCTCATCCTCCTCAGGATCCCCACCCTCAGCCTCTGCCTGTGGCTCTCCCTCTGCGGGTGCCTGCCCCTGTATCCGCCCCTGTACTTGTCTCGGTGCCTGAACAGGTACCTGTCTCTGTGCATGCCTGGGTACCTGCACCTGTCTCTGTCCCTGTGCTTGTACTGGCACCTATCCCTATCTCGGTCCCTGTGCTCTAGGACCCTGTGCTGCTGGTACCTGCAGGGGCACTCCACCGCGACCCCTCACCACCTGAGCCTGTCCCTCCTGTCCACCCTCCCTCCGAGGTGCCACCCTCCTCTCCTCAACTACTCCCCTCCGCCACCATCGGCCTCTACCCCCATCACCCCCACCATCATCATCATCATCTCCTCCTCCATCTCCATCCAGTAGCTCCCCTGGATCTGTCAGGCGAGGGAATGGATGCTCTGCCCAGTAAGCTATATACTCTGCATCCATATCTGCATCCTCAATCTCTGGCCACATATCCCAGGGTAGGGGTATCATCTCTGCCAGCTGTGTAACTGCCTAATCATATGACAACAGCGGTCCAAACTGCGCCTGATCCCTGACTGTACGGGCATACATACCTGAGCCTCGTGGCATCCTCTGGATCCTGCCAAACTGTCTGCCTACCCTGTCCACAAGCTGTCTCTCCAATATGTAAGGCATCCGCCCAATCAAATATCTGCTCCTGAATGTGTACGGCAGCTCCACTGCATCATCCTCCCACTCCTCGCACCCCAAGTACAGCCTCTAGATGACCACATCAATGTCATCTATCACACGCCTCCAGTGCTATAACCTACCAATCGGAGGCTGCGAAGTAATCATATCATAAATATGCACAAAGCTCCACCCCTGACCTCTGCCCCTGAAGTGTATCGGCCGTGTGATAGGCAGATGCTCGTATGCCCACACCTGTAGCAGTGTCACTCCGCAACCCAATCCCACTGATCCATGGTAGACGAACTGGTGAAGCTCATAATATAGGTGGGCCAAAACACATGGACCCCATGCATATCTGGTGTGATGTGTAACCAATGTCTCCAGTGCTCCTCCCCAGCCCACTGCCAACCCCCGTGTCGCCCTGTCCAGACATAGGAAACCACTGATAACTCCTCCAATCACAGCTGGCAAAGCTAACCCTGTCGCAGTCATGGTATCCCATGCCACATGCCCTGCTCTCATCTCTAGCCCGGGATCCTGGAACACCCGTCTCAGCGCCTCTCTGTCTCCATCTCGATCGTATGGGATCAGCTCTCCATCGATCGGTATATGCAATATCCTGTAAACATCCTCGAGGGTCACTATCATCTCCCCCATTGGCAAATGAAATGTGCATGTCTCGGAGTGCCATCTCTCCGCCAGCGCAGTCAGCAAACCCATGTTTGCCCGAAACTCAAGCACATACAATACGTGTCTCAATCCCATCTCCTCAATGGCAGCTCTATCCTGAAACGACAACTCCGGTCGCAACCTCTGTGTGGACGGGAATCTCTCCCGTGACTCTAGCATAGGCAGATACTCCTGCAGTCAAACAACTCAATCATGTCAGTTATAGTGGCATTCACTGTTCATCACAAAATGCTACTTGCTATCTAAATGCATATGGCTATCTACCCTAGTGACACTCACTGTTCATCACAAAGTGTTGCTTCTATCCTAGTAGTGCTCCCTGTTCATCACAAAGTACTACGTGTGTGACATTCCCTGTTCATCACAAAGTGTTACTCACATTTGCACTCCTTGTTCATCACAAAGTGCTGCTCATCTTTTGGGTACTCCCTGTTCATCACAAAGTACTCTATCTTGGTGCTCCCTGTTCATCACAAAGTGCCTTGATCTATCCTAGTCTTCCTAGAGGACCTGCTTGAGTGTATCCTCTCAGGAGCTTATCCAATCGACAGCGTATGTTCATCACAGAACTGCCGATTTGACCTAGAAGACTAAAACCGTGCATTTTTTGACATATACGCACTTTTAACTCACACACGCGTTTCTGCCTCACAAACGCACCTGTACAACACAGACGCGCCTGTTTGACATAAACGTGCCTACACTATTCACAAACGCGACTTTGGCACACAAACGCCCCTTCAGGACGCAGACGCGCCCGCATTAGACACAAACACGGTTCCAAACGCAGACGCGCCTGGCACTGACACAGACGCGCCTGGCGGACACAGACACGCCTAGCACCGACGCAGACGCGGTTGCACGTTTTTGCACTTTTTTGTGCCCTATTCCTAAGCGCATTTATTGCTAAACTACCATGCATTAATGACAAAATTGAAATGCGTCAAAGTACGAGGAGGTTTGGTGGTACTTACCGGCTCTCCTGCCTTTGCTGGCCTCTGAAATCGGCAAACGCGGTCGAATCTGTGAACCAAAGCCATCGCTGCTGACTGCTGCTGCTCTTTTTCTCGCTCTGCACTTTGATCTCGTGATGGTGTAGATGACAATGAGGATGTCTTTTGCCCGTGGTCTATCTTATAGCCTACCCTAGCCCTCGCATTCATTTTCCCGAGTCAGTCTTCTTCATCCCGTGACTTTGTCACTTTATCCGACCATTCCATTCTAGCCTTTCTTTCTTATCGAGAGATTGTCTGCAATCTTTTCAGACATTTTCATCCAATCTCTCGAGGGGGCATATCATTCCCATTCTGGGGCAACTCTGTATCAGTTCATCTTATCTTCTTTGAAACAACGCGACAAGCCGCATTGTCTCAAAGAGGGGCAAAATGTAGACACTCAAAATTGTCATGTCTAATTTATTTATTTAATTATCTAAGCTTATTTCTTCTATTAATTAAATAAATTTTTATTTATTTAATTAATTCATTTATCCTCTTCTAGCCTTATTTTTCATTTAAATAAATACATTTATTTATTTAAATTATCTTTTTCTCAAATTAAATAAATATTTTTATTTATTTAATTATCCTACTTCCTCTATTAATTAAATAAATCTTTATTTATTTAATTAATTCATTAGCCTTTTCTACCCATGACACATGTCATTCATCTCTTAATTCATACACTACCTACCCCTCTCATTATTTTATTATTTCTTCTACCTACCCTCTAATCCTAGCCGACCTCCTTTTTACACCTCTCAATCTTAACCCTCCATTTCATATTGTGTCTTCTATTTAAGAAGATGATTTCTTCATTGTCAAACCCTAATGACTCACCCTAATCACTCACGCTAATCGACAATTTGGAGGACTCGACTACACTACGATCCTACTTGCAACCACATTCCGTTCTTTGTTGAGCTCTTGTGCATATTAAAATCTGAGAGCAAATATATCAGGCAAGATCAATGGAGATAGGAAGAATGGAGATCAAAACCCTATTGGACATGTGATGGTATAATCTTTGTGATTTCATTTGATTTGCATTGTCTTAGGTAATCTTCATATGTTATGGTGGATCTTTGTTGATTGTTAAGCTAGGGTTTTGTGGTTGAATTCATTTAGCCTTTCAATATTGTTATTATTGTTATCCATTTTCACCATACACAGGGGTATCGTCACCTATTTGTATTTGCTGTCTATGGATTGTCTCTTAGTAATGCTATGACTTGTCCAAGGATATGAGGACACTATGAGTCTAGTGTGAATTGGGGCATTCCTTGTTTGTGACTGTCTTATCTCCATGCAAACAAGTACAATAACTTTCTAGGTCGAACATATGCCTCAATTGTCATAACCTACTTGCCATAATAAAGCTCAATGATGATAACGCACAAGAAGCTCCTTTCACTTTCATATCTTCTATCTTCTATCCCCCTTTCTTGATTGACTTCCATCATCCTTCTCGAGTCCGCGTAGCCTGCTATCACATGACTAAGTATAATGACACACCAAAAACATTTGCATTTCATGTAGTTGCACCTGCATTACCATATATAAGCATTTCATACATACAAATAGATATCACAACTGCATCACATCCTACACACAACACCTGTTAGCACAATTTACATTTGCATTATCATATTCATCTGCATTACATACATTCACATTTGCATCATGCATACACATATAAAACATAAAAGAACAAAAAAATATATATTGCATTGCATCATGTACATATTTGCATCCATATCATAAGCATCACATAGAAACATACATCATGAAACATCTCATCACATAGGTACGCATGCATATAGCTATCGCAAAGATAAATCATCTCATATATATATATATATATAAAGTGTCATGATACAATGATGTCAAAATCATATGGCTACAATCACCCGCAGGTGTCTACATCATCATACAAAAATGGTACAATACTGATACATAGGGAGCCCTCTACGGCTATGATGAATTCCCTCCCTCAGAGCCGGCTAGCCTTGACGGAGTCTAAGCCCTAGAAGGACCCTCCCCAAGATCATCTCTCCTGGCCCCTATGTCCTTTGCAGCAACCCCTTGTGTCGCCCTATCCGGACAGAGGAACCCACTGATAACTCTTGCCAACACTGTTGGTAGTGCTAATCCTGTCCATGTCATGGTATCCCATGCCACATGTCCCACCCTCATCTCCAGTCCTGGATCCTAGAACACTCATCTCAGTGCATCCCTGTCTCTGTCTCGATCGTAGGGTACTAACTCCCCATCGATCGATATCCTTAGTATCCTGTATACATTCTCTAAGGTGACTGTCATCTCACCCATCGACAAATGAAATGTACATGTCTCTAAGTGCCATCTCTCAGCCAGCACAGTCAGCAATCCCATTTTCACCCGAAACTCAGGCACATACATAATATATCTCAATCCCATAGCCTCAATCGCAGCTCGGTCCTCGGCTGTCAACTCAGGTCGCAACCTCTGAGTCGATGGGAATCTCTCCCGTGACTCCAGCATAGTCAAATAATCCTACAGTCACACAAATCAATCATCTCAGTCCTAGTGACACTCACTGCTCATCACAAAGTGTTACTTCTATCCTAGTGGTACTCCCTGTTCATCACAAAGTACTACGTGTTTGGCACTCCCTGTTCATCACAAAGTGCTGCTCACATTTGCACTCACTGTTCATCACAAAGTGCTGCTCATATTTTAGTACTCCCTGTTCATCACAAAGTACTATATCTTGGTACTCACTGTTCATCACAAAGTGCCTTGATCTATCCTATCCTAGGGCCTCTACTTGAGTGAATCCTCTTGAGAAATTTCCTAATTGGCAACATATGTTCTATCATAGAATTGTCAATCCTAGCCCTATTTGTTATCCTAGTCTTCCCTAGAGGACCTTCTTGAGTGTATCCTCTCAATAGCTTATCCAATCGATAGCATATGTTCATCACAGAACTACCAATTTGACCTAGAAGACACAAATTCACATTTTTGGACACAAACGTGCTTTCATGACATAAACACTCTTTTAGACCGCATAAACGCGCCTGGCACCAACGCAGACACGCCTACACATTTTTGACATTTTTTGGACCCTATTCTAAGCGCATTTATTATTCTACCTAGCATGCATTAATGACAACAATAAATGCATCAGAGTACAAGGAGGTTTTGTGGTACTTACCGGCTCTCCTGCATCTGCTGGCCTCTGAAATCAGCAAACGCGGTCGAATCTGTGAGCCATTGCCATCATTGCTGACTGTTGCTGCTCTTTTCTCTCTCTACACTCTAATATCTTGGAGGTGTAGATGACAATGAGGATGTATTTCCCTCGTGGTCTATCTTATAGACTACCCTAGCCCTAGTCTCCTGTATTAGTCTTCGTTATCCCGTGACTTAGTCACTTTATCTGGTCAGTCCATTCTAGCCTTTCTTTCTTATCGAGAGATTGTCTATGGTCTTTTCACACATTTTCATCCAATCTCTCGAGAGGGCATATCATTCCCATCCTGGGGCAACTTTGTATCAGCTCATCTTATCTTCTTTGAAACAATGCGACAAGCCGCATTGTCTCAAAGAGGGGCAAAAAGTAGACACCTAAAATTGTCATGTCTAATTAAATAAATATTTTTATTTATTTAATTAATTTAGCCTAATTCTTCTATTAATTAAATAAATCTTTATTTATTTAATTAATTCATTTATCCTCTTCTAGCCGTATTTCTCATTTAAATAAATGCATTTATTTATTTAAATTATCCTTTTCCTAAATTAAATAAATATCTTATTTATTTAATTGATCTCACACCTTCTATTAATTAAATAAATCTTTATTTATTTAATTAATTCATTAACCTTTTCTACCCATGACACATGTCATTCATCTCTTAATTCATACACTACCTACCCCTTTCATTATTTTATTATTTCTTTTACCTACCCTCTAATAATAGCCAACCTCTTTTTACACCTCTCAATCTTATCCCTCCATTTTATATAGTGTCTTCTATATAAGGAGATGTTTCCTTCATTATCAAAGCCCCCCCCGTTGACTACTTGACTACACTACGCTTTTGAACATAGGCAATCCCACTTGCAACCACATTTCGTTCTTTGTTGAGCTCTTATGCACATAAAAATCTGAGAGCAAATATATCAAGCAAGATCAATGGAGATAGGAAGAATGGAGATCAAAACCCTATTGGACATGTGATGGTATAATCTTTGTGATTTCATTTGATTTGCATTGTCTTAGGTAATCTTCATATGTTATGGTGGATCTTTGTTGTTGTTAGGCTAGGGTTTTGTGGTTGAATTCATTTAGCCTTTCAATATCGTTATTATTGTTATCCATTTTCACCATAAAAAATTGCTACTCCCACACAAAATGTTAATCCTACACATGTATGTCAGGTAGGATATCTTGATAATCAATATTCTTAGATACTTCCTTCCATGAGTCTTCCATTTGTATCCCAATGATCTCCCATACCAGCATACCATAGTGTTCCACCTCCTTATTCTCAACCTCCACCTACATATAACAATGTTTCTCCTCCATCACAATACAATATGTCCAATCTCAATCCATCCGTTGAAGCAACCATCAATAATCTAGTCCAAACTGTTACATCCCTACAACAACAATTGGTTTCTATTACTCAATCCAAGTTTAATGTGCCCACATTTGATGTAGCGAACACATTATCTAATGTTATTGTCCCTGTGGTTCTCCCTAAACATATGGAAGTCCCTCAATTAGAATTGTATAATGGAAAAGGTGATCCCTTGACTCATGTGAAGATATTTTAAACTTTGTGTAGTGATTTTGCTCATTACCAATACTTATGGCTAAATTTTTTACTTGAACATTTAGGGATAAAGCTTTGCAATGGTATTGTTCTCTCTCTCCTTATTCTATTACATAATTTCAACAATTGGCTAATGCTTTCATTCAACAATTTCAAAATAATATTGGTCCTAAAATTATTTTTATTGATTTGATTCATTGTAAGCAAGGAGTTAAAGAAAACATGGCCAATTTCATTGGTATATATAAACATTTGCATTCTCAAATTTCTTATCAAGTGGCTAATTATGACGTTCAAAGAATTTTTATTACTAACTTACAAAAAGACATTAGAGATAAACTTCTATTTTTTAGGTTTACTTCCTTTATGCAATTGTGTGTAGTGCTTCATATTATTAGCTTCAAGTGAGTCAATTTGAATCATCTCCTTCGATGGCTTTGGTTGATAAGGATGAAGGTGCTCAATAGTCATTTGTGAAGTTTAAACCGAACAAAGGATACATCAAGATAAATGACAACATCAACTCTCAAGTGGCAGCCATGACATTAGGTGTGGCTCCTTTATCCAAATACTTTAGAAAATAATTTACTCCTCTTTATGAGTCTTTGCATAGTATAATGTCGATATTGATAAATATTAATGTGTTTAAACTTCCTCCCATCAAGCCAATTGACACTTCTAAACCTTTGCCATCTTACCATGATCCCAAAGCCCTTTATCAATATCATCGTCAACCCGACCATGATACCAAGTAATTTTATACATTAAGAAGTAAGATTCAAGACTACATTGATAATAATACCATATCTATAGCTGGTGTGAATGACAAAGGAAACAAGTTTGTATCTCCTCCTAATCAAAACCTCCAAATATTCACCAATCCTTTGCCTTCTCACTCTACCAATGTTGTTGAGTCTAAGTCTCTTGTCTTTTCTCCCAATGACCTTGGTATGGAGTCTAATATTGTTGTGAATCTTGTGGATAAGCCTATATGATGGTATGATGAAAGAATAAGGATCCGGTCAACTACTGAGAGGGGGGGGGGGTTCAATAGATAGAAAAATTGATATAAACTTTCACCAATCTCATAATCAACCTCTCAAAGTAAACTTAGAACTGACAAGTTAAATCACTGAACTATAAATGCAATATCACTGTCAAGTTTAACCAGTTGACTATCACAATAGATTAACAGTAAAACAACTTGAAACTCACAAACATCCTTTTACTGACATAAGTAAAACCTCATTTCAGATTTTTGCTAGTTAATCATAACTTATCAAAGTGAATTAAGTAGTTAAGAAAATCAACCATAGTAAACATAACCACAAAAACATTCACTACTTGACACAATATTTTTGTTGTGGAAACCCAAATGGGAAAAACCACGGTGAGATGAGACTCACAAGTTAACTAATGGAACTCTTCTGAAGTTCACCCTGTTAGGAGCCAAGCCTGTTAAAGCTTTTACAAAAAGTCTTATTAAGAACAGATCCTATTAGGGACCACCCGGCTAAGGGATTGACTATAATTCCCTATTAGAAGCAATACCCTGTGAGGAGTAACCTCGATAGAGGATTTGAAATCCAAGCTAATGGACCACCTGGTTAGAGAATTTGAATAACACTAAGCTTGTTAGAGCTTACCTGGTTAGGGGATTTTACTGTTGTAATTGTTAGAAAACAACATGAGTTTGTTGATCTGTTTGAATAGCACTACACTTGCTTGTTCAGATCCTTTTCATGCTCCTATTTGCCTTTACACAAACTGTAGATACATCATCCGGTTCGGCAACCACACACTCAACTAGAAATTTGCCAACTCTGAAACAAAACACCTCATCGACCTTATAAACAAATCAATTGGTTAGTAACACAACAAAAACCTAATTCTCTTATAGAGATTACAAACAAATCGGTTCAAGTATGACCGTTGGATTATGCAACAATCTCTTAACATCATTCAAGATAGCCTCGACCGCTCCTTGCTCACCGCTTCATCGAACTCAGTAACTCATCACATGTTTTGCATTACATGCAATATATTTGCTCATTCCCTAGATAAAAACCATTATCTCAACGTGCCAAAAATACTTTGAAACTCTTCTCATACAATATGCATAAGTGTCATAATCATTACCACTCATCATTAGATCATAAACCAATATAACAAACTTCATCGGTTAGGGTTTATCAAATCAACAAGTAGGGTTTACTGGTTTAACTCTCCATTACTTAGCAATACCAGTTCACTCCACAAACTCACCTACCGGTTACAGTTTCCTTCACTAGCTCTTCCTACCGACTACAAAACAATATTATAACAACATCATTACCGGTTAATTGACATCAATAACAACATAAAATTTCATTAATGCAATCTTCATGCAAATGCCAATAGTATACCTCCTAAAGATCTATGCTTTACTTTTGATCCTAGTGAATCTTTTATTGTACTCGATGGACCATTGTATATCACTAAAAATATCAAAGACAAACTCTCATGAGGAGTGCTCATTGATCTTGTGTGTATGGTGAATGTGATAACTGAGGAATGCATTTATACTTTATAATTGCATCAAGTTACATACGACAAATCTGATGTTATGGTCAAGGTAGTGTATGATGGTTTATCTTGCCCTACTATTGGTTCTATTACTCTCCCTGTTAAGGTTGGTACTAAGTGCTTAGATGTGACTTTCGCTATCATTCCTACATTGGATCAATATCATGTGAAGTTGGGGCATACTTGGCGCTCTTCCATGAAAGCTATCCCTACTATAGCCTATAAATGTTTGAAATCTCCTCATAATGGAACTATCATAGAAATTAATCATAACCTTTACCAAACAATAGCGAAGCATGGTAATTTCACACTTGAATACTTTTGGCCTCAACAACTTGAACCTCCCAAGCCTCGAAGTGACATCCTTTTCTTATCTTATCAAAAGTGGAAAAATGAGATGATCATGTCCTTGAGTAAGCCTAGAGATCTTATACCTATGGATATTCCTCCTCCCCATAATGGACCTAGGATTCATCTCGTGTGGTTAAAATGTGGGGGATGCCTACACCTGCAAGAAAACACAAATCACACACACACATGAGACACTACGTTAGTGAAATCAAGAGATCTAAAATGCAAACTAATCTACTTGTTAGTCCAAGAAATATCAAGATTGCTAAGCCCGTCCCATGCTCCTCTATCTCTAAAGATCTCTAAGATTCAAGGTGGCCCCCACTTGGAAGAGCACTTGATCCTCAAGATGACAACCTAGAGAACGAGTTATGAAAGATGATTTAGGATCAAAATGACTACAACTAAGATCCTAGCTAAGATGAGATGATGGATGAAGATGCAAGATGCAAGATGAAGATATGAAATGAGTTCCAATTTGAAAGATTAAGTGAACTAATTAGGTTAATATGAGGATGAGATAAGAGAATTCTATTAAAATGATATGAATTAAGCTAGCAATATATTCTAACATGTATTAAAAGAACTAAGCTATAATGTAACTAAGAGGGCCTAAATGCTTGGTGATGGGGTTTGAGCTCCTTGATAACCTGCACAACACAATTAGACTATAGATTGGATGCAATATAAGTAAATGGATCCTTAGATTGAAGAAATGGGCTCTATTTATAGAGAAAATAGAGAAATGGATGGTTGAGATTGAGTATTCTCAACAAGGGCTGGGATTGAAAGTTATCAATCCATGTAAGGGATTCAATCCAATCCCAAGTTGACAAATGTCATCTTAAGAGGGCTTGAGAGATGCTAAGGAAGAATTAGATACTAATTGAGCATCAGGGAAGGCTTCAAGGGGTGACATAACTGGATAATGCTTTTATCCAAGGAAGCAAGCTATTGTCCAAGAGGTAAACTCTTGTGCAAGGATAAAAGATGGTCAAGTGGACAACCATCATGGGTTAGGGGTGTGGGTTTGTAAGAGGCATTAAATGCCTTTTGAAGAATTTGGAGGCTAACTTTCTTCAAGAGGAAAACCACTAATGGTCTAGGGAACAAATTTGTAAGAGCCTTACAAATTTGGGGGTATTCAACAAGTTACCTTGTTGAAAGGAGAAGGTCTTAAATTCATTTTGAAGACTTCCTCCAAATTTGGGGAAGTGAATCCCAAAATTTAGGGATTGGACATGATGAGGATAATAAGGCTAATTAATGGAGGATTAGAGGTATTCTAGAAGAAATTAGGAGGGCAAGTGGGTGAGGGAAAATAGGAATTTTAGTAAATTAAAAAGATTTAATTTAGCCAAAAGAGGATGCAACTTGCATTTGTAGGATTTTGCAAGTGGGGGGGGGGAGTTTACAAATAAATTTTGATTTATTTAGATGCAAAGGAGATTTTAATTAAATGTAGATTTAATTAAAATGGGAAAGGGAATAAGTTGATATTTTTAATTAAATGCAAATTTAATTAAAATGGCTAGAGGGGGGGTATTTAATTAAATGGCTCAGATAGAAGAAGGGTATATTAATTAAATCTTAATTTAATTAATAGGCGATTAGAAGAATAGGGATATTAATTAAATCTTAATTTAATTAATAGGAAGAATTAATGATGATTAAATGAATAAAATCCATTTAATTAGTTGTGCCGGTTTTAGGTGTCTACATTTTGCCCCTCTTTGAGTCAACATGTGACCACATGTTGATTCAAAGAAAACATTTAATTTATCGTCAAGATTTTTCCATATGATGTTGCCGCCAGAATTGTCGATATGATGCCCCAGATATGAAGAATTGATGTGATATGAAAAGTTGATATGAAGCTGGTGTCGATATGAAATTGATATGAAATTGATGTCTATATGCCCCCTCGGGAGATAAATTGAGAAAATTGTGATTTCTGGGGTAGTGTCGCGATGTAGTACGATTTTCGAAAGTTGGATGATTTGAATTGTTAAATTTTTTGATATATATCTACCGGAAATTTTTTAAAAGGAATATTGAAGAAATGAGGAAGACTAATGTGGGAATAGCACATACATACCCCACACGTCCACCGAGGTCATGTTGGTATGAATCCTGATTATTGATATGGTTCAAGTGTTGATATGCTCCAAAGGTCGATATGGGTCTTGATTCGATATGAGTCTTGATTCGATATGGGTCAAAGGTCGATATGGGTCTTGATTGTCGATATGGGTCTTGATTCGATATGGGTCCTGATTCGATGCGGGTTCTGATTCGATATGGGTCTTGATTCAATATGTTGCTTGATTTCGATATGGGACTTGGATTGATTGATTTCAATATGGAACTTGGATTGATTGATTTTGATATGGAACTTGGATTGATTGATTTTGATATGGAACTTGGATTAATTGATTCTGATATGGAACTTGGATTGATTGATTTCGATATGGAACTTGGATTGATTGATTTTTTTATAGTAATATGATATCCAGGGACTTTGGACAATTATTTGTTCTGACTAACGATTGGTTCTTACTTGTATCATTGATTTTCCTTTGGATTAGCATGTGGTCACACATGTGCACGATGTTATGATATGGATGCAACTATTTTGATTTTGATGAGCTATATGATATGCTTTTAATCTATATGACTTTTGCAGATGATGATGCAGATGATGTGATGTGTGGGTGTGTTTTTTTTAAAAATGATTTACATGCTTATATGTTGTTTGTAATGATACTATATGTTTAGAAGGTGATATGCAGATGATGCTTGGATTTGATGAATGTAGATGCTTCTAACATGTTTTGTGGTTGTGTGTGCTATGGAATAATGCAATCTAGCATTCTACATGTTGTCGATATGATATGCTCATGTATGGGGATAATGATATGATTGATTAGATGGATTAGATTGATAAGATTAATCAGAATTGATAAGATTGAGGTCAAGTCTGGTTTCAAGAATGAAACCTCCTATATAAAACAAAGATGATCAAAGCGTTTGGTTTCAGGAATGATATATCTTGTATAAGAGTTGATCAAAATGTCTGGTTTCAGGAAAGATACATCATGTATAAGACATGATAGAATGGATCAGATGAAATGGATTGTTAGAATTGATAAGATTGAGATCAAGTCTGGTTTCAGGAATGACACCTCTTGCATAAGACAAAGATGATCAAAGCATCTAGTTTTAGGAATGATATATCTTGTATAAGACATGATCAAAACATCTGGTTTTAAGAAAGATACATCTTGTATAAGACATGATAGATGATAATTGGAAGAATGAAAAAGATATGAAAGTGAAGAAATATTACATGATGATGCGATAGATATGCATGTGATGGATGCAATGATGAATATGACTAGATGGTGATGATGAGATGTATCTTGAAAATGAGATGTATGATTTGAGATGTATCTTGAAAATGATGTGTAAATGATAATGAAATGATATTACTGCAAGATTAAAATGATAATGAAAATGATAATGTTAATGCACCTAATGCAATCTTAACATGATACGATAATGCAACTAGTGCAAAGCTTAATATGCGTTCTCGTTCTAAATGTTGTCATCTATTGTGATCAAAGTGTTAGTGCTTCCTTTGTTTTCATCATCGGGCCTTGATTTGTTGAAAGTTGATACAAGCATCGTGGTATAATTAAACCATAACGACCTGAGTATAACTTACATGGGTTTTGATATTGCAAGATGACACAAGCATCAAGGTATAAGTGAACCAAGATGACTTGAGTGTTTCTTGTGTAAACAAACAAGAGTTAACCTTTGTCCCATACAAATTTGAAATGTCCTCAACGATATGCCACCTGATTGCTTTGTAGGACAAATTTGCATGGTAAAAGACTTCACTCACAAATAGTAGACAAATAAAACATCACATTCCTTCCTTGCTTCTCTAGTTGTTGAGACATCCTTGATTCACTTAGGAGATATGATAAGCACAAATTAACAACCATAAGTAAGCATGCATGCTTTTGGAAATGTATTCTTGTCAAGTAAAACATCTTACAAAAATAGGTCTTTGTTTAGTTGTAATCAGTTCAAAGAGCCTTGATTTTTTCCCTCTTATGTTTGTGCTTACTCATTGATATGTTTCTTTGTTGATCCTTGTTTTCTTTCGATGCATGTTTGATTTGATGTTGAAACCTAAAGGCAAAATTCCCCTAGCAAGGTTGCAAACTTGCCCCCACTCTAGACAGTACTTGATATGGATATGTACAATTGATCACCATGTCATGTTGGGATATGATGCAGATAATTGATCAGATGATGAAGGACAGTGACTATGCTAAGTATGTTCAGGATTGATACTGCGTGTATAAGCATTTTGTGATGGCTATTGGTTTAGATCACATGGATCAAAGATATGATGTGAGTACCAATAGGTAAAGGAGTTGTTCTCTCACAAATAGAGCCTGTTGCTAGGTTTTCACCACTTGTTTTTATTGCACCTTTTGATTTGTTTTTCATTTTTTTGTATTTTTTTTATTTTTTTATTTTTTTGTTTTTTTGTGTCACAAGGTGCCTGTTTGCCAGGTTTTCACCATAGTGACAATTTTTGATACTTTTTGATTTTTTTGCTTTTTTGCTTGATCTGTGCATTGGACGACTAAGTGTAGAATTTCTTCAGATGGATGCTATTGGTTGGTTCATCAAGCACATCCCCTTTTGAAGTTGACAATTGATATGCTCCTAATCCATAGATTGATATGATGATAAAAGGTCCCAACCAGTAGGTTCAAACTTCCCCTTCTTTTCTCGATCTTGTTGATTTCTAGGATTTTCTTTTAGGATGAGATCACCGACTTTGAAAGCTCTTGGGATGACTTTGTGATTATAGCTTCTATACATGCATTGTTGATATGCCTTGAGATGGTCATAGGCACGCTATCATTTTTCATAAAGAAGCTCTAGTTCTTGCAACCTGTTCACTCGATATTCCTCATCTGGTATGAGGCCCTTCAAAGATACTTAGAGAGATGGGATTTCTACCTCAAGAGGTAGAATTGCTTCTAAACCATACACCAATGAATATGGTGTAGCTCATGTAGGTGTCCTAATACTGGTCCTATATGCCCAAAGTGTCGGATTGAGTTGTACATGCCAATCCTTGCCAACATCATTTACTATTTTCTTGAGGATTTTTAGGATTATTTTGTTTGATGCTTCTACTTGGCCATTCCCCTGTGGGTAGTATGGTGTGGAGAAGCGATGGATTTTGAATCATTCGCATAGCTCTCGCACATCTTGATTCTTGAAAGGACGTCCATTATCTGTGATGATGGAACTGGGAATACCATACCTACAAATGAGATAGTTGAGGATGAATGATGAGATCTATTTTCCAGTTACAGTTGTCATTGGGACTGCTTCAATCCACTTGGCGAAGTACTCTGTGGTGCTGATGATGAGCTTATGCCCATTTGAAGAGGAAGGATGAATCTTTCCTATCAGATCAAGTCCCCATTGACAAAAAGGCCAATAAATGGTTGCAGCTCCTGTGCTGGTGCATTTATGAGGTTACCATGAATTTGACATTTAAGACATTTCTTAGCAAATTGATAGGACTCTCTTTCCATTGTCGGCTAGTAATATCCCATTCTCATAAGTTTCTTGGTGAGAGTAGGACCAATTGAATGTGTACCACAGATACCTTCGTGAAGCTCATGTAAGGTGGAGTAAGATTCGTTACGATCGAGGCATTGAAGAAGAGTACCATTTAGACCTCGGCGGTAAAGTGTGTAAGCGGTTAAGGTATAGTGGGCGGCTTGTCGGATGAAGCTTCATTTTTGGTTGCGAGATAGGTTGGGTGGGAGAGTATTGTTTTTGAGATAATCATAGGTCTTCCCATATAGAGGGGAATCAGAATCAGTTAGGGCACATATGACTTGGGATGCAAAATTGTCATAGGTCGGGGAAAACAATTGCTCCACCAGGAATTCATAATGATTTTGTTTATCTAGAATTTGTAGATGTGAGGCAATAGTGGCCATTTCATAAACAACTTTGTTGTCCAATCTTGGAATCTGCTCAAAGGTGATGTGCACAAAGTATTTTTTGAAGTCCTCCCCCATTCTCTTGTAAGGCATTATCTTATCATCTTTCGTCTAATAGTCATCGTTGATCTGGTTGATAACTAATTGATAATCCCCATAGACTCTTAATTCTGTGATTCTCCATTCTACAACCACTTTGATTCCGGTTACCAGGGCTTCATATTCAACAATGTTGTTGGTGCATGGAAACATTAGTCTGTAAGATCTTGGAATTGTGTGCCCCTTTGGAGTGACAAACATGATGCTGACACCTGATCCATGTTCTGTATAGGATCCATCAAATTATAGGGTCTATTTCCTAGGTGTGATAGTGAGCACATCCATATCTGGGAATTCCACCTGTACTGGTTCTTGGTCTGACAGTGGTGCTTCTGCCAATTGATTTGCAATTACATGTCCTTTGATAGCCCATCGTTCTGTGTACTGAATGTCAAACTCGCTTAGAATCATGACCCATTTAGCTAATCTTCCCATGAGAGATGCCTTGCTGAGTAGATACTTGAGAGGATCGATTTTTGCTACCAACTTGATTGTGTGGGCTAACATATAGTGACAAAACTTTTGAGAGGCAAACACCACTACTAAGCAAGCCTTTTCGATGAATGTATAATTGAGTTCATATTCATTCAAAGTCCTGTTGATGTAATAAATAGCCCTTTCTTTGCCTACTGGATCCTCTTGTGCTATCAGTGCCCCCAAGGATACTTATGTTGTTGATATATAGAGGATGGGTGGCTTGCCCGCTATTGGTGGTACCAAAATTGGTGCATTCATTAGATGTTGTTTGAGCTGGTGGAATGATTCTGCACACTTGTATTCCCATCTGAAAGGTATATTCTTATGAATCAGATAATTGAATGGAAGACATGTATCTGCTATCTGAGTGATGAATCATCTGATGGATTGTAGCCTGCCTTGCAGAGATCGTAGTTGGATAATGTTTTTAGGATTTGGCATCTCCATGATAGCCTGGACCTTTGTTGGATCTACTTTGATGCCCTTTTTTGATGTAATGTAGCCCAACGTCGGATGTGACCCTGAAGACACACTTCTTAGGGTTTAATCTGACCTTGAATTGCTCCAATCATTGAAATATTTTATCCAGTATGCCCAGGTGTTCTTCTTTGGTGAATGATTTAGCCAACAAATCATCCACGCAATCCTCCATGAAAGTATGCATCATGTCGTGAAATATTGTTGTCATGGCTCTTTGATAAGTTTCCCCAACATTTTTCAAGCCAAAAGGCATGACGTTCCAACAATATGTTCCCCATGGATAGGTGAATGCAGTTTTATCTTGATCCTCTAGGGCTATCTTGATTTGATTATAGCTAGAGAAACCATCCATTAATGATAACATTGTGTGCCCTGTTGTTAGATCTACAATAGTTTCGATGCTTGGCAAAGGAAAGTCATCCTACAGACATGCTTTGTTTACATCTATAAAGTCTATGCATAATCTGATACTTTTGTTGGGTTTAGAAACTAGTACAATGTTTGAGATCCATTCAACATAGTCTATAGATCTAATGAATCCGACATCTAATAACTTCTTTATCTCTGCTTTGACCAATAATGCAACATGTGGATTCATCTTTCTTAATTTTTGTTTGACAGGTTTAGCTCCAAGAGAAATGGATAAGTGATGCATGATTAGATTTGGATCTACCCCTGACATGTCAACATAAGACCAAGCGAAATTGATTTGATTTTCCTTGAAGAATTTGATAAAATCTAGTTGTTCTTTTTATGTGAGTGATTCTACCAGATGTATGGTTTTGACTGCTTCTTCAGTGCCGATATTTATTGATTGAGTTGGATCAATCAATATTGGTGACCTCTCCTGGTAATATTCAGGAAGAGTGTCAAGTCTCCCATCTTTAGGTGCCTCAAAAAGGTTTTCACCTTCAGATACGTCCTTTTTTTTTTACTTGTTTGTGATCTAATACTACCATTAACTGATTTTCACCATTAGATCTGTTGTTTATTTTATTTTTGTGACTAAGAGACTTGTCACTTCCTTGATTTCATATATCATTATGTTGTTCACTGGTAGAGCATGTTTATGGGTTGACTGAGCATAGGTATTGGATTATTGATTCATCATTTGAGAATATTGGTATATCATGATGCTTGGGTTCTTCCCAGTCTATTAGATCAGGATAGATGAGCAGTAGGGAGTCATGTGGTGTGTTCGGATCAATTGTTGTAAGTGTCATGATGGAGACATCATCATAGTTGTTTGGGATATCGGTGAGGTCTATGATATTTTATAGGTCTTCGATGGTATTCTCTTCGATATTGCCTTGTTTGTATTGTCGTTGCTTGTTCTCACTAGCCTCATAGATATGTTACAGTCTGAATTCAAACAATCGAGATCTTGAGCCTCGTCCCTCTTGAGAAAGGGGTGTGTATGCATGGATTGTATCCACCTTAATATCTTCAATAACATCAGAACAACTATCCCACTCATATTCATTGGAATCGGTTTCAGAATCACTGTCCCACGTTACCTCGTTATATCTGACAGGTATATTATTTGGTGAGAAAAGATCACTAATGATTGACACAAGTTTAGTAGCTTGTTCTGATTCGGGATCGGTGCTTGCTTGTACTCCTTAAATTTGTTTGTACACCATTTCTTTTCCATGAGTAGCAATTTCCTTAGGTTGTGGCTCCATCTTGGTTTGATCAGGTTCTTGTACATGATGTACTTTTTTATAAGAAGATTCCTCCTTTTGGATAGCGAGTTCTTCTTGGCGTCTCTCATTTTCTTGATGCTTTTACTCCTTCCTTGTCTTTTATGCTGCTTGGTTTAGTGCTTCTTTCCATGAGTCTTCATTGTATTTCTTCTTTTCTTTCCATTGAGTTTTTTGATGATGATTTTTCTTTTGCACAGGCGAAATATGTTGACCATACCCAAGTCCTATTTTGTCTCTTGCAAATTGTGAAGGAAGTTACAGGGGTTCTATGATGCCTTCTTGGCACTTTCCAATAGGTCCTTTTCCTTTGTATCCCATTCATTGCATGATTTGAAATCCATTTCCATACTGTTTTGTTGGTACGACCACTTCGATGGTAGCAGCTCTGACTTCTTCATCTTTGTATAGCCAACTAAGGATGTCTTTATCTTCTAATTCTTCACCCAGTGTGCCCATTTGGATAAATTTACCATCAAAATTTGTAAGGGGTTGTGTTGCTTGATGTCTTGATGTGGAAGGTTTTCCATAAGACCTTGGTGAAGATGGTAATGTAGATAAACGTAAGGGTTCAAAAGATTACTCCCCCATGCCTTGGTCCTTTATTTTCATCTTTTGCTTGAAGTCTATGGATAGATACTTGAGTTCTTCTTGATGGTTAGATGTTGAGGAAGCTTGGGCCTCCCTGTTGCATGGAACCAGGCTATCTTGAGCCACCCCCATAGCATTGCAATATTGAAAAGGGTTATTATATGTAGATATTGAAATTTCCTGTCCATTGTAGGAGAGCTTGATACATTGATGGTACGTGGAAGGCACTACTTGCATTTCATGGATCCATGGACGACCCAATAGTATATTGTATGTCAAGTCTATGTCCAAGAATTGGCACATGATGTCTCTTTGTACAAGACCTACCTGAATGGGTAGTATTACAGTTCCTTTGGATGATCTCTCTTCATCATCATAAGCTTTGATAGTGATTTTATTTTTGGGATCAATAGATTGCTTAGAGAAGCCCAATGCACAGATAAGCTTTAGAGTACATATATTGAGACCAACTCCTCCATCTCTTAATACTCTTTTTACTCGATGTTTATAGACTAAGACCTCGATATGTAGTGGGGTATTATGCAGATGATTCAAAGAGACATCATCATGTTTAGAAAAAGATATATTGTGTGGCACCATCATATGGGCCACTATGGCTTGGAATCAATCAATATCTAGATTATTTGGAACAGTTGTTTCGATAAGAGCTTTCTCCAAGATATTCTTGTGTTTTGGCAAAAGTTTGAGTAACTCAAGTATAGATATCTGAGTGGGAGTTCTCTATAGTTGATCGACCAAGTTATATTGAGTCTTGGGGAGAGTCGTTGATGTTGACGTGTTCCCTTTCAAGACATATTTTTGTGCTCTTGTTGTCACATTTATCGATGCATGTTCTTGTTTGTCTTTGATTTTTATGACATTCACTTGATTGTCATATGCCGATATGTGATTGATGGTTTTTTTGTATATTTGATTAATATGAGCTCCTTTGGTATTGTTTTACATTGATGCTCCTCCCTTGTCGTAATTGGGAAGAGGATTTTTGAAAGCTTCATAGTCACTATTGGTTTTATGACCATCGATCGTTAGGTCGCCCTTGTCTATCATGTCTTGAACTATGTTCTTCAACCTCATTCAATCATTTGTGTTATGCCCTTTGTTTCGATGATAATCACAATAATGTGAGTCATTCCACCATGGTGGTTTGACTTGGGGTTCAAAGTTGCCTGTGACTGGCAATGTGATGATCTTATTTGTCAATAGCTCTCAAAATGTTGATTCTAAGGTTTTTCCTAATGGCATGTATATTCGTCGATATGGGAAAGAATTAGTGTTGCCTCTTTGGTTTGTGTTGTTCCTTTGGTTGTTGTTGTTGTTGCCTTGGTGATTCTTGTTGTTGTTTGATGTTGAAGCCCCTTGGTTGGTATTTCGCTGATAAGTGTTACTGCCTTGATTAACACTTTTTTGATCATTATTGGATGGTGGGTTGCTTGATAAAGTAAACACTGGTTGTTTAGACTTTACATTGTTGGCATCAATTTTTCCATCATTAACAATGTTTTTGTTCCTTGTGCAAAATATGGACTTGTCTAAATTGTTGTTATTGTTTTGATTGTTAAAGGTTTTATTGTTTGATGAATTAACACCTTCTTTAAAGAACTTCAATGTTCCTTTCTTGATAGAAGCTTCCTCTACTTGGATACCATTTTTTATTAATTTTGCAAAAGATGGTATAAATTGTAGTTTGAGTTTAGATTGTCTATGAAGATTTCCATCTTTTCCTTTTCAGGCACGTCTCATGGATATCTTGAGACCATGCGCCTCCATCGTTGTAGAAACAACGTGAATGTTTCATTGCTCTTTTGTTTTGTGTTACACACATCCAACATGATGATTGCATGTTGGATGTTATAGGAGTATTGTGTTATGAATTTGTTCACCAACTCATCAAATGATCTAATGGGAAGTGTGAGTTTTGACAACCACTCCATCATTTACCCTCCCAAACTTCTTGGGAATAATATCATTAAGTATGTGTCGTCGTGAGCAAACTCTAAGCTCATGGTACAAAATTCTTGAACATGATCACAGGGATCACTCTTACCATCATATTTGTCATACTTTGGTATATCTAAATTTGGGGGAAAAGGTACCATATTCAATCTCCTATCAAAAGGATAAGGAAAAATGTCCTATAATGAATATCGTACCGTAGTCCCTTGTTGCATGTCCTGCATTTGTCTTTGAAGTGTTTGGAGTTGTTGTGTAAGGGCAGCTAGGGGCACATTTGTCCTTCGATGGGGAGTTTCCCCTCGTTCATTAAGATTTTCCCGATTGCAGGCATGGTCTTGTTCGTGAGTGTTGTCTTGTTCATGGGTGTGATCTTGGTTGCGTATGTTTTCTTAATCACGTGCCTCTTTTTCCCTCTGTTGTTATTGATAAGCATAGTTGCACTCACTTGTTCTTTAAATTCTCTCATCTATATTCCTTAAGTTTTATGTGTCAAAATCCTTAGGAATATTGACTCCTTTGCTAGTTAGCATGAGTAGATATTTTTCCTTATCCGCTTCTATAAGTCTTTCTATGAGTTTTTGTAAAGACGCATTCTCTTGACATTCTTGGAGAAGTTCGTCGGTGATCTTTGTTTCTCCCATATTTGCATATTCATCAAAAGGATTGGACATCTACGACTCATACTTGAATCTGGTTGTGATTCCTTCTTGTTTTTCTGATATTGAGTGATAGCGGGCATTAATATATCTCTACCGTAGTGAATTCTTCTTCTTCTATTGGGGTTCTTGGTGGAGTTGGTGGCTTATGCCGAGCCTCGTTATAAGTGATAAGAAACTTTGGAAAAAACTGGGGTTAATCCTTCCACCACTATTAAGGCATTGGTTGAATGCTACTTTTTGAATGTAAGCCCTACTTCTCAAAGGCTCTTTGTCAAATTAATTGGTTTTTCCTTGGATATACAACCGCATATGATGCAATAATGCAAGATGTGATGTAAAGAGTTGACAGTTGATATAGAGAATTTTATTCCTCTTGATACGTGCCTTAGGACTAGGTTGTCTCTTCTTCAACGTAGTCTTTTGATGAAGACTTCTATTTCTCAAAATATGGGGAGTGGTCATACACAAATGATCAATGTTTATGCCGATGTTGGATATGGATACTTCATTTTGGATACTCAACTTTACTTGTCAAGTAGAGGTTTAGTTTGATTCGCCTCTACAACAAAGTATGTTAAATGATATGAGTCAAGTTTCCTGATGTAGAAACTTAATTTGACAACTTAAGAACCTAACTAGGTATTGATGTTGATAAGATTGTTGGATGATGAAACTCTTGATCACTCTATTGGATACTCATTAATTTTGTTGGATGAAATCTTATCTCAAGATAGTTGATGATTTGATACCTCTTCCTAAAGGTGCTTAGTTGGAGTTGGAAATTCTCTTCTCTCTAAGGTTGCTCTTTGCTCTTTGTTTTGAACTGATTGTTGTATTGGTTGATTTGCAAGATCTTTTAACATTTATGACAAGAAGACATAGCACACATGAAAAAAATGATTATCCCTATGCTAAACATTGATTGTATGTTTTTGTGAGGATTTTTTCAAATCCCTGATGTTTGCACTAGTTTGATTTACAACAAAAGACACACTGGATAGACTCTTTATTCAAAATTCATTGACGATATCATAGCCCACTAGTCTCTATACTCTGTAAGCTCAAATAGCCTTGTCACCCCCTAGAGGAGGCCCATTTTTTGCCTTTTGCTAAAAATTAACCCAAAGTGAATTATTTCACAGTTGGGTAGTTATCTTGGGAGATATAAGTAATCTTGGGGGCAGATTTTTCCCCACCCTTGCACTATGATATTTCCAATGTTTGGCAACTGACTCGGCTCAAAGTCTCTATTGCTATGGTTTGTAATCAGGCTTATGTTTAGTCTTCAGTGATAAACTCCCTCGGGAGGCTTCCCAAACTTTAAAACAAAGGCTTTACGTATCTTATATATACTGGGGGAAGGCTAATCACCGAGCAAAATCGTTGGAGGGGACTTTCGTCAGCCTCCACATTTGGTTATAGTGGGTTGTAACACACAAGTCGTTTCCCACTTAGGTCATTTCCCTCTCACTGGCCTTAATGGCGCCCTAAGGGCAACTCGGGAGGGCAAGCCTTCTAAAGAATTTAATTACTTGAAGTAAAATAAAGCATGAAATAGTGGTTTGGTTTTTTGGTCACCTAATTAAGGGGAGAGCATATACCTACCACTTTCGAGACAAGGCAAACAATGTTCTTTTTATGCTTTTCAAAGCAATGATTGGCTAAGACCTATTTGGAGATGTTGCTCCAACAAGCATGGTGTTCTTTTTAGTGCCACAAAGCAATTTATTTATTTTTAATCTAGGAAATGAAATCCTGGTCAACTTAAAATAATGCACGTTGCTTTGAGATGAAAACCTCCTTGCAAAACAAAATGTGGATTGTTCTTTTTAATCTTGCAAACAAGTATTGATTTGAATTTTTTAACCTTTGCAAGAAAATAAAGATTGTTGTTTATTCTTTTTATAACCCCGAAATTTGAAGTGTGAACCTAACTTGCAAGAAGGAAAATGTGAAGTTGTTGTTCTTTTTAACCTTGCAAATTTGATTCTTTTTTAAAAAAAACCCAAATTGAAATATGAGATTTTTTCACTAATTGAAACTTAATGAGATTCTTTTTAGCTTGAAAGGAAAATGAGTTAATTTTAGCCAACCTTGAAAAAGTTAAAAAAATTAGATTCAAATCCTACTTTAACTTCTTCAATCCTGCAAGAAAACATAAGTTAGAAAAATCAAGAATCACATGGGGGGCTTCTCCAAGCGTATTTCCAAATCTCTGTTATAAATTTTTTCTGTTAAAGTAGAAACTTGTATAAGGTTTCTCACTAACTCATACGACAATTCCTACAAGCCCATACGACAATTCCTACAAGCCCATACAACAAAACAGTTTTCTCGTACGAGAAAACAGTTTACTCGTTCGAGTTCAAACACTAGCTCGTACGAGCTTAGAAAAGAGACAGAGGATAGAATAACATAGAAAACAACTCTCTGTCTTCACCATAAACTCATATGAGTTTCTTCACAGGCCCATACGACAAATGGTAGGTTCCCGTATGACAGAACATAAACAATCGTACAAACTTGCGTGAATCCTGCAAAAAAATTGTTAGAAAAATGTGGATTTTAGGTGTTTTGCCCCACACTAGGTGTCAATTAATGTGTGGTTAAAATGTGGGGGATGCCTGCACCTGCAAGAAAACATAAATCACACACACACATGAGACATTACATTAGTGAAATCAAGAGATCGAAAAATGCAAACTAATCTACTTGTTAGTCCAAGAAATCTCAAGATTGCTAAGCCCGTCCCATGCTCCTCTATCTCTAAAGATCTCTAAGATTCAAGGTGGCTCTCACTTGGAAGAGCACTTGATGCTCAAGATGACAACCTAGAGAACGAGTTATGAATGATGATTCTAGGATCAAAATGACTACAACTAAGATCCTAGCTAAGATGAGATGATGGATAAAGATGCAAGATGAAGATATGAAATGAGTTACAAATTGAAAGATTAAGTGAACTAATTAGGCTACTATGAGGATGAGAATAAAATGCTATGAAAATGATATGAATAAAGCTAACAATATATTCTAACATGTATTAAAAGAACTAAGCCATAATGCATCTAAGATGGCCTAAATGCTTGGTGATGGGGTTTGAGCTCCTCGATAACCTGCACAACACAATTAGACTATAGATTGGATGCAATAGAAGTGAATGGATCCTTATATTAAAGAAATGGGCTCTATTTATAGAGAAAATAGAGAAATGGATGGTTGAGATTGAATATTCTCAACAAGGGCTAGGATTGAAAGTTATCAATCCATGTGAGGGATTCAATCCAATCCCAAGTTGACAAATGTCACCTGGAGAGGGCTTGAGAGATGCTAAGCAAGCATTAGATACTAATTGAGCATTAAGGAAGGCTTCAAGGGGTGACATCATTGGATAATGCTTTTATCAAAGGAAGCATGCTATTGTCCAAGAGGTAAACTCTTGTGCAAGGATTAAAGATGGTCAAGTGGACAACCATCATGGGTTAGGGGTGTGGGCTTGTAAGAGGCATTAAATGCCTTTTGAAGACTTTGGAGGCTAACCTGCTTCAAGAGGAAAACCACTAGTGGTCTAAGGGACAAATTTGTGGGTATTCAACAAGTTACCTTGTTGAAAGGAGAAGGTCTTAAATGCATTTTGAAGACTTTCTCCAAATTTGGGGAAGTGACTCCCAAAATTTAGGGATTGGACATGATGAGGAAAATTAGGCTAATTAATGGAGGATTAGAGGGATTTTAGAAGAAATTAGGAGGGCAAGTGGGAAATATAGGATTTGGCAAGTGGGTGAGGGAAAATAGGAATTTTAGTAAATTAAAAAGATTTAATTTAGCCAAAAGAGGATGCAACTTGCATTTGTAGGATTTTGCAAGTGTGGGGCGGGGGGGGGGGGGGGGCAGAATTTACAAATTTTTTTTTTTTATTTAGATGCAAAGGAGATTTTAATTAAATGTAGATTTAATTAAAATGGTAAAGGGAATAAGTTGATATTTTTAATTAAATGTGAGTTTAATTAAAATGGCTAGAGGGAGGTATTTAATTAAATGGCTTACATAGAAGACGTGTATATTAATTAAATCTTAATTTAATTAATATGCGATTAGAAGAATAGGGATATCAATTAAATCTTAATTAATTAATAGGAATTATTCGTTGTGCCAGTTTTAGGTGTCTACACTTCCTACTCCTATTCCTCCTATATATGTCTTTGTCCCACCTCCCACATCTTACAAGGGAAATCACTCGACGTCTCCTATTTCTCAACATAATAAGATTTCTCCCATTCCTCCTCCTTTAAAGGTAGACAAAAAGCCTATGTCCATTGATCTTCAACCTTCACAAGTCTCGACTAAAACTAAAAGGAACTGTTGTATGAGAGAACACCAATGAAGATGTCGTGCTAAGGCTTGTGAAGTTGCATGCCAAACCATTTCCTCTCCGAAGACACCAAATGTTGACTTGACCCCATTTGTCCAACATTTGCCTAACACTAGGGAGGAAGTTCAACCTAAATCACCAAGATTAAAATTGCTTAAGGAAAATTATGATTCATGCTCTTTTTGAGTTAGAGATCCTATTTTTATTAATCTAGATGATGAAATAGATGATGATGTTGTTCATTCTAACAATGTTGATTCTAAGGATTATAATGATATGCATGAGATTATTGAACACACACACACACACACACACACACACACACACACACACACACACACACACACACACACACATACACATATAGACATACATACATACATATGTATATGTATATGTATATGTATACACATACACATGCATACACACACACACATATATATGTGTGTGTGTATGTATATATATGTGTATATATGTATGTATATATGTGTATACACACACACATATATCTATATATGTATATGTATATGTATATGTTTATGTATATGTATATGTATATGTATATGTATGTATAGACACACACACACACACACAGTTTTTCTTTTTCTTTTTTTAAATTGTCATTTATTTTTGTGTCATATTGTTGTGGTCATTATATAATTCCTCAATAAAATTATTTTGTGCATAAACATTCCTAATAGATATTGTCTAAGTTATATTTGAGCGATAGTCATTTCTTTTTTAATCTTGGATCTTTTGTTATTAATTTTAATTAAAAAGTCTATTGTTTTTATTATTTTGCTCTTTAAATAGGATAATGTAGGAATCAAGTTGTTAGGATAGCAATGTACTTGATCTAGATTTTTTTTTACATCAAATATTTCACGATGTAGTGTCATTTCATTAAATTTGCCTTTCATTTTATTTCTACTTTCAAATATATTTTTTTGCTTCTAGTTGCAAGTGGATTTTGAATTCTCTATATAATTTCATTTTATTTCCACTCTCAATATATTTTTTGACTTCTAGTTATGAGTGGATTTTGACTTCTATATAGTGTTCACTAATTTTTTAATTTCTTTATTGTTGTTTAGACAATTGGCCCATCTTGTATACTCTAAGAAAATTTTGACTATCAAAAGATATGAATGAATGAATGAATTTTAATGATTCAACCTAAGGGACCAAGAGACAAAATTAACACAATTTCAAATTATTATGAATTGTGATCAAGAAACTCACTCTTTTTTTAAGCCTTGTCTCCTCAAATAGCTCATTTGTACACGTTTAAACCTACAACTAACGTTTGACTTGATAACTTACCAACCAAATTGTCACCTCATACACATCAAAATATGTTAAATAATCAATCTATTAAAAAAAATGAAAAAGTGCTTCAAATATGTTAGACAAATTGAATTATTTAGACACTCTTATATACCAAATTGTTTACTCATCCACTTGATACTGCATTCATATAAGTACTTCCTTTTACTTTGATTGTACTATACTTCTATTTTGAGCTACAATGAACACTAGGGGAGAGGGCTCAGTAGTTAAGCACCCTAACTTTGCGCTTCTCAAAATCTTACATGGGAATTTCAAATCACTCCCAAATTTTTATAGTAGCTTACTTGGAAAGTCCCTTGGTTATAACTAAGGTTTTAGGGCCACATCAACATGCTTTTTGTCAAGGTGTCCAAAACAACCGAAAAATTAGGTGAGACCAATGGTCGTGCAAAAGGGAGAGCTATAGTTGTGCAACTAATGTGGCATCACATGATTGGTTGCTTTTTACAACTAAGGGATACATTTTATTCAATTATGGGTAGTCATAATCATCAATAACAACTTTAAAGTCACATCTATTAGTGCAATGTTGTAAAAAAAATTGGACATTAAATCAACAAATGTGGGTATTAAATCAACAAGTACTATCACGACCATTGGAACATGCTCAGGTATCAGGTATCAGGTACTCTCCCTTATGCTCTCGAGGTATTCTCCTCAATTAATTAAACACTTGAATCAAAACCATTATCTTTAATGGAAGAATACATATCTCAACTAATAAGATCTATATAAAACCAAGTGATCTAAGGGACCAAGGCACAAAAATCAACACATTTTCAAATTCCTTTTAATGTTAACTTTTCTATTGTGAATCTAGACCAAGAAACTTATTGTTTTACAAAGTCTTGTCTCCTCAAATAGCTCGTTCAAACACATTTAATCGACTTGATAACTTACCAGCCCAATTGTCATCTCATACACATGAAAACAAGTTAAATAATTTAAAAAATGTTTCAAACATGTTAGATAAATTGAATTATTTAGACACTCTTATAGGGGAAAGAACCCCCATAGTTGAGCATGTTCCAATGGCTAAGATAACATTTGTTGATTTAATGCCCAATATTTTTGACAACATTGCACCAATAGTTACGACTTTAAAGTCGTTATTGTGATGATGACTACTCATAATTGAATGCAATGTATCCCTAAGCATTAAAAAGCAACAAAACTGAGAATCGGGTCACACCACCTTAGATGCGAGACCGGTAGGTGGAAGATACCTAAAGAAGCATGGGAGGAAAGAACTTGCGTATTCTGCAATAAAGGGGTTGTAGAAACACAATGGCACTACATCACAGAGTGCACAGATTATGAGGACATCTGCACTCGGTATGAAAATGGATTAAAGGTTGACAACATGCATTAGTTATTTGAAGAAGATAAAATTAATCAGACTGCTAACCTCCTAGTCAAAATCAATAGTAGAAGATTAGATAGGGAAAAAAATCTGAAGATTAATTAAGAATGCTATCCTCGGTCCCATAGACTAATCCGTCTCGTGGACATCATTAAAATCTTTCATTCATTCATTCTGGACACCTTGGCAAAAAGCATGCTAATGTGACACCATATTTGATGATGTGGTCCTCAAACTTTAATTATAAGTAGGGGACTTGCCAAAAAAGCTACATAAAAAATTCAAAGTGATTTGAAATTTTCACTTAAAAACGTAAAATTAGAGTGCTCAACTAAGAGACCCTCTCCCCTATACCAAATTGTTTCCTCATCCACTTAGATACCACATTCATAAATATACTTCAGGTTTTACTTTGCTTGTACTCTTACTACTATTTTTAGCTATAATGAAACTCTACTTATACTCCCTAGCTATTCTCTTTTACTTAAGGAAGAATGCATAACTAAGCTAATAAGATCCCACACAAAACCAGTACCAAAAAAAAAAACACTGAAGCCATTGAAATATTCAAGGCTAAAATCCTTTCAAACCAATGAAAATGTACTAAATTTTCTGCAGTCAACATCATGTTTAAGTACCTGTTATCAGGCGTGGTCTCCATACGAAACCAACAATGCACGACCTGACCCAGAAAAAACAATAAAATAAAGAGTCCCGAATGGAATCGGCATCTTTGGCTTACTGGTACACACTTCCCAGAGGACAAATCAAAACAATAAATTGTTACGTACTTACTATGATTTCGTCTGGCCTGTTATCATATATACAGACAGACAGCAATACTAGAGAGAGAGAAAGTATGGATGACAAGATGACTAAACGCAAGCTATTATAATATTCCATTCATTCTTGTCTGGAAGTGATGGAAATCATAACGCTCAGCACGTTTCTAACCTGCTTTTGCACGCCGAGATAAATTGGATTTCCCTGTATCCTTAACCTCTACTTTCCGGTGGTTCAAGGAATTTTGCTCCTTTCGGAGATCCCAATGGAACCAATCCTGCATTTTTCCTTTATTGCTGTCCTTTTTGTTCAGGTGTTCTTGCTAGAGCTTCCATTTGAAAATTTGCTTTAAAAGAAACAGTTGTTAAGTATCAGAAAATTGCTGCAAATTTAGTACTCCACTGTATAAAATAAATTACTTCTTTCATTTTTTATTTGTGCATGTCTTTTGTTTAGGCCCGGGGAAGGGCCCAAGCCCAATCTATAGGGGAAGAGTGGTTAGGGAATAGTATCTAATAGTTGAGCGTGTTTCAATTATTGTGATAGCAATTGTTGATTTAATGTCCAATTTTTTTGACAACATTGCATCAATAGTTGTGATTTTAATACCCATAATTGAATGAAACATACACCTTAGTTGTAAAAAAGAACCAATCATGTGATGCCACATCAGCTACACAAGTATGGGAGCCCCTTATGCACGACTATTGGTCTCACCTTTTTTTTGGCTCTGTTTGGACACCTTGGCAAAACACATGTTGATGTGGCATCATATTTGATGATGTGGCCCTAAAACCTTAGTTATAAGTAGGGGACTTGCCAAGTAAGTTGCTGTAAAAAATTGGGAGTGATTTGAAATTTCCAAGTAGGATTTTGAGAAGCGTGAAGTTAGGGTGCTCAACTACTAGGTCATCTCCCCTACCATGTTTTCTTTAGGCTAGGGTGAAGAGCACCAATTCCCATCCATGTTTCAATAACAAACACCCAACTTCCCAATTACTAACTTTAAATTAAAAAAAAAACAAAAAAAACAAGTGTCATTAATAAATTAAACATCTATCAATAGCCACCCATTTTTTAGCATTTATGGACCATAATTGGCCCATTTGTGCACCTTTTTTTTAACATAAGTATTAACAATTTCAAGTGCACAGTTATTAGGGCATCTTTACAGGTACTGGGTGACACTTTGACCCCTTTGTGCATAAAATCCCACAATGTGCATCGTTACTACCCAAAAGCCAAAACAATAGCTATAAGTAGTTAAGTTGCATGTAGAGACGACAAAAAAATTGTCAAAATCCGATCTACCGTTTAGAATCTGTGGGTGTACACAATTAGTTACAATGGCTATTGGTACGCTTCCCCTAATGTACAAAATATATTATTTCTTTCATTGACCATATATCTTCTCTTTAGACTAAGGGAAGGGGTCTAGTTGTTGTCCATGTTTTAGTTACCTTTCATTAAATTTCACCAATTAAAAACCCACAAAAAAATCATTTAATGGGTCAATAGTTGTCTATTGGTATAAGTGGGGGAAAAAAGTTGGTAATTAGATCGATTTGCAACTTTATTGATATCAATAGCACACGATTATGGCGACATTTGTGCATATGTATTGGATCAATTATGCAAATCTTGTGGTGGCCAAAGCTAAGAGGCAATAGGGAATACGTATAGGGTGTCAACACAAAATGACCACTTTTTGACCAATGTGTGCATAACAATTTCCATAGCATTTGTCATAACTACCTAGAAGCCAAAACAATAGTATAAGTACTTAAGTGGTATTTGGAGACAACAAGAAAAACCATCAAAATCCGATGTACTATTTAAGAGCTTAGGATACACAAAGTTAGCTATAACAGCACTGGGACCCTTCCCCTATTCTCCATCCATTTTTTATTGTAACTTATTTTTGTAAAAATATTAATCTATGCGAAAACCCGCTAGCTTGAATGGTTGGTATGGTTGTGCTAAGGCTTTGAGCTTGTCGCATGTAGGACCAAGGTTCAACTTTAAACAAGGAATTTGCTTGACCACTAAGTCTTATGTCTAAAGACATCTACAAAGACATGTAAATGTATGAAATATGAAATATGTCATTTTTCAGTACTTTGATTTAACTGTTCACTCTACAGAATATATGTAACCTTCTGCTTCCATTTTTTATTTGTGAACATATTCTCTCCTCCCATTCTTCTCCTTCCATTCTCCTTTTCTTAACTTTTTGAAAATAATTAAACTATACTTAAATACAGTAATTTCTCGTTTCCAGACATTTTCAAAACCTAGTTTTTAAGTAGATGACTGTTATAAAAAGATATAGTACCGAACCTTAATTTTTCAGTAGCTCCCTATTTAATTGTTGATCAGCTATTTTTATGCTGATATTTTGATTTACCAAGATTTAAAAAAACCCACTACCTAAAATCTGTTTATGAAGAATAACATCTCTTAAGAACTTTAAACAAATTTAAGTTACCCAAACCAGATGATTTAGCAACTACAATCAGCTGTGTCCAATGTGTACCCAATCAGTGCATCCTGTTCTCTATTTTAATAGAAGAATTCACTGACAGATGGCTACTTGGGCTACTCTGTATCTTTACGGGGACACGAAACAGATTAAAAGCTTGGATAGTCTCATAAGCTTTGCATTTATGATAATTTCAGGGTAATATCGTATTGAACAAGCCATCAAATGAATGTCACAGGAGGCAACTTTTCAGCTCCATTTTCGAGGTTGTTAAATTTGGGGATGTTTTCTGTTTGTTATTTTTAGGAGGACGAAGGGAGAAACAAGGAACCCAGGAACTAAAAATGAGTCTGGAGAAGATAAGAGAAGATGATGACTTATGTTCAGAGATGGAATTTCCGCCTCCTGAAACTCCAAAAGAGCCCATGGAGTTTCTTGCTCGTTCATGGAGTATTTCTGCTTTGCAAGTTTCCAAAGCCTTGGAAAAGCAGCAGCAACAGGCAGAATCAAAACGACAATGCAATGTTGAAGGAGAAGAACAAGCCAAACAATGGCCTCATTTCACATGTGGGTCGTCTCACATGGTTGTCGACAGCATTCTTGCAAGCTCTGTGAGTAGTTTTCACAGTCCATGATAGTTTAGTTTGATGATTTCTGGATTTGACTGTATTAAACAAGTCCAGAAATCATCAAACTAAACTAAACTAATCTGTGAGTAATTTTAGCTTTGTGATTTCATTACCAGATTAATGAGGGTAAATTGCTAAGTGGGCATTTCCTGATTTTTAAGGTTTGTCAAAGGCAATTGAAGGGGAAGACAGTGGGAAGATGGCTGAAAGACAAGAAAGCCAAGAGAAAGGAGGAACAGCGCGCTCACAATGCAGAGATGCATGCAGCCATTTCTGTGGGAGGAGTGGCTGCAGCTGTGGCAGCCATTGCTGCTGCAGCTGCTCATGATCATAATGATAATGATAAGGAGAATGAGGATGAGGAAGAGGCAGAGAAGCGTATGGCAGTGGCTTCAGCTGCTGCACTTGTTGCAGCACACTGTGTGGAGATGGCTATGTGTATGGGAGCAGACCGCCAAAAAATGGCTTCTCTTATTGGTTCTGCTGTAAATGTCAAAACGCCTGGAGATATTATCACTTTGACTGCAGGAGCAGCCACAGGTCTTCTTCTGTCCATACCCAACTTGCATTCTTCTCACTAGTAAAATGCATGTATAAGTGGCAAACCATGGACAAGCTAGCTTTCTTGGTGCCAGTAAATGTAGAGCCTCAGCTCTTTTTGTGAGAAATTTGTGTTTAAGAAATGCAGAGTATGTGCTTCCAGTCTCTTTTTCACTGGTTTAGTAACTAAATATCTTTAAACACATTTTGATATTCCTTGGCTTGTGTTGAGAGTTGTTTTTTCTCTAAAACTCAATTAGGTTTTTCTAACACTTAGGTTTTCTCTAATCGTAATTCTGTCTGTTTCTTTGTTCTCTTCTTGCACAATGCATACTGGTGATGGTAATTTTAGATGTTTTGCCGCTTTACAGCTCTCCAATTGTTTATGGCACTGTGTGTCAATAAAAATTCTGACATAAATAAGAGATAGAGATTTTAACATCTGTTTTTGAACATCTGTCATCAACATTGATCATTGCCAAGGAAGTGATAAACTAAAATTACTGACAGACAAAACTGATGTTAAGCTCCATATCTAGTTTCTTTTGCTGCTATTTATCTGAAAGATGATACTCCTACAGTTTGGTTTGGAGTTATTTATTTTTCTCAAATCCTTCTGGATTTCCTCTGGGTTGACATAGAAACCCTCTGTTAACTATCTCAACTATCTACTAACTAGAGTGCATTCAATGAAATAGTGTCATTCTGTCTCTACCATAGCTGAAATGCGAAATAAAATTATTCTGTTATTTGCATCTACCAGGCCGACATAGTTGATTTTGCTAATTGTGATCATGTGTCATTGAAAGCTATGAAAGCATGCTTATAAACATTCATTTGTGTAACAGCTCTGCGTGGAGCAGCAACTTTTCAGGCAAGAGCTGTACGGGAAGCAGGTGCAGTTATTACCCCATATGAGAAAGAGAAAGGTAGTTCAAATCCCATAGTTGGAGTGGAGGGATTTAGTGGGGAGCTAGACAGTCAACTTCACAGTGATTCTGAAATGTGCAGCCAAGATGCTCTGGCCAGAGGATCTGAGCTACTAAAACGCACAAGAAAAGGTCAGTCCTACTTCTAGGTACCCATTTCTTTTAGGCTCTGAAACCTCTTACCAAATGCTTCAAGCACAAGTTTGGAAACTGACGTGATTATCTATTGCAGGAGCCCTTCACTGGAAAGTAGTGTCTGTGTACATCAAGAACTCCCAGGTAGGCAAATAATGTTAAGCCATTAGTTTCTGCAGCTGCCATTTCCAAATCATGGAAGATTGTGTATGATTACTGTGTGACTGAAATATTTGAATGGGTTGCCTATAAGACTGTTATTCTCCACACTTTTATGATGGGTACTCATAAGAAAGCAATGCATGCAGGTGGTGGTGAAGCTGAAGAGCAAACACATGGCTGGCACGTATACAAAGAAGAAAAAGAGTGGGCATACCAACTTAAATCATCATGTTATTGCTGTGTGCATCTGTTTTAATGTTTCTTATCTAGTTTGTATATGATGGTGCATGAATATTCTCTGCCCCAATTGAATATTTTTGTTTGTAATGATGATTCAGCTCCAGTTATAGGCATGTCTGCTAGGGTTTTCACTAATAATGCAGATGGAATGATTTGGCAGGGGTTGTTTTTGGGGTGTATAAAGACTTACCAGCATGGTCCAACACAGAAATGTGTGTGTTAGGTGACGAGGGGAGATGGTATTTTGGGCTAGAGACAGGCAAAGGCGTGATTCAGTTTGAATGCTTCACTAAGGAAGTTCATGAAATGTTCACACGAGGTGTTGAACACCTGCTTTCTCTTGTAAACCGATATAAGTCCAATGAATGTCCGACACTAGAATTGTAGTGCATGTAAAGTAATTTTTGAATAATACAAGTATTAGTTTTATGGTACAGGGAGTAATGTGTTCATGCATTTTTTATAGGCTTGACTGCTGACAATCATTAACCACCTAAACCAATAAAGGTAAAATTTTCACATTTTTCTTTTATATAGAATGACGGCAGTATTGGCAGCAGTTGTCACCTCAGACTTTTGGTTTATCTGTGAGCCAGTGTGGACAGGGTCATCAAAACTTGGATAGTGTCAGATTTTTTTAGCAACATGTGTGTCACCTTTCTAACTGGAGCCCCATCACCTTTTAGCTTGTGTTCAAAATTTCACAAGTCTATCCAGTCAATTAAAATACAATTTATGTGAAGGAGAGTTTTAATTATCTTTTGAATGGGTTGCATTTTAGTTGGCTAGATAGACGTTTCCAAAAATTTCGAACACAAAATTCATTCTAAACATTGTATTCTGTTTCTCAAAATAGAACTATCCAATTAAATGCTTGTGTGAAACCTCAAACAATACTGGCTCTGAGTTGAATTGAATGGTGGAATACACCTCTACAATTTTTATCAAAGCTTTACACATTAGGCAAGCCAAACCCTTAATCAAGGCATTTCAATCAGCTTATGGCAGGTTTTTAACCATATAAATTTTTTTCAAGACCACCTATTGCTATAAATTAGTTTTTTAAGCATAGAAGGATATCATCAAGTGAGTTCAAGTTCTACAACAATACTTAGATATTTTTCTTGCCAAGATGAGTCCTTAAATTAATTTATTCATTTACTTTGGATGAGCTCTTATAATAATGAAGTTTCTAACTTGGTTTTCTTGCGAGTTCTCTAAGGACCACCTTTTTGTCTACTAGGAGGGTACTTTGTAATAAATATTTGTGAAAAATTATCAATCATGAGATCATCAAATTATCCTTGAAAGTTACGATTTCATCAAACTCATAATTTATTAATGTCTTATCAATATTTTTAATGTTTTATAATTTATTTGTGTCTTGTTAATATTTTTAATCTTTCTTATGAGATAGAACAAAGGCTTTGGTGAACATTTGCCACCTTTATCCTTACACTATGTATTAAGAGTTGATACATTTTATCGTTCTTGTTTAGGAGGTAATTGAATGGGTCAATGTTTGCCAATGACATATTTCCACAAGCTAGACCATGAAAAAACATGTGATTGAATTGAGTAGCCTTTTATTTTTTCTAAATTTCATATTATTTGCCACTCAAATCCTTTTAAACAATGCCTTCACTTGCCTTTCATCTAATGTTAGTCTTTGATAGTTTTGGGGTTTTCCAAATCCATCTATCTAATAAGGCAATTTGTTTGCTCCATCCCTATAATATGCTTATGGAAGCTTTTGGCTATTTTTTGGCAAAGGGAATTTCCCTCTCCACAACTTAGCATTTGGTTAATGGGCAATGCTTTAGCTTGGCTTTGAACTAATATTGGATTTTGGTAGTTTTAAGGCTTTTCAAATCCATCGGACAAGGTTATTTGTTTGCTCTATCCCTATATGTGCTTCTTATTGAATCTTTTGCCTAAATTTCACCAAGAAGGCTTCTCATGGGTTGGCAAAGGGAATTTATCTCTCTCTTATGCAACTTAGCATTTAACTAATGGATATTTTGTGGGTGATTTTTCACTGGATTTAAACCACAAGTCTTTTAGGTGGCCATGGGTTGCCATGACACTTTTTACAAACCTTATGCCCAAATCTTCAATGGAGTAAGGCTCAACACAACAAAGAGAGTCCCTTATAATTTCTTGATGCTAGAAATTTGAGATAGATGCATAACCAAAATCTTTCTACGAGAAATAAATTATAAAATTGTAAAAGAAATAAATCCTTTTTTAATTTTCTTTTTGTTGTTTATCTCTAGGCCTTTTGTCTTTTAGCCATTAGGTGTTTTCATTGTTAATTGGTTATTTTCTCCTTTACTTATTGATTGTTTTTTTTTTATATTATTTTTCTTCCTTGATCTTCGTGCCCTCTCCTACCCCACATCTTTTTTTATTCTCTTAGATTTGCAACTCACTCTTTTTCATCTCTTATGAATCACAGTGTGATTCGAAACATTGATGATAAAAAATTGCATACACAATCGAATCCATAAAAAAATTAAGAGAGAAATAAAACCATTACAAACACATGATTCCAAAATATGTGAAAATGTCAACAACTAAAGATTGAATTAGGAGCTCAAAGATATGTTGAGAATGATTACATGAATGTCAACCTATGCAAGAGCATCACAACATATACAATAGAATGAAAATACAAGCTAGGTTGTGAGTTTATATAGAACTAAGGATCTTGGGCTGGAAGTAACAAATCCAAACACAAGCTAGGTTGTGAGTTTATATAGAACTAAGGATCATGGGCTGGAAGTAACAAATACAAACACATGATTCCAAAATATGTGAAAATGTCAACAAATAAAGATTGAATTAGGAGCTCAAAGATATGTTGAGAATGATTACATGAATGTCAACCTATGCAAGAGCATCACAACATATACAATAGAATGAAAATACAAGCTAGGTTATGAGTTTATATAGAACTAAGGATCATGGCCTGGAAGTAACAAATCCAAACACTAGGATGTGACTACCAAGTAGTCTAAAAATAGCAAAAGCTCCACCCTTGAAGGAATGATCCACCCTTTAAGGATGGGGACACCATTTTTAATGAAAGGATACACCTCAACATCATATCCTAGTCAAAGACACTTTATGACTAAAGCAATCCTAATAAAAGTGTAGAAAAAAACCTAGGACTAAGGGAAAAATAAATAACCCACTAGGAAAATAAAAACCTATGCTAATACACCACCTCAAGTGTAGCTTAGGTGGGTGAAAAGAGTACGAGTCCCGACAAAGGAAGCCATATTAGCTACCCATGTACAACAAAAAATCCCTCCCCTCTCTAAGAAAAAGTTTCCCCCCACAAGAAGGAAGTACACCCACTCATAAATAGAGAAAAGAAGTTGAAGGACCAAGTAGCCCCTCCACAAGTATGTAGAGCCAATGGTAGATGCTTGAAATTGGATGTAGAAGATGGTCCATGATTGTCAAACAATGTTCCTCTCCTTATGAAGAAACAATATCAAATGTGTGTGTATGGGATCCTCACATTCCTAAAAGGAATATGTAGGAAGAAAAGTCAAAATATATGATGTCTCTGAACTTTGCTTAGTGGTCTCCATGTCGATGCTAAAAGTTGTCACAATCAAATCAAGTGTCTAAGCCACACTGTTGAATATGACAATTTAGAATATCCTAGAAATTGATGTAGGGGAAGGGTACCAGTAGTGGACATAGTTCCAATAGTGGACAACTATGCACAAATGTCCTAGTAGTGGTGCACAAATGGGCCCGTAGTGGTGCACAAATGGGCTAATTATGGTCAAAAAAGGTGATCTACTACTGGGGCATTTGTCCACTACTACACCACTTTTTGAGTTATCTACTATTGATGCAAAGGTGTTTATGTATGAGATGACACTTTTAAATGACCACTTTTTGACCCTTTCGCATATAACTATTATCGCCAAAATTGCACCCGAAATGCCAAAGTTGAAAGCTCAAGCAATTTGGTAACACATGGGATAATTCTCAGGCCTGTGGATTGCCTATAATGAGAATTAAACTCTAGATGGAGGGTTGGCTCCCTATAAATAACTCTAAATAACTTAATCGGGAAAAGGGAGAAGAAACTAAATTAATTCTTCAAATATGAAATTATGGTGATGCACCAGAAGGAAGTTGGCATATGACATAAAGCAGTCCTACAATCACCTATTTTGCACAGATTTAACTTTTGATTTTACAACACATACATATTTCATGCAAAGGACATAAACTCTGTGAATTAATAGAAAAAATGCTTTCACAATTAGACACATGAATTCACCTATCACATTGCATAACCTGTGATCTATTATGAGACAAAAATTTGAAGGTCATTTAATCAATATCACATCAAAATAACTCTCAATCATACATAGAACATGTAAACTTAGAAAAATGAGGCAAAAGCTAATAATGGTATTCTATATTCTATCAAATTGCAAAAATCATGTGAGCTACAAGAAGAATTCTCTGCCAAAAGCATGAGAATAATAATCCAGAACTAGTGAAAAAGGATAAATCACTTTATACAAAAAGCCTTCCAAAAGGCAAAGGAAAGATGACTCTTAATCAATTGAAGATGAACTCCCACTGAAAATATCTTCTCTAAAGATTGACCCTCGAGCAGAAATAAAAAGCCATGAAAATAGGCTTCAAATCATGCAAAAAATGTGTGTAACTCATCTCAGACTCTTGGTCAACTCAAGGTTGACCCATGTGGTACTCAAACTCAAGCCTTATCACCTCAAAATCATGAGAAAAACTCATGTAAATCTGCACTCAAGCTAAAATCCGACCCCAAACTGCTTAATGACTCCTCCTCATGATGAGTTTGATCTTTTAGCATGTATGCTTTTTAGGAAGATTTTTAAAGTAAATATCTAAGACACATTCATAATAAACACTAAGTGGATTCATAATTTATCCAACTTAGATATTTATTTTACAATTTTTATTTTGTGTCTACATGCTAAAGACCGAACTCAAAGTACCTATTAAGATGCTAATGTTAATTATCTTTACATATATATAAGGATATAGAAATTAAAAATATTCCTATATATGTGTGTGAAAATAATTAATAATAATAATTATTAATTACTATACTAATATTGGCACATGACTTGTTGTTCTATTTGCCAAAATTAATATATTAATTAATAATCTACATATGTAGGGTAAAAAGCATCTTTTACAAAGATTTAAGTCTTAAAGACTTAGGGGTTTTAGAGCCACCCCACGACTAAGTCATCATATATGCAAAAGTTTTATTTCTCTTAAAAAAGCTTAAGTGAAGTAAAGGGTTTTCAAACCCTAAAATTATCCATTCGAACACTTCCTTTCAAGAAGCTTCACGAGAAGCCTGGCCGCCATACTTGGAGAACTAGTGGTTTCACTGGTTGTCTAGGCTCAAACAAGTTGCAAGGCTGGAGTTTGCTGGAGTTAATAACAGTTACTGGCTCCTCTTTGATAGGTACACTACGCATTGCATCTTTTAGTGCTATGTTTTGTTGTTCATGCAATGACTTTCAGTTTGCTTTGTACTTTTATGAGAATATGAGTGTGCAAATGGCACGACATGCATATAGATCTATATTTTCTTGATTTCTGGGTTTCTTATGAATGAACCAATCCTTCTCTGTTTGTTTCTCCTTCGAACCCTAAAGAGCATTTGGGATTTTTAGCTCAAAATGGTATTCTGTTTTTTTTTTTTTTAAATTTCTGAACAACACATTTAGAGGCCACTTCATGGGCGAAGCACTGAATATTTGGCATTTCACTATATAAAAACCTGATAGGGGTTACAACTTGATTCTCTTTATGTCGCTGTTTTGTGTGATACACGAGCAAAACCCTCGAAGGAAAATAAAAGGTTCAGATTTTGTTTTGTTTTTCTCAGAAACCCTAAGGCCGAAACTCATGGCCAAAAGTTGTAATTATGAAATATTGGGTTTGAAAAACCCCAAAATGTATATCGGCTATGATCATTCTATGGAATTGTTACACAACTACAGCCACCTTTCATTTTTGATGATTGTATTTCTCACAAAAAACATTTGACTTAAAAGAAAGAACAACACAAAAAATACAACATCTAACTTGTACCCTGTCATTGTCTCATCGGATTTTAACATTAATCTGAAAATAATTGCAAATAGCAAAGCTTTATTCTGCCATAGATGCCTAAAGCTCACTGTAACATATATATTTGTAGATGTACATTGTTGTTTTAGCTTTACTGTTCTCAATGTATGCATATTTGAATGTTGTGTATGTTGCACTTTTGTCCTTCCTGTCACATTTTGGCAGTGATATTCTTTTATTACACTTTCTATCACATTTTTGACAGTGATATGTTGTATTGTTGCTACCACTCGCATGATGACATTAGTGGTATTTAGGCATGGGCTATCACTTCAATGTTGCACACACTGCCATTGAATGCTTAGTCTTGTACTTGTTATCAATGTAACTTATATTCTCCTGTAGCTGTGCATTTTCTGTGTTTTCCTATCGCATTTTGACAGTGACATGTGTACTGAAACTCATTGCATCATATCTGTTTGAAGCTGTTTACTGCTACATTTCTATTCCTCCTATCACATTTTTTACAATGATTTTCTTATATTACACTTTCTGTCACATTTTTTACAGTGATATTCTTATATTATAGCTCCTTGTCTTTTAGATTAGATCACTTATGTCACCCTGCGATTGGTGACTTGCATGCTGGGCTGAACCCTTGTGGGAGCCCTTTTATCCCACATGCATAATTCATAAATCAACATCAAGACTTTTCCTATGCCTGCACAATGAACAAACATATTAGCAAAAACATGATGAAGCTGAAATCTTCAATGAACTTGAACTCCTTTTTCCTTCTGATCTTGATGACTAAACACTTAATGGATGCCTCTAATGACTCTATGTGATATGTCTAATTGTCATATAGAAGTGCAGATTGCATTTGTTTCATCATTGCTTGGATTTTTTATCTAACCTTTTCTCTTTTATTCATTTTTGTAGGACTAGGAGAACCTGGGGCTGCCTTCTTAGAGACGTTCAACCACAACTAGAGGAAGACAAAAGTTCAGATATCATCGCGTAGGCAATGATGGAACACTTCCCTTCTGTCCTTTTCATTACAGTTAGCTATACCATTTACATTTATCAAATGTATTCTTTATTTGTTTCATGCATCATGAATCAAATGAGGCTAATCCCACGACTTGTGTGGGACTGATTTTTACATTATGAATACAAATACAAAATTTATGCAAATGTAGAATATTCCTTTGTTTTATGTATTTGCACAAAAAATGAAAATGATAACTGTAATCAAATTTAGATCAATGATATTCAGTAGAACATTTGTGTACCTTTTCAATATGAATGAATGCAATTCAACTCAAACCTGTTTGAGTCATGATGAAAATAGGCAACAATAACAATTTCTACAACATGCATCGTTACTACCCAGAAGCTAGATCCTTAGTTATAAGTAGTTATGTCATAAACAAAGACAAACAAAAAAAAATCCAACATACGGTTTAAGAGTTAAAAATGCCCAAAATTAGCTATGTTCACTACTGGTACACTTCCCCTAGAACACAAACGAAAAACAAGGATATCCCCTTTGAAGACACATAGACATCCTCCAAATGTTGTTTCAAAGTATCCATGCTCATGTCAAGCTATGAGGGATGATCATGTAGAGAATGAACAATAGGATCAGAGTGTTCCCTCACAACAACTGAACAAGAACCATCCTCATCAAAGATAAGATGAATGAAATCAATAATGCTCCCAAATTTTCAATATGAGATTCACAAACAAGTGTAAAAAACCTATCAAAAAGTCATCCCAAAAATTTGTATTTGAATGAATTACGTGAATTTGCATATGTTCCAAACATAGACATTAAAAACCATCTTCAACATGTGATCAAAACTTTATTTGCATAAAATGTTCAAAGCTACTTGTGATAAGAAGTTTGTTAAATGGCATGCATAATAGTGGAAGACCAAGGTGTATACTCCACTCCACCTCTATGAATTATATCATTTTCCTTGTGTATGTTTTAAAGTGTATATGGGTCCTAAAAGGTCTTTAGTTGTGCATCTAAACTCATGTATTTTAAGGCATAATCTTAGTTTATTTCAACATTCCAAGACACACCAACATAATTGGACATAATTAATAAAAAATATTATCAAATCATTCACATACTTGGTCATATGCATCCCAGTTTAAATTTCAATTACATGAGATTTGCATCCAAACATCATCATTCAATTTTTTTTGTTTCTTTATTGAGTCAATACTAGAAGCCTAATTGTCATTAAGGAAGTTTCATATTTTCCTATGTACATAGCAAGTGACAAAAATGCTTCTTAGTACCACCCAATTTTACTAATGTTGCAAATATCACCTAGGAAACATTATTAGAAGTTACTAAAGGTCAAATGTATAATATATTATTCTTCTATCACATAAATGTACAAAAAATCTAAGCAAATTACTTATTTTCAAAGCCACTTCAATTGAATAAATAAATATCAACAATACCCATAAGATCAAGCGAATTCTACACAAAACTATGCACTTGAATTCAACCAAAGTTAGCATAAATTTCCTCAAACTCCTTGTTAATAAGATATTAGTTTTTTATTACATAAAATATTTTTTAATTGCATCAAAATTTCCAACACATATAACAACAAGATTGAAAATTATTTAAAGAAACAAACCACCCAAAAACTGTCAAAACTCACAAACACTACAAACATTAACTGACTCCAAATTGGAGAATGCAATTCCTCAACTTTCAATCTGATCTAAAAAGCCACAAGACAACAACAATATGATTTACTATAATAAAAATTTGATCATAAGAAGCACCCAAAAAGCCACACCAACAATTAGACTTCAAACTAGAAACTTTACCAAAAACTCAACACAATGATTTCACTTGCAACCTACAAACAAAAACAACACACGAAATACAAATCCTTAAGATCTAATGCAACTCTTGATTGAAATTTCCCCCACAAAACTAAACAAGTTTCGTCCATAGTCTTCAGCCTTCATTGGGTTTTCATCAAGGAAGAAATTTGTAAATTTGAAGTTCATACAAGAAATGTGTAGGAAAAAAATGATAAAATGAAATCCAAATTAAAATTGAAATGTTTTAATATATCTAACTTGGTTCACCAAATCCCACACCCGTTTTGGAGGGAGAATAGTTTAAAATTATATTTTGAATTTTCTCTCATAATTGCATGCTTGCAAATGCCTACTAAATAATGTCTAATTAATTAACTATCATAACCATCATGGAATTCACTATCTATGAACTAAGCATTCCATAGAAAACCACACCTAATTTAAAGTTGTAAAATATTTAATTTCAATATTAATATGTCTTGAAATCTATTTTGAAATATTAAATTCCACTGGCTACGATAATCAAATATTAAAATTATCATTTTCCTATTAATTTACCTCAGCCTAAGAAATATGAAAATTAGATTAATAATTGTTTTAATTAAATTAATTAAAAGGGGACATGACAAGTCCTTCCCTTACAAAATTGTTTGTCATCAAGCAATTCAAATTTGGGTGCTCTATAATTTTAGCACCTTCCCACGAAGCATCCTCAATAGGAAGACCCCTCCAAAGGATGAGATATTTTGTTTTACTTCTATTCCTCAATTTTTTTACCTTGATATTAAATGCACCTTCAAGAATTAAGATTATAATTCCTTTATCATCCAAAGGTGGCAATTCAATACAAGGAATAATGTATATATCAATTGCTTTCTTCAAACATGAGACATGAAAAATATTATGAATTTTGCAACCCTCAAGAAGTTCTAACTTATATGCTAGTTCACCTACTTTCTTAATGACTGTGTAAGGTCGATCAAATTTGATCTTGAGTTTTTCTTTTCCACTCCTCTTGATGGAAGATTATTTATATGACCAAAATCTTAAGTACACAATGTCTCCTACTTCAAAAGTTCTCTCCATATAATTTTTGTCTACATAAATCTTTTGTTAATTATGTGCTTGCTTTAAATTTGTTTAATAATTTTAATATATATTGGCTCTATTTGATCAAGTCATTTGTTGCAGGTACTCTACTATTTAAAAAGATCAAATCAACAAATGCTAATGCATCATAAACATACCATGTCTTGAATGGATACATGCCAATAAACATGTGATGAGGTGAGTTGTAGTATTGTATTCTCCCAAATGAAGCCATTTTATCCAAGTTATTTGTTGACTAGAAGCACAATTTCTCAAATATCCCTCCACCCACTTGTTCACAATTTTTGTTTTTCCATCTATTTTTTATGATAGCTAGTGCTTGGAGTAATCATGATACCTCACAAATTAAATAACTCTTTCCAAAATGCACTAATAAATCTACTATCTCTATTAGTAACCACATTTTTGGGTAAACCATGTACTTAACACTTCTTTAAAAAATAAATCAACTTAAGGCGATCTGTACTCGTTAAAGAAAGCCAATAAATGTGTATCTTTAGTTAGTATATCTACTACAACTTAGGTAGCCTTGTTATGAATTTTATGGAGATACTTTCCTATTTTTGTTCAAGAATGTGAAGTAGTTGTAGTAGCCCTACAAGAAATTATTTCTGATGCAGTCAAGGTAGGGAGATCCAATGAAGGATGTCCCATCCTTGTAGCCTAACACAAACACCATGCAAGGTATAAAGGTAACCAGTAACACAACACTAGATAAAGAAGAAAGAACAACCGATAACAACACAAAATACATAACCGGTAAATACCATAAACAATTCTTATAACAGTTTGAAGAATTACATATGCCACATGCTGGACCGCAGCCCAGGATTACAAACAATGCTTACAACTTAGGTCTATGATCCGTTTATCATCCTCTCAACAAATCATTAACCTGGATTGTAATTGGCTTGAAGCTTGTATGTAACCGGTTAACTACCGGATGTTCTATGATGATTGTATGATGATAACTGGTTGGTTGCCAAAAGTTCTAAGGCAATAATATGATTTGTTTCTATAATCTTGCTATGTTTTCTTGTTGCTTTCGTTGCGTTGCTCTTGTTGCATAAGCCAGTTGATTCTCTTTGAGGGTTTTACTAGTTATGGCTGCATCAAGTGGTATCAGAGGTTAGAGATCGAGCGAAGATGTAGATACCGGTTGGATTCCGGTCTGGTAGGACTGAAGCCGGTAGGGCTAAGGTCCGGATCAATGCAGAACAGTGGGATTTGTTACCGGTTGATGATTTGTTGAGAGGATGATCTGTGGATCATAGATCTAAGTTGTAAGCATTGTTTGTAATCTTGGGCTACGGTCTAGCATGTGGTATATGTAATTCTTCAAAATGTTATAAGAATTGTTTATAATGTTTACCAGCTATGTATTTTGTGTTGTTACTGGTTGTTCTTTCTACTTTATCTGGTGTTGTGTTACCGGTTACCGATATACCTTGCATGGTGTTTGTGTTAGGATTTAAGGATGGGGCATCCTTCATTGGATCTCCCTACCTTGAATACATCAAATGGTATCAGAGCTGGTTTGTGAACTTGTTGTTCAAGAGAGTGTTAATTGTGCACCGGTTGGTTGG